>NC_140962.1:21618962-21706462 GCF_056783735.1 Eptatretus burgeri | reverse complement strand
CTCAAACACTACCATGGGCACCCAGACACGCCACCAATATGAACTGAGCTGTTGAATGCAGCGAAAAACAACAAAGAAACGACGGTAACCGAGTGTTGTGATCCGTTCTGTTTTCCCCATTCCCATCGTAGACTCTCTTCAGGATCGTCGCTAAGCACCAGACAGCTTACAACTGTAATTCGTTTGTAATAATATTCCCAGAGATGGTTTTTAGCTCCTCTGTGAAGTCATTCCGGGGAGCTTATGGGATGGCACGTCATCAGTCCGTCCGTCCGTCCACAAATACTTGCAACTTCTTCTCAGAAACAACACATACGATCAAATGTCGCCAGAACATGGCCCGGGAGTTCGGTGCAGAGCTCCGGGCCGTGGCATGCCGGATGTGCAAATGAGGCCGCTTCCGGCCCCAGGAGCTTGGCAGGGCGGGGCAGGGATGCATTGGAAGGGCAGGATTCGGAGAACGGCGCGTCGATTCGGGTCGTCGCTCCACCCTTCGCCTGGAGCTTATAAAAGGCAGATCATGAAGCCTTCTGCCTTCTCTCTCCTCCCTCTCACCTGCCTGCCTCACACTGTCTCTACCTGTTGCCGCGCCCACTTCTCCGCCTCTTTGCTCCACCCTCTCTTCACTGCACCTCGTTGTTTGCCTGTCGCTGCATCTGCACTCGGGGTTGGTGTGTGGCAGACTTTCTTCTAGACCAGTGCAGAGCACACATTTTCATGAGCCCCGGCAAAGTGATCAAGCAAGAGATAACGTGCCGACTCCAAAGAAGCGATCACTCAAGCAGAGCGTACCCCAAAACATGGGTTGCGTGGTTGGCCGTCTGCGCCAGGAATTGAGAGGCCATTACTTCTCATCTGCTCTCCTTCCTTCAGGCTAACTAATCTTCATCAGGTGTGTGTGTGTGTGTGTGTGTGTGTGTGTGTGTGTGTGTGTGTGTGTGTGTGTGTGTGTGTGTGTGTGTGTGTGTGTGTGTGTGTGTGTGTGTGTGTGTGTGTGTGTGATGGTGCCTGCCGTAGGCTAAGTTAAGATCGTAGAAGATATAACAGGATAAGTCTGCTCTGTCTCTGCTTTTGTAAATTGCTTGCCTTTTGACGCACCACACAAATTCCTTGCTGTCGCTGCTGTACATAATAATAAACCCCATTTATTGTGCCACATACCATTCCTTGCTAATTGTAAATAAAAGCTTTGTATGGAAATGTTCCCAGCTCGTTTTCGTCTTTTCCTTCCTTGATCCAGCATGGTCCATATCCTAGCCTAGCCAGGATGTTATCCCCTAATGTTCTGTTTTCTCGCCGGTACGTTCTTGGCAGTTATGCTCGGCTGTATCTTATCCGGTCAGGTGATCCAGTTTGAACAAGGCGTACCGAGGCCGTTTCCCCTGGAAATTAGATCACGTGACCATTAGGTAACTGGTTTCCAGGAGAAGGAGGACCCGAAGTCACCTGTTCGAGATATTAGCGGTCACGGTCCATTCGCGATCTGCCACGTCACGGAGTTTATCGTGTGCGACAGCTTGCGATTCCAGAGAGTCTGGTGGGAACCCAAGGTAGCTCCCCCCACCCTTCGTGGTCTTCTCGCCCCGACCCCAGGTCCGCAACAATATCATTGTCTTTGTTAACCCCACCTCCGCCCTTCAACTTTCTCTCTTTTTATTTTTTTTCATATATATATATATATATATATATATATATATATATATATATATATATATATATATATATATATTTATACAGTGGGGAGAACAAGTATTTGATACACTGACGATTTTGCAGGTTTTCCCACTTACGAAGCACGTAGAGGTCTGTAATTTTTATCATAGGTACATTTCAACTGTGAAAGACGGAATCGAAAACAAAAAATCCTGAAAATCACATTGTATGATTTTAAAATAATTAATTTGCATTTTATTGCATGAAATAAGTATTTGATACATCAGAAAAACAGAACTTCATATTTGGTACAGAAACCTTTGTTTGCAATTTCAGAGATCAGACGTTTACTATAGTTCTTAACCAGGTTTGCACAGACTGCAGCAGGGATTTTGGCCCACTCCTCCATACAGATCTTCTCCAGATCCTTCAGGTTTCGGGGCTGTCGCTGGGCAACACAGACTTTCAGCTCCCTCCAAAGATTTTCAATTGGGTTCAGGTCTGGAGACTGGCGAGGCCACTCCAGGACCTTGAGATGCTTCTTAAGGAGCCACTCCTTAGTTGCCCTGGCTGTGTGTTTCGGGTCGTTGTCATGCTGGAAGACCCAGCCACGCCCCATCTTTAATGCTCTTGTTGAGGGAAGGAGGTTGTTGGCCAAGATCTCGCAATACATGGCCCCATCCATCCTCCCCTCAATACGGTGCAGTCGTCCTGTCCCCTTTGCAGAAAAGCATCCCCAAAGAATGATGTTTCCACCTCCATGCTTCATGGTTAGGATGGTGTTCTTGGGGTTGTACTCATCCTTCTTCTTCCTCCAAACATGGCGAGTGGAGTTTCAACCAAAAAGCTCTATTTTGGTCTCATCAGACCACATGAACTTCTCCTATTCCTCCTCTGGATCATCCAGATGGTCATTGGCAAACTTCAGACGGGCCTGGACATGCGCTGGCTTGAGCAGAGGGACCTTGCGTGCGCTGCAGGATTTTAATCCATGACGGCGTAGTGTGTTACTTCTGGTTTTCTTTGATACTGTGTTCCCAGCTCTCTTCACGTCATTGACCAGGTCCTGCCGTGTAGTTCTGGGCTGATCCCTCACCTTTCTCATGATCATTGAGGCTCCACGAGGTGAGATCTTGCATGGAGCCCCAGACCGAGGGAGATTGACTGTTATCTTGAACTTTCATTTTCTAATAATTGCACCAACAGTTGTTGCCTTCTCACCAAACTGCTTGCCTATTGTCCTGTAGCTCATCCCAGCCTTGTGCAAGTCTACAATTTTGTCCCTGATGTCCTGAGACAGCTCTCTGGTCTTGCCCATTGTGGAGAGGTTGGAGTCTGATTGATTGAGTGTGGACAGCTGTCTTTTATGCAGATAACGAGTTCAAACAGGTGCAGTTAATACAGGTAATGAGTGGAGAATGGGAGGGCTTCTTAAAGACAAAATTAACAGGTCTGTGAGAGCTGGAATTCTTACTGGTTGGTAGGTGATCAAATACTTATTTCATGCAATAAAATGCAAATTAATTATTTAAAAAATCATACAATGTGATTTTTAGGATTTTTGTTTTAGATTCCGCCTTTCACAGTTGAAGTGTACCTATCATAAAAATTATAGACCTCTACGTGCTTTGTAAGTGGGAAAACCTGCAAAATTGGCAGTGTATCAAATACTTGTTCTCCCCACTCCCCTCAAAGGGCGGAGGAGCTCCTTGTGAGCCAACGGCCATCCATATCTAGTGCCCAACTGTGTCTGCGGAGGTCCTCCTGCAGTTGGGTCACTTCTTATTAGGAGGTTGGTGGCAGGATTTGCACTCCGGCCACCGTAAAACCCTTCATTCCGCAAAACGCAAAAACGCAAAAAAATCTGAAAACCCACTCCATGGGAGTACCTCCTGTGCAGCTTCCCTTCGCAGGGCAGCTCACCGGATGACGGGATTGGGGCAAAGCCATCGGGACCCACAATATTTGATAGGAGGGAAACCACGGGGTAACATCCCTGGGTCAGATTGCGGGAGAGTGTGTCGGAGTGGTGCTGAGGTGTCGTCCACCAGACGGCGGTCTCCTTGGGTTAACCTGAGGCGGTCCCTTCGGGTGGGTGCCTGGAATGTCCTATCCCTAAGAGAGGATGATCACCTGTCTCTGTTATCATCTGAGCTCAAGCGTTTGGACATCGGGATTGCAGCTCTCTCTGAGGTTCGGAGACCGGATTGCGGCGAGATAATGGTGGGTGGTTACACCTACTATTGGTCTGGTCGCTCTGATGGTTACCATACCCAAGGAGTTGCTGTAGCTGTGTCCAATAAGCTGACCCCAATGATAATTGAGGTAACACCCGTCAACGAGCGTATTATGAGATTAAGGATTCGTCACTCCTTAGGTGTCATTTCCCTGGTCTCTGTTTATGCTCCGACTGAGGCGAGTGATCTCACCGTGAAGGATGCATTCAACGCCACACTCGAGTCTGTGGTTGATCAGTGCCCCAGACGAGATACACTTCTAGTCTTGGGGGATTTCAATGCATCGACTGGAGCTGATAGGGACGGTTATGAGGTGTGTGTTGGTCCCCATGGGTCAGGAACTATGAACCAGAATGGCACTAAGTTCCTTGACTTTGCAAGAAGTCATGGACTAAGGGTGGCTGGTTCATGGTTTCAGCACCCACAAGCTCATCGCTGGACTTGGTATTCCAACGCTGGCGATGTGGCAAAGGAGATTGACCATGTCCTCATTGACGGTCGTTGGAGGATGATCCAGAACTGCAGGGTCTACCGAGTGCTCAGTTCCTCAATACTGACCACAGGCTTGTTGTAGCAACTCTTAAGCTGCACCTTAAATCCTGGAGAATGGTACCATCCCAGCCGAGGCTGGATGTTGCCAAGCTCAGGGATGAGAGAGTAGCTGAGGAGTTTGCGAACAGGCTGAGTGGACACTTGGGGGGTCTGGGTGCTTTGGGGGGTCCTGAAGAGTTGTGGAGCGCCTTCTAGACCACCGTCCTTGATGTTGCCGGTGGATGCCTTGGAGCTCACCGCAGGGCAAAGAAGAATTTTGTCTCTCAAGGGACACTGGATACCATTGACCAGAGTCGCAGGGCCAGGCTGAATGGCAGAGCTGAGCTGTTCAGGGAGCTGAGGCGTAAAACTGTACATGCACTGAGGCTGGACAAGGAGGCCTATGTGCGAGGAATCTGTGAGGGGGTAGAGCATCACTTGTGGACAGGTGATTCTCGTCCCGCTTACAGGGGAATTCGCGCATTACGTTCATCCAAGCCCATCCCTCGGAGCACTACAGTTCGAGCAGAGAGTGGTAGGCTCTTGACAGAGGAGTCTGAAGTGAAGGCCCGCTGGGCCGGTTACTTTGAGCGGTTGTACCAGGCTGATCCCCCAGCTGTCGAGTTGGACGTCAAGGGTGTTACAATCCCTGTTGCTGACCCTCGAATCAACTGTGGTCCACCTACGCTTGTGGAAACACGGGCTGCGGTGAACCAGTTGAAACGGGGAAAAGCTCCAGGGATCTGTGGCATCCATGCCGAACTTCTCAAAGCTGGTGGAAATGCTGCACTCGTGTCGTTGCATGCAGTTTTGTGCTCTGCCTGGAACACAGGCATCATCCCAACTGATTGGAAGAGGGGCCTTGTTGTCCCTCTCTGGAAAGGGAAGGGTGATCGCCAAGACTGCAACAACTACCGAGGGGTGACGCTGCTCTCAGTGCCGGGCAAGGTCTTTGCTCGGATAATTCTCGATAGGGTTCGCCACCATCTGCTTGAGCACCAGCGTCCAGAGCAGTCAGGCTTTACACCAAAGAGGTCAACGATTGACCGTATCCTTGCACTTCGTGTCCTCACCGAACGCAGACGAGAGTTTCGGCAGGGGCTGCTTGCAGCCTATGTTGATCTCTGTAAAGCGTTCGATTCAGTGAATCGGGATGTCCTCTGGAGGATTCTTGGTCTTCGTGGGGTGCCACCAAAACTGATCGATCTGATGTCTGAACTCTACTCTGGTACTGAGAGTGCTGTGAAGTGTGGTGGTACCATCTCTGACTTATTTCCAGTTGTTACTGGAGTTCGTCAGGGATGTGTACTTGCCCCCACACTTTTCAGCACTTCTATGGACTGGATTCTAGGGAGGATGTCGGAGAGATCAAGTTGCGGTGCGTCATTTGGGAATGTCAAAATCTCGGACCTTGACTTTGCAGATGATGCAGTCATCTTTGCGGAGACTTTAGACATCCTCTTGGGGGCCCTCGAGGTGCTGAATGAGGATTCGGAGCCGTTGGGATTACGGGTTTCTTGGGTCAAAACTAAGATCCAGGCTTTCGGTGACATCTTGGATGCTGCTGTCCTGTCTGTTTGTGGTGAGGATGTTGAGGTCGTGGAGAGATTCACTTACCTTGGCAGTGATATTCATGTCTCTGCTGGCTGCGAGTCAGAGGTCAATAGACGTCTGGGTCGGGCCTGGGGAGTCATGGATTCACTGGATCATGGGGTGTGGCGCTGCCGGTACCTGTGCGGGAGGACGAAAGTCCGAGTCTTCAGGTCCTTGGTACTTCCAGTCTTGCTCTATGGGTGCGAGACTTGGACTCTGACCAAGGATCTGAGACGGAGACTTAATTCCTTTGGTACCAGGTCTCTTCGGAGAATCCTTGGCTATCGCTGGTCGGATTTTGTGTCCAACGAGCGGTTGCTGAGAGAGACTCGGATGAGATTTGTTACCTGCATAGTCCGTGAGCGTCAGTTGCGGCTGTATGGACATGTGGCTCGTTTTCCTGACTCTGATCCTGCTCACCAGATTCTCTCAGCGAGGGAGTCTCATGAGTGGAGGAGGCGGGTGGGTCGACCACGTGCCTCATGGTTGCAACAGGTTGACCATCATCTCAAGGAGATGGGGATGGGCCTGGCATCTGCCTGGGGGATGGCCAGACGGAGGCCGCTGGAGTACCGGCGGAAAGTGGACGCAGCGACGTGCTGTTCTGGCACATGCTCCCATACCTGACCTGACCTGACCTGTTCTCCCCACTGTATATATGTATATATATATATATATATATATATATACATATATATATATATATATATATATATATATATTTTCTCTCTCTCTCTCCCTCTCTCCCTCTCTCCCTCTCTCCCTCTCTCCCTCTCTCCCTCTCTCTCTCTCTCTCTCCCTCTCTCCCTCTCTCCCTCTCTCCCTCTCCCTCTCTCCCTCTCTCCCTCTCTCCCTCTCTCCCTCTCTCCCTCTCCCCCCTCCTCCTGCCTCCTCTCTCTCCCCTGCCTCTTTCCTCTCTACCTCTCTCACCCTCACCTCCCTCCCCCCCACCAACTTTTCCACATGTCAGCAAAGCGATGGATTGTATTCGCTTGTGTGTGTATATATATATATAAACAATAAAGTTTTTTTTCACTTTCCTCACTCATATTATCGAATGCCTGTTCATCATAGCTATGAATTGCTGTGTACATTGCTTTTGTAAGTGCTACAGTTTCAAATTAGGAGCGTGGTGCGATTTCATGCATTACATGATACAATTTTACACGATCCACTCTCACGGACTAATTCAAGTATATTATCGAAATATTATTTCGGTTTTGAGGATCAGATATTGTCTAGACTATATAAGTGTCGAAATCTGTTGTAAAATTTGATAATTGAAAGAAATATTTATTTTAGGTTTTATAACGAAGCCGATATACCCATTTACTTTAAGCAAGCAAGGCTATGTTCCCTCCGACATACATACACAAGACAATGTGTAATTTCCATAGCATTAAACTTATATTTTTCTACTGTTTGGAGAATTATATTGAGTGAACAAAAAATTTAGGAACGTGCAAAAATTAACCAGCTTCATTGAGCTCTATGATTTCATGCACTCACCGCAAGACCTCGTACCCTGTCCCCCAGAGGGACTGCCTACCATAGCATCTGCCAGATCTGTGTCTATATTTTAGGAGGTTTCACGAGGTGCTCTTTATGGAATCAAAGCAAATCTGGTTAAAAATAAGACGTTTTACAAAAATGCTAAAACGTTTGCACAGACAGATGCACCACGTGTACCACCTAAACCGATGTACCACGTGATACGTGCACAGATGAGAAGGCAAAATGGCAGATTTTCTGCAATGTTTATTTCACGGGTGATTCAAATTTGCGATGTCTCCAAGTTTGTTCTGTATTAAGCAGCAATTATTTTGTGGATGAAATCATTATTTGAACAAATTCATTTTATTTAATCAACTGCTGCGTCCGGTGAAGACCGATTTGAAAGTTAAAGGGATACTTTATGTTATGCAGTGACAGCCTGGCCAACCATTCCTTATCAACCATTGCATTGGAGTGCTTGCATGAGTGCTTAAGCCACTTGCCGAGTGCCCATTGTCGATCGCGATACCACGCTATGTCATTCTGAGCAAATCGTTCACTCACTGTGGACGCTTTTGCCATGCCATGTCATTCAGAGTGAGTGGTTCGTGCTCCGTCACCCTGATCGAGTGGTTCCTGCTTCGTCATCCTGATCGAGTGGTTCCTGCTCCTTCACCCTGAGTGAGTGGTTCGTGCTCCATCACCCTGAGCGAGTGGTTTGTGCTCCATCACCCTGAGCGAGTGGTTTGTGCTCCATCACCCTGAGTGAGTGGTTTGTGCTCCATCACCCTGAGCAAGTGGTTCGTGCTCTGTTACCCTGAGCGAGTGGTTCATGCTACATCATCCTGAGCGAGTTCTTTTGAAATAACATTCAATTTCTGAGCCATTTACCGTATTAACGTGTTTTCTAAATTACGGAGCGAAATTATTTTCCACCCGTCACATGCAGCTGTTTATTTCGATTAATGTTTGTGAGCATATCACTGACATGTCCGTAAAATGCAGCGATGTTTTTCGGTGAAAGTTATTCAAGGTTTCTGGTTTGGACACAGTAAGTACTGGAGTTGTTAATCACACTGACTCCAACCTGCCGATTCCGGAAAAATTGCCAATATTGGCCAAGCACGTGTGTGTGTGTGCGTGTGCGTGTGCGTGTGCGTGTGCGTGTGTGTGTGTTATTTGTATTTGTTGTTTGTTATTATGCCCTTTTCGGGCACAGAGATGTTGCTTTCGTTTGACGAAAGAAAGTTGAAGCATATAACCCAAAGAACATAGTCCCGACCGTCAAGCATGGAGGCGAGAGCATAATGCTTTGGGGATGTTTCTCAGCCAGTGGGCCCGGCAATCTCGTCAAAGTTGATGGCATCATGAAAAAGGAGCAGTACATCAAGATCCTTGAGGAAAACATCAAACAGTCCGCAGAGAAACTTCACCTCCGGGAGCATTGGAGCATTGGAGCACTGCAGGACAACGATCCAAAACACACCGCCAAGTCAGTCAAGAAATGGTTCCGGGATAATGATATAGACGTTCTTGAGTGGCCAAGCCAAAGTCCGGACCTCAACCCAATCGAGAATCTGTGGAGGGAGCTCAAGACCGGAGTGATGGCAAGGAAGCCTTCCAACCTCAAAGACCTGGAGACCTTCACGAAGGAGGAATGGGCCAAAATCCCTGTAGAGACATGCAAAAACCTTGTGAGCAAATATAAAAACCGTTTGGAGGCTGAAATCACAAACAGAGGCTTTTCCATTGATTACTGATATTGATCGTTGTGGCCTGTTCCAAGTCAAGGCATGGTTGAGCAGGCTGAAAAAACATGGCGCTTCAGACCCCAGCAAAGTTATCCAGGAAATGCCTTGAGACCCCAGAGAGCGAGGTGGCCGAGGATCACCTGACGAATGATATAATTAAATAAGGCCATTGATTATTTTCAAAAGGGTTGTTTTAATTAACCCAAACACCCAATTTTCAGTCATGCACTTCCTTGGAGTTTTCTTAGTATGCATGCAAAGTTTCAGGCTGCCAGGTTTTATGGTTTTGGAGTTATAGAGGAGACACACACACACACATGACCTTTTATTAGTATAGATAGAAGAAGATCTCTCTATCGAGTGCAGCCTGTGGGTGCTGGTTACATCATTGGTTGGGACGCGGCTATGCCACTGATGCAGTGTCCCCCTTACCAGTACACTGGTACTCATTTTTCTGATCTCGCAAGGATGACAGGCTGAATCAACCTCCTGGTGTATTTTAATTCAGCGGCCAATGGGGCTTGAACTCAGGACCCTAGGATCCCAAGCCGCCATCCTAACCACTTAGTCAACACCAGGCTGATAGAAGAAGATAGAAGATGATGATGAATGAGAAGATGAATTCCTGGAATTGACCAATCTCGTTTTTGTCTTTTTTCCATGGTATGGAGAACTGAAAATTGATCCCTACCTTGACAGTGAGCTGAATAAACCAAACAGGTTCTCACATGTAGCCTAAGCAACGTTTTAGAGAAGATTCTCCAACTTTAGTTTTGTATTTAGCAGATGGGGCTGCCATGTTTTTCCACGGCATCCCTACATGGAGAGTACTGGCGAACTCTCTGATAGACTCGCAGGGGTACCCACGGTGTTGCCCGGTGATGTTCTTATCTTGGGGTGTGTTCACCTACCCAGCAGCTAGCTAGCGCTTTCCAAGCCAGCCGTTCCTTATCAACAGTTTCCAATGAAGTGCTTACTTGAGGGCTTAAGCCACTTGGCAAGTGCTCTATGTGAAACTTGGTAACTGAACACCTGTTAACATTTTGAAAAATTTGATTTTGGGTTTTTTTTTTCCTTCTATTTTTTGTGGGGGTCTAGAACACTTCCTTACACCCACGAAACAATGGGATCGGGGATCATTTATTGTTACGTACATGAGTCATAACAAAGGCTTGGGCACTATGGAGAGGTAAAAAAAAAAAAAAAATCAAACTTTAAAAAACTTCTTTTTTTGTTTTTCCCATGAAACTCCCTGGCACTGATGAACCTCTAAAAGTTTAGCGAAGATCTGTTCAGCCATCTCTGAGAAAAATAGCACCGCCTGTCCTGAAGCAAGAGCAACATTCACTCAACCCCCTCCCCCCCACCCCCCCGCAGACACACTAAGACTGAATATTTTTGAATACCGTGAACAAACTTTGGTACATCAAGGGTGATGAAGGTTGTGGTCAAGTTTCATCGAAATTGTGTGTGTGTTGTTTAGAAAAAGAGAGCAAATACATATTGGTTTGCGGGCGCCAGCAGCGACCACTATTTTCGTTGTGTCTGTGTGTCTGTCTGTCTGTCTGTTTGTGACTCTCTCCAGAGCATAGCTCCGTGACGTTTGATGTGATCTTGTTGAAACGTGGACACAAGCTTGATATCATGGTCTAGTTGTGTCTTTTTGTATGAGGGGCGTCCCACGCCCCTTGTGGGCGGAGCCACGCACACTTGAACTTTTTATTTATTGTTATTTTTTTTTCTCGCAATTTCATTTCCGAGAAGCTGTGCGTAATGTCCATAAGTACAACATATAAAAAATCCGATTTGATTTGGTCAATTTTGATGGAAGAGATAGGTTTTTACAGTAGGGCTTCCTCAAAAGCTTCCACTAACTCAATTGTACCTATCGTGGCATTGTTCAATAATGCCCACGAACCATCGTCGCCTCCCGGCCAGTTTATTAATTTTTTTGGGGGGGGGGTCAAAAACCCCCCTGCAGACCCCCTTAATGAGCACAGATTTTTATGCGGCCAACATACCTTCATTAGGCATCAGGTATGAAGCTTGTGGCCAAGTATCATCAAAATGGTGTTTCGTTCAAGTGATGATGACGATAGTGTTTACGGACTCATTGACTCTCACTGATCTACGGACATTGCTCAATCGCATAAGCTCACCTGCCTAAAGTCCAGGTGAGCTGAAAATGCCGATGCAGACGAACAAATCTCTCTTTTCGTCTAGATTTTCCATTGTGTGGATTGCAGTCCCTACTCTAACTCCACTAACGGCTCGCCTACTCAACCACGCTGCTCTCGTGACGATTTCGTGACGCAGCTCTACACTCGCACCGTTGATGCGAGCCATGGCGTAAAGTTAGCGTGTGCGGTCATATGATGATCATTAGTTTGTCGGTTTGTCCGTTTTTTTTATCACAGACGAAGTTATTATCCAGATCGTTTTGATTTGACAATTGATGGCGTCGACAATAGATGAAGAAAATGAGGAAGGATAACAATCGATGCCGCATGCCCATTATGGCAGAGACGATGCCGCGGCATCTGGCGGAGTGCCTGGTGTGTGGCTCCCGCTGGGTTCGACTTAACGTCGGTGGGACCTGCTTCGTGACGACCAGAGGGACTCTTTGCCGAGACCCCAAGTCTTTCCTTTCGCGGTTGTGCCAAGAAGATCCCGATCTTGATTCGGACAAGGTGCGCGGCGTTCACGATAACGGATTCTTTGGGCAGATGCTTCGCTACCCCTTCCCCCCCCCCCTCCCCCCATTTCTCCCCCGATGGACTGTTCACGTTATGGAGGGATTGTCGTGCAGGCGAAGCTCAAATTCGTGCGATGTTTGTATTACCCATACTATTGTTACTCCGACTGTCACGGCTCGGTAGGTGGGCAACAGGTAGTTCATCACACCCGATTTATTTATTTATTTAATTAATTAATTAAATTTATTAATGACATATTTGTTTTTGGTATCTGAGTATGCTTCGCCGTCAAGGGAGTCGCATCACAAGGTGTGCCCTCCCACCGAGAACCTAAAGCCGGCTGTCCCGTCTGCAAGCACTTGTAAGTGAGGGTGGGTAAAAGATCCAATGGTGTCTTGGGTGAAGAGCTTGGCTTGGTTGGGCTTGGCCAGCCTGTTCGTGAAAGACTAGGGTGAAACTTCCCATAAGGTTGGAATAATTGAACCCGTTATGGTCGTGCTGGTACTTCATATACTCTTGATAGTACGAATTATTGTTGTTTCACAGGGCAGGAGCCATGCAAGCTTACCATGGATGGATTTTTTACATCGTTGCCATTGCACACACACACACACACACACGACCATTCTTGCTGCAATTTTGTATCTCCGGCAGCATGACGTAATGACACTGATTGGAAACGTTGCAGATCAAGTAATATTGTTGTGGGCCGGGTATCGGCGACAAGCACGACCGCTAGATGGAGCAGTAGAGTCGGCTCCACCGAACACCCAGAATTTATAGGCCGTCACCCCGGATAACTCCGGAGCCGACGGGTCCCTTATCGGACCGAAGATCACCAATAGGTCGACCACGTGGGATAGGGTCGATTGCCAATTTCAATTTACCTAAATACCCACGTCGTCCAAACTACCGGTGAAATTCACCCTCGGCAGGATCTGCGCGATCCGGGCCGTTACCGAGCCGTACCCCGAGCGGAGAGTACCAGAATCTTTCCGGGCCGATTGCACGATTTCGGCAGCAATGAGGTCTCCTAGTTCCCGTTTGCAGCGCAGCAAACCAATGATAGAAACACAGAAACGAGCTGGTACATTCAACAAGAGGGGATATTTATTTTGCAATGGGGGGAAGGGAACACACAAAGAGCAGAGCTATCACGACTATAAAATGAATGGAAATTTATACACAAGCACTTATACAGTTGCTACTTAAAGATGGGCCCACACACAGACACACACACACACACACAGAAATGGACCCCGTCAGGTCTTTATTGAAGGCTTCCAGCTCGAGGGAAGGTGAGCTGGAGACCAGAACCTGTGCTTGATCCTGTCTACCTCGTGTGGTCTTCGACGATCCGGCTCGGCGGGACTCGAACCCACAACACGATGCCGCTCCAAGCACCAGGTACCGCACTCTCCAACCGGCCATGCACCAATCGACCAAGACCAAGGAGAAGATCAGAGATGACTATGACTCCACGACCTCACCATGACCATGACCACGACCAGCCTGGCATTCCTTTATATTCCTTTTTCCTCTGGGGTGAGCAAATCGCCGTCTGAGGCGCTCTCCACCCTCATTGGATGGGGCATCGTGGGAAATTCGCTCTCTGTGGCCATCTCAACCCCATTGGCCGAGGTGCCGTTGGAAAGTCACTCTCTGTGGCGTGATTGGACAAGGAGCACGCCCCTGCCTTCCTGGGTGGAGTCCCGGTCTGAGGCGATGGAAATCTCCATCCAAGTACGTGGCCGAACACACGTGGGCAATGGTGTCGGTGTGTGAAGTGAAGGAGATTTGTTGTAAACAAAATTCCGCAGCGCACACATGTAATTCCCGTTAGACACATGTAGGGGGCCCTAACTATAAACACACACTTACCGATATAACTGTTCTATAGGGACCTGAATGTTGAGTGCTCATGGCTGCCAGATTCGTAACACTATAGGAGGACATAATATGCATTGCCCCATGTGAATAGCACAGTGGGGTTAAGCAATTGGTTCACCCTGTCCGTCTGACGGACGTCAGTCTATGATGGAGGAACCATTTAATTCCAAGAGAATTTTATACTTTGGACAATGTGGAACACTAATCTGAAGAAACGTACTGTTTAGCAGAACTTTGACTCTGAATTTGGCAAATTGTCCGGAATGTCGTCCCAAGTGCGCATGCTTAGCGAGGAATAAGATAATTATTTTCTCTGTCTGCCTGTCTGGCAGTCAAACAAAATATAAAATAATTCCAAATAGGAAACTTAGTTTTTCAGGACGTTATGAAGAACATGATCAGGCATGAAGAGGTAATGTAACGTGTAAAAAGTGCATCAACGGCGTAAACTTCTGAATAAATGTTTTTGTTTGTTTGTTTTTTTTCCTACAACCTTCAAAGCCTTTATTTCATTTCAATTGAATTATATATTTGAACCCTGTAGAACACAAATCTCCTTGTTTGCATTTCCATAAACCATCAGTTTCATAGTACTTGAGCAAAACTTTACGTCGTCTCGACCAATAACATTTGCTGCATGCTCCAAAGGTAGAGGAACAGCGAGATTCTGACAAAATGGCTACTTGTGCTTGTGCTCAGAAATGCAAAACGATAGTTGAAAAGACCCTCCCCATGTCCCTTTTCTCAAAATTTCACCGGGTAAGGTATTCTATGAACTCTCTAGTTTGTAACGTACATTTGTGTGTTAAGTTTATCACCTAGTGATTGTTGAAAGTTTTGCTGTTGGAATGTAAACTACGCACATGTGTAATTTCGCCATATCCCTACTTTTGGCAGGACCAATCGGGAGCTTACTTAATCGATCGAGACCCCACCTACTTCAGTCCAATTCTCAATTACCTGCGGCACGGACAGCTCATAATCAACAGGGGTCTTCCAGAAGAAGGTGAGAATGTCTGTCTGCTACAGAGCAGTCGTTCAAAGCATGACTCGAAAATACATCATGGACATGGAGAATGGTTACAGAAACGAGTGCTTGTGTGTGCGTGCTATCATTTGGTCAGGAGAGTGAGGTGGGTTTAATTTTCAAGAGGAAGGGAGAAGGGAGAAGGGAGAAAAAGAGGATGTCTTTGTTTGGAGGGTGTGAAAGAAAAGAGAAACAAAGTATAAATGGAGGCGGGATATGCAATGTATGGTGTTACACAAGGAAAAAGGGGAAAAAGTCAAAATTCCCCCATATAGTGTATATGATCAGGTACTTCACAAGGATTCAAACAATGTTTGTCCATGTTTCAGCAAATAGACCTGTTATCTGGTACCTGAGAGTATGACAATGTGGATGGTCACTAAAGGTTCACAGTATGCATTTGCAAAGTAAAGATGATGGCCCATAGTTCTGCATTCTGAGTTTGAACAATGTGGTTATCTTCCACTTCCCTGAACAGGGAATGAAGGATTCAAAATATAACTAGAACAGCACTTGGTAGAGCACATAGTCTCACCTCGCATGCTCATTCTGAACAAAAATACCATCATTAACCAAACGCACTACTAATGTGGCCCATATACCCACAATCATCCTCTTTTGTTTGTTTTTAATACACTTATTTTCAATTCAATATGACCACCAGACCACGTGAAAAAATGGCATCGTAAATGTTATTCTTTTCTCACATTGGTTGGTCGATTAAATGTATGAAGTTTCAGATTTTTTGGAGAAGGATTTTGATTTGAACAATTATGCCTGGAGTACCACTTCAACGATGACATCATCGTTATCGTGCTATATACCCTTTGGGGAGATGTTGATGTATGTCATTTTATTTTATTTTATTTTGGCGTTTTTGGAGATGTCCAATTTTTTTTCCCTTCAATTCAATATGGCTGCCATACCATGTGACCGATGACATCAGAATTATTAATAAAATATTCTCCATGGGGAGGTCCCTCCTATGTTTAAAGTTTCAATAGTCGGAAAAGCCGTTGCAGAAAAAAAATATATTAAAGCAAAAATATGTCGACGTGGATACAGACAGACAGACAGACAGACAGACAGACAGACATGTTGGGGTAGTCTCACAACCCCTTTGGGGTAAGACTAATTAGAAAAAAAAAAAAAGTGTAGTTTTGAATGTGTGGATAATGTGACTGCAGTTTCCATTCTACTAAACAAATCTAACTGTTATTGGTTTTTTCCAGGCCCAACTGTACCTTATTTTAAAGTCTGTTCCATCTTGCAATTGCGGTGTGTGTGTGTGTGTGTGTGTGTGTGTGTGTGTGTGTGTGTGTGTGTGTGTGTGTGTGTGTGTGTGTGTGTGTGTGTGTGTGTGTGTGTGTGTGTGTGTGTGTGTGTGTGTGTGTGTGTGTGTTACATTGCAAGTTGTTCCTCATTAACTTGACCTGCTTATAGAGGTTGTATACTCACCCTTGAGCTGTCTGGTCCAAGTTCTACCTGACAAATTAGTTCTTCCAATAATCCGTTTGATTGGAGCTTTGCAGGCAGGATGTTGCATCACAAAGTTGGCCGGCCTTCCCTTCGGCCGACACAAAGTGTCGTATGTGGTTGAATTTAAGAGTTACAAGATGTTGACTATCTCATGATGTCTTTCATGAAGAGTAGGGAAGTCATCACCTACTCAATGAACAAATATCAAATTCCTGGTCATGCCAGGAAATAAATAAATCATGCCAGAAAAGCCAGTTTGTGAAGCATTCGGGCCAAAAACTTTCTCCACCCGACCCCACGAGAATGTTGGAATAATTGGGCCTTTGAAGAAGTGTAAGTTTGAATATGAGCTGCTTTTAATAGCATCATAGATTGGCTTGGCAATGATGTAATAGAACCTCGATTGAAGTGTGCTCAGCGCTGTGGGCAGAATGGTAGTTGGCATACTTCCGTAGAACGTCCTGTTGATTCCATCCATTGTTTTACCTGTCTGCCGACGCAAAGTGACGTTTGCCTTCACAATTAAGACTATTTTTCCATTTTACTTAGATTGACTTAATAGTTGTGCAAGTGGTCGCTGTCAATGTAGAGCCTTTTGTATTTGTACAATAAATGGCCAAAGTGCACCCCGAAACACGCCTGCATTGTACCAGATTGACAACAATAGAGGACGACAGGCACAATCTTTTTCTTCTTCGTTTGTGAATCCGTCCACAACTTTTTGAGATATCCTGCAGATAGACAGACAGCAGACAGACAGGGGTGAAAACATAACCTCCTTCACCTTTGGTGGTGGAGGTCACAAACAATGCATTTATTCAGATGTTTTTTTTTGTGTTTTTTAAAGTTAAATCGTTGTACAAGAAACCCCCCAAAATAACGTGACTTATCCTTTGGCCCTGGTTTTAAGGAAAGCATGATATCAACGAAACGATTACAGCCCACACGTGCCGATTTGTTTCTGAACACAAAACGTGAAAAACCGATGTACACTTCTTCATGCAAGTACTTGCGTGTCATCCAAGTAATAAGCGGAAATTATTACCTCCGCCAGCGAAGGTGGAGGAGGTTATGTTTTCACCCCTTTCTTTCTGTCTGTCTGTGTACAGGATATCTCAAAAATTTGTCGACGGATCCGGATTAAATTTTGTGGGCAGGTTGAATGTGTGACAAGGGCAATCCGATTAGATTTTGGTTAAGATGCGGATCTGGATCTGACTACTAGAATTTTTTTTAAGCGATTCGTCACCATTGAGAGATTGGGAAAAAAATATATGTAGCGCAATATCTCAAAAACTTGTGGACTGATCCGGATGAAATTTTGTGGACCGGTTGGGTGTGTGACTTGGAAGAAATGATTAAATTTTGATGAAGATCCGGACCCGGATCTGATGATTTTTTCAGTGATTCTTCACCATTGAGAAATAGGGCGAAACCGATTTATAGCATGATATCTCAAAAAGTTGTGGACAGGTTGGGTGTGTGACCACGACAAATTAATTAGATTTTGATGAAGATCTTGTTCCGACTACTCGGATTTTAAAGTGATTCTTCACCATTGAGAGATAGGGCTCAAAAAATGATATCTAGCATTATATTTCAAACATGTATTGGGCCCGATATGTTCTTGTGGATCAGGCATTACATGGTGGAGGTATGCGCTCTACCAATTGCCCTTCCAGTTTATAATTGTAATATTCTCACTTGATTTGGACTTTCTTTTAATTACCTCCATCACCAAAGATGAATAGAGGTTATGTTTTCATGCCTGTCTGTCTGTCTCCGTTTATTTATCTGTTTATCTCTTTCTGTGAATAGGATATCTCAAAAGGTTGTGGATGGATTGGGATGGACTTTAGTGAACAGGTTGGGTGTGTGATCAGGAAGAATTGATTCGATTTTGGTGAAAATCTGGATTCAGCTACTAGAATTTTTTTTTAAAGTGAGTCTTCACCATTGAGTACGACAGTATATATCATGAGAGTTCAAAAATGGCTAAACACAATATATATCGTATTTCAAAAAGTTGTGGATTGATTATGACAAAACTAGGTGGATGAGTTTGTTAGATGACGAGCAAGTTGATTAGATTTTGCTTCAGGTCCGGATTCAGATCCGGCCTTTCAGTGGGATACAAAACGTAAACTGTTCAACCTGGCGGAGACACTGTCGTGGCCAAAAATATTGGCACCCTTGCACTTTTTTCAAATAACTCACAATTTTCTCTTAAAATAAGTTTAAATTGACAAAAGTATTTGGTCTCCACAATTCTTTATTTCACTGTTAATATTACAGCACCTTTGTTTTTGATTCAGAACTTAAGATATCCTTTTATACAAGGAAATCTAACACAGGTGGATGCCATTTAGCCCATCATGCCTGTGTGAATACCATACTAATTTATATTTGTCCTGGGGCTGATTCTCAGAAGGGGCCTAAAATGAAAGTTTACTGCACCCCCCCTGCCAACATAGGTTTTATGTGTTTTTCTTGTTTATTGATCTATAAGGTGATGATTTTAAAACATTACCCCTTCTAAAAAGTGTCCATTCGAAGTTTTTGGGGGCATTTTTGATACCAGGTATACCGCTTTACCGCTAAAATAGGTTTTTTGTGCTAGGGATGGGTGGGCATATGACATTGCAGTTAAGGCCCAGTCACACCTTGACGTTTTAGCCAGCAATGGCAACGTATTAAAATGTATATAAAACGCTGGCTTACGTTGAACTTTTGATGTTTTTTTTTTTAAAGATTCGGACGTATTCATAACGACTTGGTCTTATGCATAACGTATTAGTAACGGACACAGAACGTTTCGTTGTGTTATAGATAACTTATACCAACGAATGCTGAACCTGTTGTCGGCCTTCACAACCTATGCCCAACGATAGTCTAACTTATGCATAGCACGCTGCACGCATCGCCGACGATGACGTGGTGTAGGTTATGAAAAGGCTGCCGCACAACGATTCAAATCATAACCGCCACAGAAATGGAAGTGTCAACATCGCAGTCACACCTTGGCGATCTTGCCAGCGTATGCCGACCTCTGAAAAATGTGTCTGAAACGCTGGCGCAAGTCGAATACGGTATGGGTAAGTTTGGTATGCGTGAATAGAACGCTAAAGTACGCTATCATACATCGTAGTATGTGGAGTACGTCTTGTAATTTTGAACATGTTGAAAATTTTACGACGTACTTGCCGTATGACACACGCTCCGCATGCGATGGGAATAAGTTGTACGCACGATATGCGATCGTTGACACACATCGACACACGTTACTTGTAAGGTGCTCATAAGTCGAAACGCGTCAAGGTAATGGTTAGCGTCAGTGTTCCAGACTCCCGGTTTTTTTTTTTCTTCGGTATGACGGTGTTCAGTGTACAGTGCGGTTATGATTTAAATCGTTGAGCGGCAGCCTATTAATTATATTATATTATAACCGCACTAGAAATCGAAGTGTCAAAATCACCATCATACCGAAGGAAGGAAGAAAAAAAAAAACCCCCAAAAAAAAAAAACAGGGAGTCTGGAACACTGACGCTAACCATTACCTTGATGTGTTTCGACTTATGAACATCTTACACGTAACGTGTGTCTGTGTGTCACCGATCGCGTAACGTGAGTACAACACTTAACTCATAGGTTAAAAATAAGTTTCGGGTACGCTCAACATTACCTCGACGTGTTTCGACTTATGAGTAACTCAGAAGTAACGTGTGTCGACGTGTCAACGATCGCGTGACATGCCTACAACTAATGGGCAGCGTTATGCGGAACGTGTGAGTCATACACTGGCATAAGTCTTAAAATTTCAAGCATGGAAAATTTGAGGACAACCGAAAAGTACAACGTTTAAAGCCAACGTACAGCGACGTATGGCAGTGTTTTTCAGCGTGCTCTCAATGTTATCAAAACTTACCCATAATGTATTTGACGTGTACCAGCGTTTTCGACAAATTTTCCAAAAATCGGCATAAGCTGGCTAAAACGTCAAGGTGTGACTGGGCCTTTAGGTTTGCTCAGAGTGCACATAGACACATTAAATACAAATCCAGGTGTTTGATTTTGTTTTCGGAGATATTTTCGCTAGAAATTGTGCGAAAATAATGTAAAGATTGTGTGAAAATGGTAAACAATAATTGTGCGAAAATTATCAAAATTTTGTTAAAATTATGACAAAATACAATGTTTTGTCACTAACATCATAAACTATTATAGAAATTCGCATTCTAGTATATTTCTTGATGTTGACTGTTGCAAATGGTGTCTGGTGCTTATTCAGTGTGAATTGCATTCGGTGCAGAGTATCACAGCATGTATTGAGAACTGGATAAACCCTTTCCAATCTGATGAGCAGCTGTGCCATTTGGCTTCTGGACACGTGGCAACCGAAGATGTAAAGCGAGACCTTTTGATTGCTCGTCAAAGAGGCGTAGGATCACTGAGGACATTTGCAGCAGACAGATTAGGGAAAGATGGAACCAAACACTTCTACGCTACTCTACCACAACTGCAGCTGAAGACGTTCACATCCATGAAGAAGAAGAGACTGGGGCATGACACATCGCACGCCAGCGTCCTGAAGTCAACAAGAGACTTGTTTGGCCGTCTCCTTGTGATTGGTCAAAGCCGTGAACTATCTATGGAGAAGCTTCTGAGTTACCCACTTGGACTGCTCCCACTCTCAATTGCCACACCAGATGGAAGTCCAGTGAAGACAGTCAAGGCTAAATTGCTCAGAGCACTAGAAGACAATGTGCAACCGCTGACAAGTATCCCCCTGGATGCTACCTGGGTGCTTGACGCAATGGCCATCATCCATTCAGCAAAAACGGCACCAAACATGACATACTCACAACTGGCCTCTTCACTCTTCAACACCATCACATCTGGTTATCCAGCTGGTGCGCGCAAAGACTGGGTAGTTGACACATACCCTGATATATCCATTAAGATCACGGAGCGCAACCTGAGAAGCGATGCTGGTATGGAGAGCCTCAAAACCAAGATCCGCACAGGAACACAGAAGATTGACCAGCAGCTGAACAAGTCTCTGATGAGTGGATCCTTCAAATGTGCCCTGACAGAATTCCTCCTGAATGAGTGGTCCAAGCCAGAGTATGCTGCGCAGCTGGACCAACAAGCACTGTTCGTGACAGTTGGAGAGAGGTGCTTCAGGTTGAAGGCCAATGACCAACTAACAGAAGTCCTGAAGGCAGAAGTGGCTGAACTGAGATGCACACACGAAGAGGCAGACACCAGGCTTTTGCTTCACGCAGCCCATGCAGCTGATCACGGTGCTCCTGCTGTGATCATCAAGTCCCCAGACAGTGATGTTGCACTCATTGCCCTTTCAGTCTGCCATCGTATTAGCTCGCAGCTCATCTTTCGCACCGGCACACAACAGCGGACCCGCTACCTTGATCTTACAGCAATGGCACATACCCTGGGACGCGATATCTGCTCTGCTCTCCCAGGTTACCATGCCTTCAGTGGCTGTGACTCGACCAGTACCTTCACTGGGCACAGAAAGCTGTCAGGACTCAAACTTCTAAAGATCGAAAATGAATTTAGAGCCACTATGAACAGCATTGGGCAGTCTTTCAGTCTGTCAGTAGCAGAACTCGCCAGAGGAGAAGAGGCCAGCTGCGCCCTGTATGGGAAGAAGCAGCACAGTGGAGTCAACGAACTGAGGCATGAGATGTTTGGCGCGCATACCACAGACCCATGCAGACTTCCGCCCTGTCAAAATGCAGCTGAGTTCCACCTATGTCATGCCAATTACCAGGCTGCCATTTGGAGAAGATGTCTCGAGAACTGCCCACATGTACCCACTCCACACGTTCATGGCTGAGATGTAGCTGGGAACGAGATCGCCATCAAATGGTTAGATGTTTCTCCTGCCCCGACGTCTGTTATGGAATGTGTTAGCTGCCGGTGTCTGCGTTGTGCTGACCGGAGGTGCACCTGTATACAGAATCAACTAAGTTGCACCAGAGCATGGAGATGCAAGCCTGACCAGGGCGGGAATTCCAAAGAAACTATCGTTGATCCACTGGAATCCGACGATGAGACAGATGACGAATAGAACATTGAATAATTCATATGAATCCAGTTTTTCTTATCAGGTAAGATTTTGCTTCGTCCATAGGTCTTTTAACCTTATTTTACACCGGGTCTGAAATGGCATGGGAATGTGCTAGAAACCTGAAACTTGGCCAGTTGCTACTGCCACATGCTTATTTTATAAAAATGAACTCATTTTAATTTTGCCTCAACAATGAGCTAATTCTGACGTCAAGAATAATTAATTTTGGCGAAATTCCGTGTTTTTAGTAGGTAAGTTTTAGAGTAAGAACCCCCCCCCCCCAAGACAAATTGCTCCCAAATTTGGTACACGTTTTTAGAAATGACAGAGGATAAACGTCACCAAGTTTCAAAGTCATACCTCTAACCGTCGCGACGGTATAGGCAGAAAACAAATATGCCCCCCCCCCATGTAAAATAGGGTTAATATGTGTATTATTCAGAAATAAACATGCTTTTCAGGGTTTCGATAAACGTCCATGCAGGTTTAGTAAAGTTACAATGCCTCAGCACAATACAAAATGCTTCCTGAAGCCAACAATATTGTCCAATACGAATGCTACAATACTCAATACTGTAAAAAATGTCAGGTTTTGCCAAAACGTATCACTATATGAAATGGCTTGCAATGGGTCATTTGGACACTTTTTGAAAGGGGTAATGTTTTGAAATCAGATGTCTATAGACGATATAACATGAAAGAACCATCAAACCTATGTTGGCAGGGGGGTGCAGCTAAACTCAAAATTTTGGAATCAGCCCCAGGACTATATACACAAGATCCAAGGAAGAAAATGCAAATTTTAAAAATATTAATTAAATTTGTTTGTTGGTTTATTTGTTTGTTTGTTTGTTTGTTTGTTTATTTATTTATTATTATTGTTTGTGTATTTAAGTTTTTGTATTTTTTTTCTCTTTTTCTTCTTCCCCTCTGGGGAAGGGGCATGGGCTTGGTTAAAAACACACGTCAACCACACAACACCCCTTGACAAGACCCCCACCAACAGCACTCCATAAGCATTCACACAATCACCCATCAATGCTCAAACTTCCTAAAAGTCCTGTCAACATCCTTGTTCCCCTCTATCTCCATTACTTCCAGGTACCTATCTAATTCTACTTGAAACTTATCTACTTTTTCTTTCTGCTGCCACTATCTTTCCAGGGAGACCATTCCATGCATTAACTACTCTGAGTAAAAGTCCCCTGCCTTACTACCGTCTTAACTCTCCTCTTCTTGACTCCCAGGCTATGGCCCCTGGTCCTACCACTGTCTCCTCTGTTGAATACTTGATCTGCATTTAATTTATCTCTACCTTTCATTCTCTTAAACATCTTAATCATATCTCATAACCGCCTCCTTTCTTGCGTATGAAGCCCTGTCTCCTTCAGCCACTCCTCATAGCTGAGTCGAGCTCAACCCTGAATCGATCTAGTAGCCCTGCGCTGAACCCTCTCTATGTCATCTATGTCCTTCCGGAACTGTGGTGACCAAAACTGTACACAATATTCTAGATGTGGCCCTCACTAATTTCCTGTACAATGTTAACACCACCTCTTTTGATTTATAAATGACCCCCCTCCAAATACAGCCTAAAACCCTATTTGCTTTACCTACAGTGGGGAGAACAAGTATTTGATACACTGCCGATTTTGCAGGTTTTCCCACTAACAAAGCACGTAGAGGTCTGTAATTTTTATCATAGGTACACTTCAACTGTGAAAGACAGAATCTAAAACAAAAATCCTGAAAATCACATTGTATGATTTTAAAATAATTAATTTGCATTTTATTGCATGAAATAAGTATTTGATACATCAGAAAAACAGAACTTAATATCTGGTACAGAAACCTTTGTTGCAATTTCAGAGATCAGACGTTTCCTGTAATTCTTAACCAGGTTTGCACAGACTGCAGCAGGGATTTTGGCCCACTCCTCCATACAGATCTTCTCCAGATCCTTCAGGTTTCGGGGCTGTCGCTGGGCAACACAGACTTTCAGCTCCCTCCAAAGATTTTCTATTGGGTTCAAGTCTGGTGACTGGCGAGGCCACTCCAGGACCTTGAGATGCTTCTTACGGAGCCACTCCTTAGTTGCCCTGGCTGTGTTTCGGGTCGTTGTCATGCTGGAAGACCCAACCACGCCCCATCTTCAATGCTCTTGTTGAGGGAAGGAGGTTGTTGGCCAAGATCTCACGATACATGGCCCCATCCATCCTCCCCTCAATACGGTGCAGTCGTCCTGTCCCCTTTGCAGAAAAGCATCCCCAAAGAATGATGTTTCCACCTCCATGCTTCACGGTTGGGATGGTGTTCTTGGGGTTGTACTCATCCTTCTTCTTCCTCCAAACATGGCGAGTGGAGTTTAAACCAAAAAGCTCTATTTTGGTCTCATCAGACCAAATGACCTCCCATTCCTCCTCTGGATCATGCAGATGGTCATTGGCAAACTTCAGACGGGCCTGGACATGCGCTGGCTTGAGCAGAGGGACCTTGCGTGCACTGCAGGATTTTAATCCACCAGTACGTGCCCGTAAAAAAAAAAAAATAATAATAATAAATAAATAAACAAACCACACAAGCCGTTTCTTCGCTCTCACGTGCCCGTACGTGCGTGACGCGGAAGTTCGATATTATTCGCAATTTATTTTTAATACCCAATTATTCAATTAGCGCCAACATATTTTACCTTTTCGCAATGTCGTGGCAAGGAAAAACAAAAAGAGAAGAGAAGAGGGAGAAAAAATTTACTTCCTGGTACGGAACATACCAGCACTCTGATGTTCCCGAAATTTATACACCGTCTAATATGAAAACGATCTTAAATTGGGCCATTCTGTTTATCTATAAATGCGCATATGAAATCGAGAAATTATTAGAATACACGAAGTCATCACTCTCTGGAAGCCCGTACGTTGTAACCCGTAATGGGGAACGTGGCTGTGCTTCCCTTCCCCATCTGCCACGCCCACGCAACAACGTGTCTTCCCATTGGTTTGGTAAATAAATGGCCATAACTTGGGAAGCACTTGTCCGATTATATCAAACCTTGAAAAGGCACATCCTCAGGTCCCCAGCAATATACCTGGCAAGTTTCAATTAGATCGGACCAGAGGTTGTCGAGAAACAGCGATCTCACACACACACACACACACACACACACACACACACACACACACACACACACACACACACACACACACACACACACACACACACACACACACACACACACACACACACACACACACACACACACACACACACACACACACACACACACACACACACACACACTGCTGGAATTATAGATAGATAACGGCGTAGTGTGTTACTTATGGTTTTCTTTGATACTGTGGTCCCAGCTCTCTTCAGTTCATTGACCAGGTCCTGCCATGTAGTTCTGGGCTGATCCCTCACCTTTCTCATGATCATTGAGGCTCCATGAGGTGAGATCTTGCATGGAGCCCCAGACCGAGGGAGATTGACTGTTATCTTGAACTTCTTCCATTTTCTAATAATTGTGCCAACAGTTGTTGCCTTCTCACCAAGCTGCTTGCCTATTGTCCTGTAGCTCATCCCAGC
Source organism: Eptatretus burgeri (assembly GCF_056783735.1). Lineage (NCBI taxonomy): Eukaryota > Metazoa > Chordata > Myxini > Myxiniformes > Myxinidae > Eptatretus > Eptatretus burgeri. Next base: position 21,680,432 of record NC_140962.1, on the reverse strand, counting down.
CTTGTGCAAGTCTACAATTTTGTCCCTGATGTCCTTAGACAGCTCTCTGGTCTTGTCCATTGTGGAGAGGTTGGAGTCTGATTGATTGAGTGTGGACAGCTGTCTTTTATGCAGATAATGAGTTCAAACAGGTGCAGTTAATACAGGTAATGAGTGGAGAATGGGAGGGCTTCTTAAAGACAAAACTAACAGGTCTGTGAGAACCGGAATTCTTACTGGTTGGTAGATGATCAAATACTTTTTTCATGCAATGAAATGCAAATTAATTATTTAAAAATCATACAATGTGATTTTCAGGATTTTTGTTTTAGATTCCATCTTTCACGGTTGAAGTGTACCTATGATAAAATTACAGATCTCTACGTGCTTAGTAAGTGGGAAAACCTGCAAAATCGGCAGTGTATCAAATACTTGTTCTCCCCACTGTATCACTGCCTGGCATTGTGCTGCCTGCTAACCTCCCATATCTATTGCCACCCCCAGATCCTTCTCCTGTATGACACGCTCCAAAATTACTCCTTGCATCCTGTAATCTTTATTTTCATTGTTCTTTCCCATCCCCAACACTTTACACTTGCTCAGGTTAAATTCCATCTGTCAATCTTTTGCCCAATCGATGCAAGTATCAATACTTTCCTGAATCTGATCACCACCCCCTCTGCTATCCACCTCACCTCCAAGCTTTGTATCATCAGCAAATTTGGAAAGCTTACTCTTTACCCCACTATCCAAATCGTTGATGTAAATAATGAATAGTAATGGCCTTGAGTACTGATCCCTGAGGTACCCCGCTACTTACACCCTCACAGCAGGACATCCTTCCACTCACAGCTACTCTGCTTCCTAACCATTAGCCAGTTTGCAATTCAATTAGCTACCTGACCAGCCACGCCACAAACCCTCACTTTGGCTCACAACCTCCGATGTGGTACCTTACGAAATGCCTTCTTAATGTCGAGATATACTATGTCCACTGCCTTTCCCTCATCCACCCAGACACTGCTTCATAGATCTCTAAAATATTTGTTAAACAGGAACAACCTTTGGTAAACCCATGCTGAAACATATTTTACCCATTTTGGTAAACCCATTTTAAATCAGAAAATAAAAAGAAACAGCAATGACAATTATTGACACCCTCAAATTAATATTTGGTAGCACAGCCTTTGGACAAAATAACTGCAGTGAAGTGATTCCTATAACCATGAATGAACTTCCTCCACCTCTCCACTGGCAGTTTGGCCCATTCTTCTTGTGCATACTGCTCCAGTTCTCCCAGATTTGAAGGATGCCTTCTCCCAACTGCTGTTTTCATATCTCCCCACAGGTGTTCAATGGGGTTTACATCTGGACATATTGCTGGCCACTTCAGAACAGTCCAGCGTTTTGTATTGAACCACTCCTGGGTGCTTTTTGAAATGTGTTTGGGGTCATTGTCCTGCTGCAAGACTCATGACCTTCGACGGAGATCCAGCTTTCTGACACTGGGTTGAACATTGTGCTCCAAAATGCCTTGGTAATCTTCTGATTTCATGATGCCATGCACACATTCAAGGCACCCAGTGCCAGAGGCAGCACTGCAACCCCAAAACATCACGGAACCTCCTCCATGTTGGAATGTGGGGAAGGTGTTCTTTTCTTGGAAAGCTTCGTTTTGTTTTCTGCAAACATGGAGATGATGTGCTTTTCCCAAAAGCTCTAATTTAGTCTCGTATGTCAGTAGGACATTCTTCCTGAAGTTGGCTTGTATAGGTGTTTTGGCAAACTCCAGTCGGGCTTTCTTTTGTCTCTCTCTCAGCAGTGGGGTCCTCCTGGATCTTCTACAATAGAACCCCCTTTCGTTGAGTTTGCGGCGGACAGTGCAAGTTGAAACTCTCGTACCTTGTGTTTGAAGATCAGCTTGAATCTGTTTGGCAGTTGATTGAGGTGCTTTCTCCACGATGCGAACAATCCTTCGCTGCAATCTTCGATCAAGTTTTCTTTTGCGGCTACGCCCAGGGAGGTTGGCTACAGTGCCATGGGCCTTAAATTTGCTGATAGCATTGCGTATGGTGGTCACAGGAACATCAGGGTCTCTGGAGATGGACTTGTTGCCTTGAGATTGTCCATAATTGGCTACAATCTGACCTCAGACATTTCTCTTTTTTTTCAGCATGCTCACTGTGGTACACAGTGACACAAAATAGCAGAATGACTCCTTTGCTCTGTTCAAACTGGTTGAATTCTGAGTGATTTTTATATTGCAGGCACATGCAACTCACCACATGGCTTGGGATCCCAGGGTCCTGAGTTCAAGCCCCGTTGGCTGCTGAATTAACACCAGGGGGTTGACTCAGCCTGTCATCCTTCCGAGGTCGGCGAAATGAGTGCCAGTGTACTGGTCCCGGTGTATGCCCTGGTTAGAATAGGTGTACCATATCCCTGTGTGTCGTAAGAGGCGACCAGGGTTGGCGTCAGGAAGGGCATCCGGCCATAAAACATTGCCTCAAGAAAAAGCCAAACCCCTGCACAGCAGGGAAAAATGGCTGTAAAAACGGTCATGTGCAACTCACCACAGGTGAGTTCAATTCCAAAGTAAAGGAGAATCACCTCCTTGAAATCTATTTTTTTTTTCTCACAACTTCTAAAAGTTGCCAATAATATTGTCCAGGCCATTTTAGGATTGCTGTGAGGAATAAGCTAATATTTCGTAATTTTTTTTCAGCTTTTTTTTGTTTTGTTCCACTGCAAACCAAATAAATATATATGTGGATACCAAAAGATTCTTTTTATTTAAACAATGTTCTGGAAGAAGTGGTGCATTATTCGAAAAAAGGGCAAGGGTGCCAATATTTTTGGCCATGACTGCATGTGATCTACCGAGTACCGTTCTCGTTTGAAGTTATTTTTGGGTGAGAGAAATGGACATAGATGAGTAGAGTTGTTGGGTGAGGATTTAATTAACACTGACAGCACATTCCTGTTTCATGAGAAAATGTACTTTTAACCAGATTTACCATTGACCAATAATCTGGTGGTTGAACAAATGCCAGACTATATTTTATCACCTCCGCCACCGAAGGGTGAAGGTTTAGCAGTTTGTGTGCAGGATATCTCAAAAAGTTGTAGACGGATCGGGATGAAATTTTGTGGACAGGTTCGGTGTGTGACGAGGACAAACTGATTTAGATTTTGATGAAGATCCGAATCCGGATCCGACTACTATAATTTTTTAAGTGATTCTTCACCGTTGAGAGATGGGGTTCAAAAATGTTATATAGCACGGTATCTCAAAGATTTATTGGGCCAGATATGTTCTCGTGGATCAGGCATTATGGGGTGGAGGTGTGCGTGCTACTGAGTGCCCTTCTCGTTTGTAATGAGTTTGTATGTTTTAAAATGGGCAAACCTTTAAATTGATTTATTTACTTGTGCTGGCAGGAGTGTTGGAAGAGGCAGAATTTTATAACATCACTGATCTCATCTGCCTTGTCAAGGAACGAATCAGAGAGAGAGATGCGAATGCAGCAAAGGTCAGGTCTTTGGGGAACATGTTCAAATTCTCTAAATATGTTTCTCGGGTTCTACGTTGTTTACCTTTCAAAACTTTTTCTTTCCTTCCTTCAGGGGAATGCGAAACATGTCTATCGGGTGCTCCAATGCCAGGAAGATGAGCTGACCCAAATGGTCTCTACCATGTCTGATGGATGGAAATTTGAGCAGGTAATAATATTATTCATTACCATTTTACATGCAGTTTTGGTCACCACAATTCAGGAAGGACATGGATGCCATAGAGACGGTTCAGTGCAAGGCTACTCGATTGATTCCGGGCTTATCTAGACTAAGCTGTGAGGAGCGGCTGAAGGAGACAGGGCTTTGTGCACTAGAAAGGAGGTGGTTATGAGGAGATGTGATAGAGATGTTTAAGATCATGAAAGGTGTCGATAAAATAAATGCAGATAAATTATTCAACAGAGTAGACAGTGATAGGACCAGGGGCCATAGCCTGAGAGTGAAGAAGAGGAGAGTTGAAATGGCAGCAAGGCAGGGGACTTTTACTCAGAGAGTAGTTAATGCATGAAATGGCCTCCCTGGAAAGGTTGTGTGCAGCAATGTGGAAGTAAAATAATTAAGTCCATCTTGTGAAATATGAGCATGGACATTTTAGTAATCGAAAGCTCTATGGATCACATGACTATTGCAAAGTACCAGTGTTTCTGTATTAATCACACTAAAACAAATATTTTTCATATTGAGATTAGTGTTCTTGGTCCACAAATTATGTTCTCATTTCTCTTTATTTTTGCTTTTAAAGCATATGGAAGTATAAAATCTGTTGTAAACTATAGGCTAAAACCACTGAAAAGAATAGTTTGTATGTGCTGAATTGAGATAAAAAAATTTCAATTGTCTGCAGGATAATTATGCTTATCAGGTCTCTCACAATGATAAGGTCAAAGCTCATTAATTTGCAGAATCAATACTGACAGGCCATGAGTAAATGAAATAGAATCTCATTACCTTCGCATTCTGCGAAAGGTTATGTTTTGGTCGGCGTGTATTTATTTATTTGTAATCTTGTGATTCGTATAACTCAAAAAGTATTAAACCGAATTGCATGAAATTTGGTGGGATGATTGGTTATTAGCCAGGAAGCATTCGATTAGATTTTGGGATCGTTCGGGTCAAAGGTCAAGGTCAAGGTCACGAAAAGGTCAAAATCGTCTTTTTACGATAACACGGTCAATTTTTATTCAATTTGCATGCAACTAACGCCAAAATGTTCAGAATTCAACGCCTCATCTTGTGATATGCAATATGACACAATGACGCCCATACTCTTGTTACCGGTTAGGGGTCAAAGGTCAGGGGGGGTCACGACCTTGAAAAATATGCGTTTTTTTGTCATAACGCGGTCAATTCTTGTCTGCTTTACATGAACCCAGCACCAAAATGTTCAGAATTTAATGCCCAATCTTGTGACACAATGACGTCATAACACATGTCACCAGTTGGGGTAAAATGTCGGGGGGGGGGGTCACGCCCTTGAAAAATATGTGGTTTTCGGCATAACTCAGTCAATTCTTATTCGATTTGCATGAAACCAGCATCAAACGAGATTACCTTCTCTTGTTGAAACGTTGTATTCACCGAGCTTGCGAGTGAAGACTCGCCAAAACGACGTGAGTTGATTGTTGTCAAGTCCGTAGCCCCCGAAAGTCGGGGGGGGGTCATGACATTATAGATATGTGGTTTGTGTCATAAGACCATTCATATGAAACCAGTTCCCCACACTCGTACCAAGAACAAAAAAAGTAGTGGCGGCGAAGGTATGCGCTCTATGAGTGCCCGTTCTAGTTTCATTATACTGTGGTCTTTTTAATTCCCTATAAACTGATATACCTGTCCCATTTCAAACCTGAGGATCATTGATTAATTGCCTTTGTCATTGTTGAGAAATGTGTTCTCCTGAGTGTACCAGTAAAATGCTCAACACCATCACTGTACATTCAAAGCAAATATTTCAAACCAGATGACTTTCAAACCATATGATTATAATAACAACGAATATATAATCCCCATCATGGCCCAAGTTCATCTGAGCCTGATAAGGGATCATGTTGTTAGTCCATGCTTGGTTAAAAGAAATATGTACCCATCTGTTATGTTTTTGTTACTTTAAAATATACTTGATAATGGATCATTGCATACTGAAGGTTGTTTTATAAACGAACAGATATCGTATGTTAGTTAAATATGTAGCAATGTAATCTTCTCCCTTTCACTTGGTTCGCAAATTGGGGAGAACTACTTTGGTGACACCGGAGAGTCTAGGCCCCAAAGGCATTAGTCTCATTAACTCTGGTCTCCCATTCAATTGCAAAGTTGTACAAACATGAACTCTGTTTTCCCATTGTCCTCTTATCAAACAGGAGTCTCATCGAACTGAAGAGGTCATGGACCACTAATTGTTCTGCAAAAGCTGTGCAAACCAGATACTCCATCTGCATGTTGAGATAAATGCTTATCATTACCGAAAGTAAATGAAGGTTTTCTGTGCATACATGCCCTGAAGGAAGACACACATTCTTTCACAGCACTATCTGCTTTAATTATGCACAAGATTGTTTCCTCTTTGCTTAAAGGACAATGTGTGCAAACAAAGCTTTCTTGTAGTCTGGTATCGATTAACCAAGTCCTCTGTGATGTTCTGACCCCTCACGATTTCCCAATTGTATAAAAGGCCATGTATTCTGGCTCAAAGGCAGAGATCTGCTTGGACTCTTGAGACAAGCTCTTCTTTCCACATGTATGTGTTTTTGTATAACAAACGATCTGTTAAATTATAAAGGGTTTTCATTTTTGCTGGTTGGAAATCTCCACCACAGCAAAAATAGCAGGTAAGTTTAAATTGGAATTGGATAGGTACCTGGAAGTTATGGAGATGGAGGGGTACAGGGATGTTGGCAGACTTTTCCGGCAGTTGGCAGGCAGACCACAGTTCCAGAAGGACATAGATGCCATGGAGAGGGTTCAGCGCAGGGCTACCAGATTGATTCCAGGCCGAGCTAGACTCAGCCATGAGGAGTGGCTGAAGGAGACAGGGTTTTGTTCACGAGAAAGGAGGTGGTTACGATTAGATATGATGGAGATGTTTAAGATAATGAAAGGTTTAGATAAAATAAGTGAAGATGAGTTATTCAACAGAGTAGACAGTGATGGGACGAGGGGCCATAGCTTGAGAGTGAAGAAGAGGAGATTTAAGACATTCGTAAGGCAGGGGACTTTCACTCGGAGAGTAGTTAATGCATGAAATGGCCTCCCTGGAAAGGTAGTGGCAGCAGAAAAAGTACATTAGTTTAAATTAGAATTAGATCGGTACCTAGAAGTTATGGAGATAGAGGGGTGTGGGGATGTTGATATGACTTTTACGGTAGGTAGTTTGAGCATTGTTGGGTGATTGTGTGCATGTGTAAGGAGTGCTGTTGGTGGTGGTCTCATAAAGGGGTGTTGTGTGGTTGATGTATGTTTTTAAAGAGCAGGTTGTGGGTCGCCAAACATGTTCTGAAAATTTATCAATATGATTATATGTGCATAAAATAGTTCACTGCAAACTTTTGTGGTTGCCTAACTATTGGGAAAATTGATGAAATTTAACTCCGAATTTGTTATTTCTTGAAGGCTGTTGAAAAAAACAGCGGTGTGCCATATATGGATGGTGACGTCACGTTCTCCAAAACAAAGCGGATGCTCACTCGCTCATTGAAGTGTCCAGTTCAGCGGGCCGTTCTTTCGCTTTTTTGAGCTTGCAACTGTCTATATTATCCTTTTTTTATTTTGAATTATTGTAGAACCAAGTTATTTGGATGTTTGTACATCATGCCTCGTACGTGTGTTGTCATGTTTTGCGAAAATGGCTGGAAAACGGGTAATCGCTCCCACTGATTCCCGAAGGAATCAAACATTCGCCGGCAGTGGATAAGATTTGTACAAACAAAATGGGCGAATTTTCCCCCAAAGAAAATGGGTAATTGCTCCCACCTATTCCCGAAGGAATCCAACATTCACCGGCAGTGGATAAGATTTTTACAAACAAAATGGGTGAATTTTCCCCCAAAGAAAAAGGATAAAGAGGACCCTTTGGATAGACTTGTCATTTGTGGTGAAAATTTCACAGTTGAGGATTACGAAGGCACAAACACATCTGATCACCACTCTGTGAATATGAGTTGTTGGTTGACAAGTTCTCCAGATACTGCTCTGTCACAGAATCAATAGTTGAGTTTAAGTGAGAAAAACCTTTAAATGTATTCTTAAAGAGTACATGGAAAAACACATAAATAAACTTTCTGAAAAACACAATCATGAAAAAATTCCTCAATAAATCAACTTATTGTTGATTTAAATTACTTTTTTTAACAGCATCAGCAAAGTGGGCTATTTCATATCAATTTCCCACTTTTTTTTTTCTAAATTTGGTAGAATACTCCCCAATGAGGCTAAACATGTTTTGGTATTTATATGCCACAACAGTCTCTTGAAAGTCGGGGTTTGTTCTCACTGTTCACTTTTGCTGGGGTCAAGCTCAGCTGTCAGAAAGACTTCAACGCCAAAACTATGGTGTATAATATATTTGGGTCCATTATTGATTCATTCTCTTTCTGACTCTTGAGTGACTCGAGGGTTAAAAATTATTATATCAAGTCACAGACGAATCAAACTTTACATTATTTTATGTATCGAACAAGAAAATGAAAATCTACAAACCAATCTGTCAGTGTGAACTGCCGGGCAGTCAGTCCTGCCACTTGTACACGAAATAGGCTGTTTTCTGGCACTTGCAAGTGGCTCAAATTTATATGGCTCAGGGCCAGAAACTCCATAGTATAAATTCCCATCATCCTCCGACTCGTCCTTGGCAATATCGGAATGAAAACACTCAATTTCATCGCTGCTGAAATCACTCTCTGATTCGCATCTCGCCATTGTTCACACGCTGTTTCCGAATGTTCACGAAGTTTTTGGAGAACGTGACGTCATAGCATCTTCGGTAAATTCCGGTCTGTTTTTCGATCACTGACAAAAGTTTTGACTGAAAAGTTAATTTTAGCATATTTTGAGTTTCAAATGAAAGAAAATAATTGCCCAATGATTATATATTAATGTGATTACAACCTTCGAATCTCGCGGTCATCAGCGACCCAAAACTTGCTCTTGAACCAAGCCCATGCCCCCTCCCCTGAGAGGAAGAAAAATAGATGTATATATATATATATATATTTACAAAAAATACAAAATACAACAACAACAAAAAAGAAAACTACAAAAACTTAAAATAAATAAACAAAAAAAAAACACAAAAAATATATATTTTTTTGCATTTTCTTTGGATCTTGTGTTGATAAATTAGTATGGTGTTGATGTCGTGCAGGCGTGATGGGCTGAATGACTTCCACCTGTGTCTTATTTCCTTGTATCCTTATATTATACCAACCAGACTGGGTGGGATGTGTGGGGTACATGAGATTTGGAGGCATACACTGAGTTATGATGTGTGGGATACATGGGATGTGTAGGGTGCCATTGGAGGTGAAGAAAGTGATAAAAGGGCACCATCCTCCAGAGATGGACTTCACAAGGTGCCGCCATCACTTTTAGGAAGGAGATTGATTGTAGAGTTTGATCTTGAGCTTAGGACAATTTCCTGGATTGCCGAAGGCTGGTCACGTAACATTCCCTCAGTGGGGTTAACCATTTGTGGTGAGAATGAAAGTTCCTTGACTATAACTTTATGATAGTTTTGTTGCAATAAATGATGCATCACTGATTGTTTGACTTTGCATGGAAGAGAGCCAAACCTGGAACTCTTCAGGACCAGTCAGTTGATAACCTCAGGTTTGGAGGTGGTGCCTGAATTTTATTCAAATTGTGCAGTAAGTGCAAGGAAACTTTTTTTTTTTAACGTTGAAGCCGCTTCAATATTTGGATTTGTCCTTCCTTCCTCTTAGTCAAAAATTAAGAAGAACCTTTTTAATACACCATGTTTAAATCTAAATTCTCATGAGTTCCAAAGATTGGGTTTTTAAAGGGTTTCATTCATTTCTAGGCTTTGCCTATTTCATATGAAACATGCCAAACTGAACCGATTTCTTCAGACACGGGTGAGATGTTTGTTTTTTTGTAACATTTTGAAAAAATAGTACAACCTCTTTTGTGCTTCTGTACATGTGGAATCCCTTTAATCACTCTTGAGTAAGATCGAGTTTAACTTTGAAAGATGAACTTTATAAAACCAAAATTCTGGGGTGTTTGTGTCGTATACATGAAGGTGAAAAATTTCTCTTCTGCAATTTTTATTGATTTCTCATCTCTGATGCCAATCTTTTTCATGACCTGACAGCCATTTGGAAAAAAAAAAAAATTTCTTTTACATTTCCACATCCCTCCTGGTCTGCAGCTGGTGTGTTCTCCATGTGACGAATTCCTCTGTGTCGTGTCACGAGAGCTCAGCACAGTCACAAATGGTCTTCACCATGAACCCAGCGGCAAGGCCAAGGTCTCCATTCTTAACTGCCCCATATATTGGTCCTTCCATCATTTGTGTTAATTGCTGCTTTTTCTTTTTCTTTGTACGTTAACCAATCCCTGCCATTTCTTTCAGATTTTGCAGGAGCGGGGATCCCGAATGTGAACCTCTTCTGCCTGCCTTTTGTCCTGTATCCAATGCGTTATTGACTGTCCTATCCTGTCCTTCTGTACAATGATTGATCCCTTCAAATATTGCTTGTGCCTAAGGAAAGACAATGAAGTATTTGGATGGATGGGTAACCATTGTTCCCGTGCAACACAATCAACATTTTCAGTGCTTTAATAAGCAATTTATTTTTATTTTTTTTACTTTTTAAAAAAAAAAAAAACAACTGTACATGAAATGTGTGCTATGCTTCTACATATTGTATGTTCCAGAAATTAAAGGTAATATTGCAAAAAAATTTTTTTTAACTCATTTAGGTAAAAATGCAAAAGCTGTGCAGCACAATTTGAGTTCAAATTAATAGTGACGGTAAGACAGCGTCCAGGGTACTGCTTTGTCATAACAGGGTACCGAAAGTGATCTGAGAGCAACCAGAAAAGATGACATTAGTTCAGCATATTCAATATTCAAACCTTGTCTTGGAGTCTGAATGTCATTATCCATTCATATCAAAATGGAAATTGGATATGTGTCAATTATTGTTGCACATACAGAGAAAGTAATCTTTACTTGGGGCTGTTAAAGTATGAGGGTGTGCTGAAAAGTAATGCCTCATATTCTCTCTTTTTTTTTTTCTCTCTCTAAAACTGGTACGAATATTCAAATAAAGTGCAGTCCTCACATTGGTTCTTCCCCCCACTATGTTTCGTGATTCTGACATGTGATGTGTCTGCAACATTCGTAAAGATGGTTGAGGGCAACACGCTGTTAGTTCTGTGAATTATGTAGTGTTGGAGATGACAGTTGGGTACACCAATATGATCCTAAGAGTAATAGACGGTCAATGGAGTTCTACCACAAAGGATCATGAGCCCAGACTTGGCCCCGTCAGATTTTCATTTTTCCCCAAATTTAAGGAACACCTGCGGGAGGAGCATTTTTTTCTTCTGACCATGATGTTAAGGCCACTGTGAAGCACTGGTTAAGTCTGCAGGACACGCATTCCTATCGTGATGGCATCACAAAACTACTTGATTATTGGCGGAAAGGTATGGACCACAGTGGTGATAATGTTGAGAAATAAATATGCACCATGGTAGAATCAAGATTGATGTTAGTATCTGTCTTTTTGATTTCATTTGAATATCTACCTGTTTTGGAGAAAAATAATGGGAGGCATTACTTTTCAACACCGTCATAGTAATAGTAAAATTACAATATTTCACAGCCAACCATGGGCCCACAAAAGGACTTTGCTCACTTCACAGAAAGGATTAGGACATCCGCAAACATATTTTTCTGATAAAAGCTCATGGAAAAATTTTATACATAAATGTAAGACGAGGAAGGGAGTGCCAACAACAACAAAAAAAAAACATGCTCATTTTGCAAAATGACCTGTCATGAAGTATGAAGGAGTGTTTACCCTTATTCGGCGACCCACCCAGATCGCATCATGGGTTGCCATGTTCTCAAATCTTGCTCTGCTGTTCATATTTCTCTGTTATCTGCTCCATTCAGTCTATCCTCATCCTTTGGCCACCTCTCTTCTGCAAGACAGTGAGCAAGCATCACTCCCTTCCACAATCTGAACAGCACAAAAATAAATCACATATCAACTACTGACCAATGAGCTTATTTTCAATTACTGTACTGAGCAAAGCCATGGAGTCCATCATTGCCACTGATGTTGAGTGTTTCCTATTTTCAAACACTTGATGTCTGATTGAGCTTCAGCTTAGATTCCGTCCCGGTCGCAAGACTGGACATGTTGCTGCTCCGAACCTCAGCAATATTTGGAAGCCCTAGATCTCCAACAAACAATAATAATAATACTGTACAGTGTGTTTTATAAAAAGTTTTTAATCCAATGACATGTCACCTGTTTCGTTTTCCATGAACTTTCAATAACTCAAATGTCTTCCTCCCCCACCATCAACATATCAGCTACAATCAGTAGATCTGATTGGGTTGGGGATTGTGTGAACTCTGATATCATCAATCCCACAGGCATGTATTGAAATAATCGCTTGTGGGTGTTGAACGAAGAACAGATGGGCCAACTGGAAGTGCTCCACCTCACATCAGGTGTGTACTACTGCCAACACTGGATTTACAAATGGTTTTGACGGTGAGCCAACAAAAAGTTCATCCCACTCTGACTGCTGCAATGACAAAAAAATTGTTGCAACCAGAACCCGTCTGAACAAGTTGTGGACTATGACACAGAGAAGGTGCTTTTATGACAAGCTCTTGTGAAGCTGAGGGAGGTTGGTTAAGTGTTTAACATGGTACACCAGTCCTTTAGCATGCTGTTAATTGTAATTGATAATGTTTATAATCATGTAGGATAAAAACGCCTCAAGCCTGAGCATTACAAAATCATGTCACATTACACTATATGTAACTCAAGTGTTTGTTTGTCTGTTTGACTTGCATGCATTCCTAAACTGCTGAATGGAACGACTTGAAAACTGGTGCACTGGTGGTTGTACTCAGGGTGTGCCTGGAGGGTTCATGGTGGGGGGAGCATGCAAGTGCCTTTGTAAATGTGTCATCATCTCTAGATGTGAGGGTGTATTCCAAGTCATAACGAGAAAGAGCAATCAGAGATTGCAAACAACACTCACAGGACTTTTGTGTGGAGTTTGGGTGCTGGTGGTTTTTTGTTTGTGTGTTGTGTGTAGACGATGCATTGATGATGATGATGTCGGTTTATTTTCAGACCTTTTTGGTTTTATTGTATAGATTAATGTTCCTATTGTATGTATTGTTACGAATTCGCACCCGCCGGCGTGCGAACTGCCGTCTTCCACTGATAGTAGCAGCTCGCCCACCGGACGGACAATTCAGTCATGACCCTCCTGGAACTACTGCCAGGAACCAGTCACGGGTGGGGGTTTAACCTCACCACAGCCCAGTCCGCATTTGACTCGCGCGAAATAGGGTGAATCGCCGAATGTTGATATACCTAAATACCCTCGCGGGTAACCTACCGAGGGGCTGCACCGCGCCGCGGGTTGGCTTGGGACATGGACCGCTTAAGCGGCCCGTTCCGTTCTAAAGCGATAACCGAGCGGTGTTATCGCCGACCTCGACGGATCCGATTCTCTAACGGGTGTTTAAAACCCACTACTCATTCCACGACACAAGATGGCTTTTCAAAAGGAAAATAGGACACGACGAATGGGGTACATTGCACACAAGGACATTTATTATACTACACACACATCACAAGCAAGGCAGTCATGCAATGTACAGGCAAGAAATAGAAAACAAAAGCAATACGACCGACTATAATTATTATGTACAAGCACTTAAACAGGTTCTACTTACAGGGACACGGTGCCACAGCAGTCATACAGAACAAAAGAAATGGAAAGACCTCCTCACAGGCAAGGGGGTAGACGGGGTCCGGAGATCTTTATGGTCGTGGGCCGTGGATGACCGAAAAGGCCCACGAGACCGTGCAGGTTACCTGCACCCTCAAGGTGTTGCGACGTCTGCTCCCCACGGCAGCTAGCGTGGCCGCGCCTGACTCCGGGCCTTGCGACGATGGGCGGTAAGCTCTCTCCGGTGCTCCTCGCCAGACGCGCAGGTTCGCACCACACAGCCGGCAGAACTGCGCCTCCCATCTGCGTCCTCGATGCGTCGCCCGGACTCGCCACCGGCCCATGCCTTCGCCAACAGGTCGCTCAACAGGACCACCGGGAGACGGGAAGAAATCAGCGCCAAGACGAGGGAGAGGGAGCAGGACCCGACGTGCACGAGAGAGAGAACTCGACCTCGACCACCAAGAGAGCGAGAGCCCGCGTGCGGTCCGCCTTGTATGGCGCGGGGCTCCGCCCTTCGCTCCTCCCCGTTTTAGGCTCCGCCTCCCTTTGAGAAGCTTCCCGAAAAGGGCGTTCCCTCACTCCGACCGCCTCACGCTGTGCATCCACCAATCGGCAGCGAGCTGCCCTGCCCCCTTCCCTTCACACCAAGCGCGGGGAAAATAGGCGGGAAAAACCCAACAGGCTCCGCAAGAGCTTTTGTTCTGCCAATCCTGCCCGCGTTCTCGGACGGTTCCCGACGCGGAAACCGTCGTAGCGTGGACCGTGGAGGATGGCGTTCGGAAGCGGCGGTAGTGGTGAAGATGGTGGTGGTTGTTGTGAGGGAAATTGTAGCGTGGTTGGCGTTGTGACGTACTTGGTGGCGGTTGTTGTTTGCGTGCTTGGCGTTGCGGCGTACTTGGTGGCGGTTGTTGTTTGCGTGTAGGTTCAAAATAACGATAGGTAAAGAAAAACGGCTATCTCAGAGTTGCAGCCCGGTGAACACGAAGAAAGCCCTCTAAACAATGGTGGGGAAACCTATCTGAACACTCACTTACCGGCATAGCTAATCTAAGGAACCTTTATGGTGTATTGCGAATTTCCACAGCCGTAACAGTATTTTGTAGACTACGTACTTGCATATTTTTACTGACTTTATAGACACTCACATTGTAATAGTACATACTTTTATAGATGTACTCGTGCTGTAACTGTACATCATTGAAAGAGAGGTACTCAGTTGAAAAAAATGACATGTAATATGAGCTACCACCAGGTATCGTTTGTGGACTATGTCAGCACATTATGTATGGACAGACAGATACATAAACTAGCAGTCATAGACCAGAACTAGTGAAAATAGTCGCTGAGACCTTGCCCTTTTGACCTCAAAAACAACATGCTTCTAGGTTTTGATTGGTGAACCAATTCAGTGACCCAATATGCAAATGATGTTCAAACTAGCAGAATTCCCACCTTATGGGTAGGGTGTACTTTGCAGATTACTTGCTGAAAAAAAGTATAGTCTTTATATTGCAAGAAGATGAGATATTTGTGTGGTGTGTATCGAAAGGGGTCTAAATGGTCTCATGGGTCTAGAGGGTCCAAATATTTACAGGTCTGAGACTCCAAACGGTTTATGGGGGGGTCTTAGGGGTCCCACCACAAAAGGTCTAAAGAGTACGTTAGGATCGAGAGGGGTTTAGGTTCACTGTTGGGGGGGGGGGGGGTTAAACGCCCATATGAGGTTTAATGGGTCGAAATGAGTTTAAGAGGTCGAAAGGGTCAAAGGGTCTTAAAAAGTCTAAAGGTCCAAAGGGTATGTTCCAATAGTAGTTATGGTCTAAAGGGGTCTCAATGATCTAAGAGTTCTCAAGGGTCGAAAGGGGCTTAAAGTGTCTAAAGGACAAGTAAAGTGTCTAAAAGGAGACCAAAGGTCTGAAAGGTATGTTGTATTGTACGGAATTAACAGACGTCCTTGTGGTTTAACTCAAGTTAAAACAGAAGGTTACAAGAAAAAGAGCAATCAGAGAATGTGGACCCTCACCAGGACTTGTTTTGTGTGGTGTATTTTGTCTGGTGTTTATGTACTGGTGTGTTGCGTAATTAATAAGAGACATAACGAGAACTGCCACTTTATAACTGCTGGAAGTGATGACCGGTTACCAAGATGTCCCGCTTTGATGCAACCCTGCTTTGATCGGACACCTGACCATAACCCTGACCCATGACGTTGCTATTATTACTTACGAAATCTAAAGATTTCGTAAGTATATTGATGCCTTCCGTTTCTGTTTGTTTGTTTGTTTGTTTGTTTGTTTGTTTGTTAGTTTGTTACTTACGAAATCTAAAGATTTCGTAAGTATATTGATGCCTTCCATTTCTGTTTGTTTGTTTGTTTGTAGGTACGATAACTCGAGAACGGAAAAAGCTACCAATGTCAAATTACACCACGTAATTCAGGAGGGTGATGGCAAGTGCTGATTAGATTTTGGTCAAAGGTCAAGGTCACAGTGAGGTCAAACATAATTCCGTAAATTCATGTGGAGAAATGGAGTATTTTTGCTTCGCTCGACGTTACGATTTTTGATGGTTTGATACAGAATCATCGTAGAAACTTCTGGTTTGCGTCGCTACCTTCTCGAGAGACGGCTTTTATTAGACAAGGTCAGAGGTCAAGTTGACGATTTCGTAAGTACCAGTCTATGACTGCTTGTTTGTTTGTTTGTTTGTTTGTAGGCACGATAACTCTAGAACGGAAGAAGCTACCAATTAAATGTCAAATTACACCACGTGATTCAGGAGGGTGATGGCAAGTGCTGATTAGATTTTGGTCAAAATTGGTCAAAGGTCAAGGTCACAGTGAGGTCAAACAATTCCGTAAATTCATGTGGAGAAATGGAGTATTTTTTGCTTCGCTCGACGTTACGAGTTCGTTTTAACTTCGATTTTAATTTTGTCTTCGGTTTTTGCGATCGCTTTGGACGCTTAAAACTCGGTTGTCAAAATTATGGTAAAAATCGGATGTTTTGGAGACGTTTTAAGATTGTATAAAAAATATTTCACTCGACGCGTCACGGGTCATCCCATGATGCAGTGCGCTCGAGCAGACGCGGGGTTGAGTGACGTTAAGGTATTATATAATTGCGTGGAGAAATGGAGATTTTTGCTTCGCTCGACGTTACGATTTTTGATGGTTTGATACAGAATCATCGTAGAAACTTCTGGTTTGCGTCGCTACCTTCTCTAGAGACAGCTTTTATTAGACAAGGTCAGAGGTCAAGTTGACGATTTCGTAAGTACCAGTCTATGACTGCTTGTTTGTTTGTAGGCACGATAACTCGAGAACGGAAGAAGCTACCAATGTCAAATTACACCACGTGATTCAGGAGGCTGATGGCTAGTGCTGATTAGACTTTGGTCAAAATCGGTCAAAGGTCAAGGTCACAGTGAGGTCAAACATCCAAAAAATGATAACTCTAGAACGGAAGAAGCTTGCAATGTCAAATTACATCACGTGATTCAGGAGGGTGGTGGCTTGCGCTGATTAGATTTTGGTCAAAATCGGTCATAGGTCAAGGTCACAGTGAGGTCAAACATCCAAAACATTCGATTTTTGATGGTTTGGTACAGAATCATTGTGGAAACTTCTGGTTTGTGTCGCTACCTTCTCAAGAGACAGCTTTTATTAGACAAGGTCAGAGGTCAAGTTGACGATTTCGTAAGTACCAGTCTATGACTGCTTGTTTGTTTGTAGGCACGATAACTCGAGAACAGAAGAAGCTACCAATGTCAAATTACACCACGTGATTCAGGAGGTTGATGGCTAGTGCTGATTAGATTTTGGTCAAAATCGGTCAAAGGTCAAGGTCACAGTGAGGTCAAACATCCAAAAAATGATAACTCGAGAACGGAAGAAGCTTCGAATGTCAAATTACACCACGTGATTCAGGAGGGTGATGGCTAGTGCTGATTAGATTTTGGTCAAAATCGGTCAAAGGTCAAGGTCACAGTGAGGTCAAACATTCAAAAAATGATAACTCGAACGAAAGAAGCTTCCAATGTCAAATTACACCACGTGATTCAGGAGGGTGGTGGCTAGCGCTGATTAGATTTTGGTCAAAATCGGTCAAAGGTCAAGGTCACAGTGAGGTCAAACATCCAAAACATTCGATTTTTGATGGTTTGGTACAGAATCATCGTAGAAACTTCTGGCTTGTGTCGCTACCTTCTCAAGAGACAGCTTTTATTAGACAAGGTCAGAGCTCAAGTTGACGATTTCGTAAGTACCAGTCTATGACTGCTTGTTATTCAATTGAATTTATAATGGTATTAAATATATTCAATTCAAATCAAATGGAAGACCAAATCGGTACAGTCCTGCATTGGCGTCATCAGAAGGATCCCGAACAAGCAAAAAGCAAAGATGATGTCAACAGGAGGGACCTAGATGGGATTCGGGTTTCAGCTGCGACGACTCCACCCTCAAACCCATCTCGGTGCAGCCAAGTGAGCCTTATGCCAAAAAAAATAATGAGAACCCAGATTCAAAACAAGCTCAAATGAGCAAAGATCCTCGTCCTCTTAATGATGACGTCGTAAAAACGAATATGATGTCATTGTGCTGTATCAGGTTTGCGATAAATTATCTGTGCTAATGCCCGGCTTGATTCCCGCAAACAAAATTTAAACAGCTTGCCGAGTTTCGGAGATAATGGTACAGGCGATTTCCATTAGCGGCGATATTATGACGTCACCTTTTTTTCTAGGAAGAATTTCCAAAATCGGAGATGGTTACTGCCTGCGCCTGGGCTTTCTGCATATACATGGCAAATTTCACGAAGATACGATGAAAATTCTGGGTTGTGAAACAAAAAATGTCAAAAAAATAGGAATGACTTCATAAAAATTGATATGACGTCATAGTGATGTATCATATGTGCGGTAATTCATCTCTGCTAATGCCCTGTTCGATTCCCACAAACAGAATTCCAAAAGCTTGCCTAGTTTCGGAGATAATTTTTTTAGGCGATTTCCATTAGCGGAGATATTTTGATGTCATAACTTTTTTTTCGAGGAGGAATTTTCAAAATCGGAGATGGTTACTGTCTGCGCAGGGTATATTTACATATATATGCCAAGTTTCAGGAAGTTTCGATGAAAACTGTCGGCTGTGAAACAAAAAAGTCCACAAGAACAACAACGTGATTAAGACTTCGAGATCCTCCACGAGGATCTAAAAATAATAATAATTCTGGCTGTCAGACCATGTGTCCGATTAGGTTGAAATTCAAAACATATATTTCCCATCACAAAGAGATCATAATTATGAAGTTCACTTTGATTGATCAAGTCGTTTCAGCAAAAACATTATTTAATATTTTATTCAATCCAACATAGCTGCTCGATCATGTGACATCATTATTTGTGAATGCCCTGATATTCACAAGGCATGGAGAACATTTGTGTGAAGTTTCCCCTCGATCTGTCCAACCATTCTGGAAAAGATTTTTTTTTTTGGTTTTCGGGTAAATCTAATATGGCTGCCAAACAATGTAACCTATGGTGTCATGTGTGTGAACTTTTTGTTCCTCATGAATAGGCGGTCATATGTGTAAAGTTTTGCCTCGATCTGTTCAGCCATTTCAGAGAAGATTTTTGAAAGTTTATATTTTTTAAACAATATGGCTGTCGAATCACGTGACTGATAACATTATCAATTTTTTTTTTTCTGTGGACCAATTTATCCCCAGATGACCCTCAAAAATTTTCATACTGATCGGATGTAGCGTTTTACATGTGCAATTATGACATCATAATGAAGGCACCTATGATGTCATTTTTTTAATCACACTTATTCCCCATGTGGCATACTTGCCATGTGCCAAGTTTCAATTTTTTACTTGGTGTGGTTTCAGACAGAGGTCCAAATTTTTCTGTTTTTCCAAGATGGCTGCCACACCACGTGACCTATGATGTCATAATTATCAATAAAACATCTAAATGAGTAGTCACTCCCATGGTGAAAATTTGGTCTCAATCCGACAAGCGATTTTGGAGAAAAACATTAAAGTTCAGTGTGGACAAACAGACAAACGGACCCAAATGCAATACACTCTCCGCTGGCGGGGGTGATTCATTGACACGCTCACGTGGTTTGACCAATGATTTACCTTGACGAGGCTTCACCATCTAAAATTGCGACCTGTAGGTGAGTGACATCCAGACAAGCAAGCAAATAGACAGAATAACAGACCAGACTAACCAATATACTTGCTAAACTTTAATTTTGCAAGTAACAAACAGACTCAAATACAATATCCTCTCCTCTGGCGAGGGCAATAAACGTAACAGATCTGATGGTCAACAGACTCAAATAGGGCAGAAAGAAGAACAGGAACTTCGATACAATCTGTACTATAACATAAGGGTGTGTGTGTGTGTGCGTGCGTGCGTGCGTGCGCGCGTGTGTGTGTGTCATTCTTTGTTTCAGAAATAGCCAAACGGATCTTCATCAAACTTTCAGAGTAGAGGTTCATCAGTCCGTGTTGGGGAGTAGTTAAGGCAAGCAATTATTTTTGAAAATTTAGAAAAAAAATATTGGAATTTTAGTAAAAAAAAAAATTCACTCAATAGTACTTTCATCTTTGTCACTATGTGAAAGGTAATAATTAATCCTCGACCCCATTCCTTCATGGCTTTAGTGTAGGGAAGTCTTTTGGGGCTCCAAAAAAATAGTATCAAAAAAAAGAAAATTTGATTTCTTCAAAATTCCAACAGGATAAGAACAGCACCGCACAACACCGAGTACCCCTGGCATACTATAAGAGAGCTGTGTGTGTGGGTGTGTGTCGCCATTTTTCTCAGAGATAGACAAACGAATTTTCATCAAATTTTCAGAGGTTTGTTCGTGAGTGCCGGGGAGTGTGTGAGGCCAAAAAATGTTTGAAAATTTGAAAAAGTTGAATTTTTGGGGGGATTTTTTTCGATAGTTGTCCTCCATCGTTTTCTTTACCTCCTGTATATACTGTTACGTTTGAGGGGGGGGGGTATGCATTCAAATGGTAATTAGGATGTTTAATTAGGTATGCCATGCTGTTCGAGTTTACCAGGATCTCGATGTAAAAAGTAGCGATTCAGTGGTGATAAGTTGTCTTGTAAATGTTCATTTCTTCAAGGGGGAAATGATAAATGTCACGTAATGAGATAGGGACACGGGATAGGGTAAGTGTGTCTGCGTAAACCCCTTTTTGGTATTCTCTGGAGACTGGCCGTGACGTCACAGGACAGTGCAGCGGATGGCTCCGCCCCGTGATCACGATTGGCGGAAGGCGATGGCGGTGGGCCAATAAACGGCTCGATTGGGAGTGACGAGGACGAAGGATAAAAAGGTTCTGTTCGGGGTCGAAAAGGAAGAAGAAGAAGATTACAACCAGAACGATCGTGGTTTTTTTGGTGTGGAAGCTGTGGCAGCAGAGAGCGTCCTGGTTGCTGTGCTGAGTCGATCGTGCTCTTGATCGTGTCTGGGAGCCTTGCCGAGCCTCGTGCCTCGCCTCGGTTGGCTCTGGGGTTCTGCTGACTCGGAGTACGGGGTCGGACAGCGGGCGGACCTGCCTCCCTCTCCTGCTCGCGGCTTGGCGCGGGAGCTGGTTCCCTGGCGGCTGTGGGCGGACTTGGGCCAGGACCAGGAGGTCGACAGCACCGCGGTTTCTCCTGCCCCCCCCCCCTGGCGAGAGCAAGGCCGGCTCGTCCGGCGCCGATCCAGGGACAGTTGCGTCCACACCACGGTCCAGCCTGACCACCAGAGATAGCTACGTTTTGTGTATGTGTGTGTGTGTGTGTGTGTGTGTGTGTGTGTGTGTGTGTGTGTGTGTGTGTGTGTGTGTGTGTGTGTGTGTGTGTGTGTGTGTTTGGCGCCTTAGAGGGATTGAGAACTGTATATTCATTGGAATTGTCTGTGTTTTTCCCCACGCCCGATCCCACACCATCCCGTCGAATCGCCCCGGATCCCTCTTCTTGCCGAGTCTTGTTATTTCTAATAATTAGAAAAACAAATAAACATCATCAACTCAGTGAAAAGTGACTCGTGCCACCTTCCTCGTCCCGTTTGCGGTAGAGCGATTAGAACCGCCATGTTTGGGTTATAAATAAATAAATTGCCTCCATCGTTTCGGCTCATTCTACGTTGGCGGGACTGTTCAAGTCCCATGGACGTCACAATACTTTCGATTGTTGAATCAAAACGATGTGGAAAAAACTTTTCCTCTTAAATGTTGAAAAAGAACAAACCAAAATGTGTTTATATAACGACTTGGTCTGAAACAGACAAACTAATAAACTATGATTATATGCCCACAATAAATCAAAACATGAAACCATGACATCAATGGTGAGAGTGCAGAAATGTGCTACAAAATCGTCACGTGAGCAGAGTAGCTGAGTAGGTGATTCTTTAGTGGAGTTGTAGCGAGACTGCAAGACACACATGGGAAATCTATATGGAAAGAGATGTTTGTCTGTCTGTCTGTCTGTCTCCTCCAGGTCACAATTTTAAACCGATCTTCATAAAACTTCACCACTTGGTGGAGTTTGTCATAAGGAAGAAATCTATTGTTTTGATGTCAGTGAGAGGGGGTGGAATGAGGAAAGCAGTGTGAGGGAGAAGGTGGCAGCGCGAGGGGAGGGGGGGGCAGTGCGAGGGGAGGTAAAGGAGAGGGGAGGTAAAGGAGAGGGGGAGGCAGTGGGAGGGGAAGGCAGTGCAAGGGGAGGGGAAGGCAGTGCGAGGGGAGGGGAAGGCAGTGCGAGGGGAGGGGAAGGGAGTGCGAGGGGAGGGGAAGGGAGTGCGAGGGGAGGGAAGGGAGTGCGAGGGGAGGGGAAGGGAGTGCGAGGGGAGGGGAAGGGAGTGCGAGGGGAGGGGAAGGGAGTGCGAGGGGAGGGGAAGGGAGTGCGAGGGGAGGGGAAGGGAGTGCGAGGGGAGGGGAAGGGAGTGCGAGGGGAGGTGGAAGGGAGTGCGAGGGGAGGTGGAAGGTAGCGCGAGGGGAGGGGAAGACAGTGCGAGGGGAGGGGAAGACAGTGCTAGGGGAGGGGGAGGCAGTGCGAGGGGAGGGGAAGGCAGTGCGAGGGGAGGGGAAGGCAGTGCGAGGGGAGGGGAAGGCAGTGCGAGGGGAGGGGAAGGCAGTGCGAGGGGAGGGGAAGGCAGTGCGAGGGGAGGGGAAGGGAGTGCGAGGGGAGGGGAAGGGAGTGTGAGGGGAGGGGAAGGCAGTGCTAGGCGAGGGGGGGCACTGTGAGGGGAGGGAGAGGCAGCGAGAGGGGAGGCAACATGAGGGGAAGGCAGTGCGAGGGGACGGGAAGTCAGCGCGAGGAGACGCGAAGTCAGCGCGAGGAGACGCGAAGTCAGCGCGAGGAGACGCGAAGTCAGCGCGAGGAGACGGGAAGTCAGCGCGAGGAGACGGGAAGTCAGCGCGAGGAGACGGGAAGTCAGCGCGAGGAGACGGGAAGTCAGCGCGAGGAGACGGGAAGTCAGCGCGAGGAGACGGGAAGTCAGCGCGAGGAGACGGGAAGTCAGCGCGAGGAGACGGGAAGTCAGCGCGAGGAGACGGGAAGTCAGCGCGAGGAGACGGGAAGTCAGCGCGAGGAGACGGGAAGTCAGCGCGAGGAGACGGGAAGTCAGCGCGAGGAGACGCGAAGTCAGCGCGAGGAGACGCGGTCACCGCGAGGAGACGCAAAGTCAGCGCAAGGGAAAGGGGAGGGGAAGGCACCATGAGGGAAGTGCAAGGTAAGATAGTGTGAGGGAAGGGTCTGTCCAGACATAACCACCGTCCAGACATAACCACCGTCAAGATACATCAAGTAAGGCAGTGTAAGGGGAGTGTCCATCCAGAAATAACCACTATCAGGACACGGCCATAGATCATTGCTGTCCAGATGACGGGTAGACTGAGGGGGGAGGGAGGTGAGAAGAAGAGGGTAGGAGAAAAAGGGGTGGAGGAGTGAGGAGGGGGGGTGGGGGAGCAAGGAAGCAGGGGGGAGCGAGGAGGGGAGGGGGAAAGGAAGGGAGGGGAAAGAAGTGTGTCGGGAGGGGAGGGGAAGGCAGCGTGAGGGGAGGGTCCATTCGGACACAACCACCATCTGGACACGTCTATCCAGACATGTATGGAGATAACGACCATCCGGACAGAACCACCATCTGGATACGTGCAGAGATAACCACCGTTTGATACATGCAGAGATGACCACTGTCTGGATATGTGAGGAGATAACCACCGTCTGGATGCGTGTCGAGATAACCACCGTCTAGATACCTGCAGAGATAACCACCGTTTGGATACGTGCGGAGATAACAGGTGGAAATAATTTGGCTCTGTAATTGAGAAAACACAATACAGCAAACGGCTTGGAAATTGGGTGTTCTTAAATGTATTTTGATTTGAAACTCATGGAGGACACACAAACACACACACCCACACTTATTAGAATACGAGCAAATACCACCTGTCGGAGGGGGAAAGGGAGAGGAGGGAGGGCCAAAGAGAGGAGGGAGGGGGAAAGATAGAGGAAGGAAGGAGAGAGAGTGAAGAGGGAGGGAGAATGAGGAAAGGGGCAGGGGAGGCAGCGAGAGGTGAGAGGAAGGGAAGGCAGACGTGTGGTGGAGCATCAATTACGATTCATACTGTTTCATCAAAATGATTCTGTGTGGAATAACAGTGAAGATGAAAACAAAA
The DNA here is from genome assembly GCF_056783735.1 of Eptatretus burgeri. Lineage (NCBI taxonomy): Eukaryota > Metazoa > Chordata > Myxini > Myxiniformes > Myxinidae > Eptatretus > Eptatretus burgeri. The sequence goes on along the minus strand of NC_140962.1, from coordinate 21,656,223 downwards.
TAATGTATGAAATACATTTTCTACCGGTCATACTGTACATATCACCCAGAGACAAACACCGCCCAGACATGTCCGGAGATAAACACAGTCCAGAGACAAACACCGTACGCGTCCGGTGCCAAGCCGTCTGGAGACAAACACCGCCCAGGCATGTCCGGAGCCAAGCCGTTCAGAGACAAAAACTGCCCGAACACGTCCAGAGACAAACTCCTGTTCAGATATAAACACCACCACGACATGTCAGGAACCAAGCTGTCTGGAAACAAACACCGCCCGGACGCGTCAGGAGACAAACCCGTCCAGACATAAATACCACCCAGATATGTTCGGAGACAAACACTGGCCGGGCATAAATGAAGAGAGAGACAGAGACAGAGACAGAGACATCTGCGGAGAGTTCCTTCAGATCCAAATCTACTCGTATGTACCACGTCCGTATCTGTTGCATACTTACCTATACCTTGTAGTAACTGTCGACTGTACATTCTGATCGGGACACGAACTGTACTGCAATCAACTGACACAAACTGTACAGCTCGGTAAGTGGCTTAAGCACTAAAGCAAGCACTCCAATGAATGCCGAGCTTGGCAAGTGATTACCAATTGCCGTCGAGACGATTCACCTGGAAACGCCCATGCAATGTCCCAATTGGACAAATCAACACTTTTTTTTCGGAGTCGGAACTGCAAATACTTTCAAATCTGGAGCTTACATTTTGTAATTCTGCTTATTTAAGAGATTGTCTCGGTGATTCATATGCGCAAATGAAATAAAGCCACGAACATTGGCATCTACAGGCGTTTAAAAGCATTGCAATATAACCTGCGATTTGTCACTGTGATGAACAAGCATTCGATAATATGAGTGAGGAAAGTGAAAAAAAAAACTATCGTTAAGAAATCATTGCAGCCTGTTCCAAGGCAAAGCATGGTTGAGCAGGCCAAAAAACATGGGGGCTTCAGACCCCAGCAAGGTTACCCAGGAAACGCCTGAAGACCCTAGACAGGTGGTCGAGGATCACATGATGAAGGACATAATTAAATAAGGCCGTGAATTCTCTTCAAAAGGAATGTTTTAATTAACCCAAACATCCAATTTCCACTTTTACACTTCTTTGGTTTTTCTTAGTTTGCATGCAAAGTTTCAGGCTGCAAGGTTTTAGAGTTTTGGAGTTATGGAGGAGACACACTAACACACGCACACGCACATGCACACACGCACATACACTTTGAGGCCTGGGCTGGGAGCATTTACAATCCATGCTGTCTTCCTGGCAAAGGTCTGCCTCCATGCATACATGCCTGTACATGCGACAGCGACCTTTGCACCCCACCAGTCAGCTCACTCCAAATCTTATCATACAAGCCAGTCTCCGCAACCGAGGGGGACCAGGGGATGGGTCGGAGAGAGGGGTAGTGTCGAAAGGAGGAAGAGGGTTGTGATAGAGCGGTAGGGTTTGGAGGTAGAGGGGTGAGAGATTCCGGCAGATGTGGTGCCCAGTTTATCATCCATCGAAGAGATGACACAACACATTGATCAATCACCTTGCCTGTGATGACACTTTATAGTTGAGCCGGGATTCGAATCCAGACAACACAGAGTGAGCATGCATACCTCTTGGCTTTCCGATCATGGTGTGGAGATTCATTATTTCATAACTGAAGAGATTTTTACCCTCGCCGAAGGACAGGGTATTGTGTTTGGTTCCGTTTGTCTGATTGTCTGCACAGAACTTTTGTGTTTTTCTCCGCAACCGCTTGTTGGATTGAGAAAAAAAATTCACCACTGGTGCGACTACTCATGTAGAATGATTTAATCATACATATAACTTAATAGGTCACTTGGTGTGGCAGCCATGTTGGAAAAATGGAAAAACTTTGGACCTCTGTATCTCTGAAACTGCACCAAGACAAAAATTGAAACTTGGTACATAGCAAGTACTCCTCATGGGGAATAAGTGTGATTTTTTTTTATGACAGCATAGGTTCCTTCGTTTTGACTTCAAAATTGCACATTGTTGCGGGCCAGGGGTCTGGCAGAAAACGACCACGAGGTGGGGGAAACTACGTCGATTCCCACCAGATTCCCCGGAATTGTAGGCCGTCGCTCACGGATAATTCCGTGACGCGGCGGGTCGCTTAACCAACCGTGGACGCCAATACCTCAACCGCGTGGCGTAGGATCCTCCTATCTAGAAACAAGTTACCTAATTAACCACACGGTTTCGACTACCGGGGAACCACACCCTCGGTACGCCTTTCCCGAAACGATCACTCGACCAACTACCGACTACCTTTCCGGATTGGATACAGTCGAGTGGCACTGCCCAGGACGTACCGGCTGGAAGGAACGGATTATTGGGAATAAAGACCCGGCTGAACTCGGATTCGAACCATGCTGGACCAATGGAGGAAAAGACAAAGACGAGCTGGGAACATTCATAAAATTATATTTATTTACAATAAGCGGGGAAAAGCATGTGGCACAACAAAAAGGTTTATTCGGTATGTAATGCAGGGGAAAGATGAGAGAGGTGTGGTGTGGAAATTTTACAAACAACTTACAAAAGCGGACACAGTGCAGACTTGATGCGAGATTAATAAAGCAACAATCACAACAATAAAAATCAAAAACAAACTTATCTAACGGACAGGTGGCAACACACTCAGACAAAATAAACCCAATGAAAAGAAAAGGACTTTTGCAGCCAGGGAGGGAGGGAGTTGAGGTCACAGTTTTTGGTACCTGAGCGTTTCGAGGGAAGGGATGCTCTGTGGTGCGGCACCCGATAAAAGCTGTACAGTTCGGTCCACAGCCGCACGTGTGGTAATCGTGTCTCGCGGAGTCCAAAGAGGTGAGAGATGAGCAGTAGGCAGGACCAGATTAGAGGCTTGGTCAAGGTCGTGTGGGTGAGGACCAGCACAGTCGGCGGGCCGTTGAGGCCAGACGTAGGCAGAGCCAAGCAGCATGAACACTTTCACAAGAATTCTCATCAACCTCTCCAACCTGCAATTCTCTTCAACGAACAAACAACTCGCACTTCTCTTCAACCTCTCCAATGACCCCAACTTCGACAACCAACTTCCCACAATTCTCTTCAACCTCCCCCAACTTCCCACAATTCCAACGACAATGACCAACTTGGAGGTCCTTGCTTTATACAGCCTGGAACTTGGGGAGGAGCCATGGCGAAACCGACGTCATCGTCCGATCCGAGCATCCCGATTGGACCGGTCCTTCATGTGGTCCGCCTTTCTGGGCGGGGTTTCGGCCAGACACTGGTCTGGCCCGCCCACGCCGCGCGTGTCTGGGTTTGGAAAGGTGGAGCCGATGTGACTCATCGCGAACTTCGGGATTCTGCCTCAGAAAACGAGTCGCTTGATAGACGGTGGTACGCTGTGGTAAGCGAGACGAGGTTGCAAGGCAATTCACCTCAGAAAATAAATGAGGAAGAGTGGGAAGTGGAATGGAGGGGAAAATTATTTAATAAAATAAAAGGGAAAAAATGATTTATGAATCCTAACTATAGCCCATCGCAACACACTCCCTCGTCTTCCCACTAGACAAAAGGTTGGGATCTATTAAAACTACACGTACGAGGTGTGTTCAAAAAGTATCCAACCTTAATTTTTCGTGCGTAAACAAATGAAGCTAGGGAGGCGTGGTTTGGTGCACGTATGTAGGCGATCCTAATCCGTATGCGTGAATATTTTCCCGCCTGCAGAAGCTGTCAGTCGCCGGCAGACCGCCGATGAGTAGGTAAGTGTAAGTGAGCACCGTCGGATTTTCGTTTTTGACAAAATGACGGAAAAACTTGAACAACGTGACTGCATCAAATTTTTTGTAAAGCTTGGCGATTCCCAAGTGGAAATGATCCGCAAGATTCAACAGGCCTTCGGGAACGAAGCAATGGGAACCACACAGATAAAGGAGTGGTACAACAGCTTCAAAGATGGTCGCACATCAGTGGAAAGTGAAGCACGTTCTGGTAGGCCCTCAACATCCCGAAATGAGATCGTCATTGACCAAGTGAGGACCCTGCTGATGCAGGATCGTCGAATCACGATCAGAGAACTTGCAGACGAGGTGGGTGTCAGCATTGGATCCGTTCATTCCATTGTGACTGCAGATTTGGGCTTAAGGAGAATCTCAGCGAAGTTCGTGCCAAAGCTGCAAACGATCGAGCAGAAGCAACTCCGTTGGGAGATCGCACAGGACATGCTGGAGACTGTGAACAGCGATCCCAACTTCTTCAACACTGATCACTGGCGATGAGACCACAGTGATCCGTCATTTTGTCAAAAACGAAAATCCGACGGCGCTCACTTACACTTCCTCACTCATCGGCGGTCTGTCGGCTGATGAGTCTGACATTTGCATGTCGTACATGTTTGGGACCCTCATTGGAATGCATTGCTGTCTGCGCTGTCACTAATGATTCGCCAAAAAGTGATGAAACCGGTCCAGCAGCTGAGGGGGTGTGTAGCATTGGGATTCCAACGTGTGTACTATTTGTGAATGTCTTTATAGCTGTGGAGGAACTCTGGGAAGAGTTTGAAACAGCAAAGCACTTACCTTGCGTTGGCCTTCTTGGTTGCTTTATGCAGCTTCTTCAGATGGAAGATCATGAGAAGTCTGTGTGCGTGTGTGTGTGTGTGTGTGTGTCTGCCCCACTGTCTCTATATCCTTGTGTATCCCTGTGTAAGTACGTGAAAACACGCAACCCATAAGTGCACTGGCACCCACTTGAACATGAAAATAAAATGCTGTCATAATAATAATGCTGTTCCCCTCCACCGCCTCCAGCAAAACTAGGCAATTGAAACTGCTGGTCGTGATAGAGCAAAGGCATGATGGGCCAAATGGCCTTCTCTTGTGTCAAGGTTCCTTGTGGATCTTTGGGTGTCGTTGACATGGTTTCAAACAATTTGACAACATTGACAAATGTATATTTTTGGTTGCTTTTCGCGACCAGACTTGTTTGAAACTCACTTTCATAAAATGGTTGAAGGTGTTTGTGTTCCATGAGCTGTAGTTTTTTTTTCCCTCCTCATTTCGCAAAATGTCCTCAGGCAGATTGAACTGAAACATTTTGATTTCTGTCCTGTCTGAAACATTTTGTCCTGTCCTGAACTGAAACATTTTGATTTCTAAGAAATGTTGAAATGTCAGTTTGGGATGACCTGAGCCAGGGTCCCTGCTGCTCTGTGATAGTGCGTCCAACCAAAACAGGACACGTATCATCTGTAAAATTCGATTTTATATTAATGATGACTGTGGACTGCATTGTGTTAATGTACTTGCCAGACAAGTCGAGCGCACTCATAGCCGGTTCGGAAGAGACTCCGGCTCACACCTGTTTATTAAAATTAGCACGTTTCAACATGCACAAGAGATGGTGTCATTTCACTCTATTACACTCCTTAATGAAGAGGACCTTGACAAGTGCAAATTGTACATGCCATGAACACACCATGTGAATACGTATTATATATCAAATATACATGTTATGTATCATGTGACCATCAAACAGTCTCAGCCTTCATTCCATTTTTACCCCGCACGTGCGAAGTGAAAAGTGGGGTTAAGCAATTGGTTCATTTTGTCGTTTGGCTGTCTCTGTCTGTCTGTTTGTCTACAAACGTCAGTTTATGATTGAGGAACAACTTAATTCCAATTGATTGTTATATTTTGAACACGAATCAGAAAACAAACATGTAATTTAGCAGTACTTTGGCTCTGAATTTGTCCCAATTGCATATACCTAGAGAGTCTGCTTGTCTGGTATTGAACACGTCTGGTATTGTTTTTTCGTTTGTCTGCTTGTCTGGCAGTCAAATAAAATTGAAAATAATTCCAAACAGGAAACTTACTGTTTTTGAAGATGTCATAAAGGACACAAACAACAGGTACGAATAACTAATGTGACGTCTTAAATAAGGTAGTTAAAAGATGCTGCATCAACGGCGATAAACTTCCGAAAAACGAGGATAAAAAGACATAAAATGTCATAGTCTCTGTGGTTTTAGTAATTTTGCTGTAGCCCATATTTACAAGCTTTATGTGTATGTGCAACTGACTTGAGTGGTCATGTGACATGGAAGATCGAGTATGATTGGAGTATTTGGTCATGAATATTAATGATGTGGGTCACGTAGTTATATTGTGGAATAAATATCCTTGGTCATGTGACATGTGATGTTTTTGATTGGGAATGCAAATTTCACACAGAAGGGAATCAATGTTCCTATATTTTGGGGGAGACATACTGAATTACACTTGAGCCTGGTGTTGGCGCAGTGGTTAGGGCAGCGGCTTGGGATCCAAAAGGTCCTGAGTTCAAGCCCCGTTGGGCCACTGAATTAATACACCAGGGGATTGACTCAGCCTGTCATCCTTCCGAGGTCGGCGAAATGAGTACCAGTGTACTGGGCCGGTGTATACCCCGGTTAAAATAGGTGTACCATATCCCTGTGTCGCAAGAGCTGACCAAGGTTGCGTCAGGAAGGGCATCCGGCGTAAAACATGTGCCAAATCACTATGCGGATCCGCTGTGGCGACCCCTAACGGGAGCACCCGAAAGAAGAAGAAGAGAAGACATACTGAATTACACAAACAGTATAACATTTAATAATGTTTATTTATGTCTAAAATAAATTATATAACTGTAGACAACATAAAATTGTCATTCAGTTCAAAATTCTGTCTGAACAGTTTTTGTTGACTTATGTAAAGGTGGTTGGGGTGAAATTGAAAAGAGTAATCAGAATTTTTCTTAATTTTCATAAAAGATGCTTCACGGTATAGGTATGAAAAAAAAATAGAACAAGATCGGTAAATGCATGTCCGAGAAATGGTTGAGGGCGTGTTCAATACCGCTTTTTAGATCCTCGTGGAGGATCTCAAAGTCTTACTCACGTTGTTGTTATTGTGGAATTTTTTGTTTCACAGCCTACAGTTTTCATCGAAACTTCCTGAAACTTGGCATATATATATATATGTAAAAATACCCTGCGCAGACAGTAACCATCTCCGATTTTGAAAATTCCTCCAATAAAAAAAAAGTTATGACGTTAAAATATCTCCGCTAATGGAAATAGCCAAAAAAATTATCTCCGAAACTAGGCAAGCTTTTTGAATTCTGTTTGCGGGAATCGAACAGGGCATTAGCAGAAATGAATTACCGCACACATGATACATCACTATGACATCATATCAATTTTTATGACGTCATTCCTATTTTTTGCCATTTTTTGTTTCACAACCCAGAGTTTTCATCGGATCTTCGTGAAACTTGCCATGTATATGCAGAAAGCCCACGCGCAGGCAGTAACCATCTCCAATTTTGGAAATTCTTCCTTGAAAAAAAGTTGACCTCATAATATCGCCGCTAATGGAAATCGCCTATGCCATTATCTCCGAAACTAGGCAAGCTGTTTGAATTTTGTTTGCGGGAATCAAGCCGGGCATTAGCACAGATAATTTATCGCAATCCTGATACATCACAATGACGTCATATTCGTTTTTATGACGTCATCATGAAGAGGACGAGGATCTTAGCTCATTCGAGCTTGTTCTTTTTAAGAACTAAAATGGCAGCCAGTCTTCCACTTGGCCATCTTTAATCAAATCGCAAAAAAGTGAGGTGCATGTGTATGCCATCATGTGCTGTGCTTGTGCCAAGTTGGAATAAAATCGGACCATACATGTCCGAGAAATGGTTGGAGACACATTTAAGTTACAAAATGGCTGCAAGTCGGCCTTCTTGAATCTGATCTCGAAAAAATATGACATGCATATATAAGCCATCATTCATTATCTGTGTGCCAGGTTTGAACAAAATCGGTAAATGAATGTCCGAGAAATGGTTGACGGGTTCAACATCGGGTTTTTACAACTAAAATGGCTGCCAGTCGGCCATCTTTGATCGAATCGTGAAACAAAATGATTTGCATTTGTATACTCTCATGTATTGTCTTTGTACAAAGTTTGAACAAAATCAGTTTATACATATCCGAGATATGGCTGCGGACAGACACATGGATGGACGAGAACCAATCCATAAGCCCCCATTTCGGACTAAGTCCAATGGAGGCTAAAATATTTTCTACAACCTTTAAAATCTTTATTTCAATTGAATTATATACTTGAACACCTTAGAACACCAATCACCTTATTGACACTTTCAAAAACCTTTAGTTTAGCAGTACTTGGACAAAATATTCTGACATTTTACATCATCTCGACCAATCAAATTTGCCATTCGCAAACCCCACCCATGTCCTTTTTTTACTTTTGATTCTTGTTACACTTTTAAAGATTGAGCTTACTAACTGGTTTCTTATTTAGAAGAGTATATTGTTTTTCTTGACCAGAAATTTGAGCACCTTAACAAGTTGTACTTGTTCTATGCTGATCATGAGGAGAATATTGTTTCTTCCCAAGCTGATGTACAAGCAATGCACAATCATAGAATTTCCCATCAACATGCCTTTACACAGTTTAAATGCTCTTTCGTAATTATCCGTCCAATTGCAAGAAACACCACTCAAATTCTTACAAAACAATGCTTCGGGAACAATGCTTGCAGATGCACCCGTATCAACTTCCATTAGCAGTGTCGCTCCTGCAGTCAGATCACAATCCCACGTGACTCGCTTTTGGTCATCTTGGTGGTCTTTATGATGTGAAGGATCTGTTGGTTAAACCTCCAGTTCCTCTGTCCGACGATATTGTCCACTTCCGGTGGCACACCTTTGAGAAGTGTCCCACCATCTTGCAGTTGCAGCATTCAGCCTTCAAATAATGGTAGATGTGGAACTGGATGCTGTGCAAGACTGCAATAACCCATCTTACTTAAGCTACTTCCACTTGTACCCTTTTTATAGTGATCATATTGAGGCTTTGGGGTGTGCTGCTTCTGTGCATACAGCTTGTTCACATCACATGCAGATATCATTGGCTTAACATCAATACCATGAGCTCAAACTTCTCGAGAGTGCTTGTCTGTCATGTTCATAGTGACCGAAATCTGGCATGCGAGGTCAAATGTTAACCTTGGCATGCTCAACAATTTGCTGTGTATTTCCTCATTTATCAGCCCACATATAAACGAATCCCCCAAAGCTCTGTTCAAACAAATCACCAAAATGCAATGAATCCAGGGTGTTCTTTTTTTTAAAGTGCCAAAATGTGCTCACTAATTCCGTCTTCCGCCAATTGGTTCCTTGTGCCGAACTTGTACCCTTCAGCAATTTCCAACGCTTCGGGACTGTAATATGCTTCTCGAACACCGTGAGAATATATGCTAATGGTATTTTCTTCGGCTTGGATGGGACCAGTAATTTTGTCAAAGTCATGTAGATTTCAGGCCCAACAGCAGTCAGCAAAATGGCGTGTTTCGTTCCCAAATTCACCTGGTTTTTGGCTTTCATCATCAGGGTTTTTGATGACGTTGGCAGCGAAAAACATTGAGTCATTCTCTGTCCGACCAAAGGTTTCCCAGGAACAGTTGAATTCACCCAGCCACCCGCCAAATTTCACAGGTGCCTCAATTTTCTTTTTTCACAGTCACACATGTACAACTCCATGAAGAACTTCAGATTTTTAACTCACACAATAATGAAGAACATAGCCTCATTGGTCGCCAGGAAACAATGATCCTAACCTCCGACAAAACAACTCGAGCTGGGGATTCATGACCCCATCCTCGTCGCCATTCTGTGATATCATCAGGACACACACTAGACACGTCGAGTACAGTCGTGGGTGACTCGGAAGAGACTTCCGCTCATGCCCATTTATTATATTACATGACATGGTGCAACTACACTCGTACTGTGACAAACATGACAGAATGGCAAAGAAGGCTGAACCACACGGGGCACCATGTCATAATTTTGACATCACTTCCTTTGGAAACATCCTCTGGAAACTTGAAGCAACTGTGCAAAGCCCGAATCTCATTTGAACTTTGTCACTGTTTACTTTCCTTCAATTCTATCCGTCACACATGTTATACTCATTGAACTAATTGCCACAAATCGTGGGTGGCAGGTTTGAATCCCACAAAAAATGATCACTACTTCCCATCGGGGCAGTGTTCAAGTCACATTTTAAAGAAGGCACGTGTGCTTCTCATCTAATTATTCGTAAGGTCACATTTTTTTTATTGCAAAAATGTTAGAGTTTTGGCTTCGGGTAGTCGAAAAGCTCATAGTCCTGTTTAGCCAATTCAAACAATGCATTGCGATCTTCAGGGCTCAGCTGTTTTATGTAATAATCTGTTATGTCATTGTCAGTCCTGGAGACAGCCGTGTCCTTCCTCTTTGGATAATCGACTGTGTCGGGTGTTCCAACATGATGCAGAAACCATTGTGCCTCGATATTGATGTTTTCTAACTTGCCAATAAAGTCATAATGGATGTCACAGGGGAAGCAGAGTTTGTACATTGGAAACCAGTGGCGATCCATGTAGTTCGTGTAATAAGTTATGAATCTGACAAACTCTGTAAAGGTCACACCTTTACCCATGGTGAGTGCTTCCTTGCTCGGGTTTTCTCGAAATTTCTCAATAATCCAACGACCCACAATTTCCTGGTACAACGTGTTGTTTCCTTCAAACTTGTCCCGGTACGCTGATACAAGACGATTGAAAGGTTCACGGACAAACAGAAACTTGGTGTACATGGTTAGACGAAATTTGATTTCCCTGTTGCTATAGGAGGACAGAGGACGCAACTTTTTGATTCCATGAGCAGCAACATGTTTGATGGAGTCGGGGGGACCTTCTACATGGCCAGCCAGCACAAGAAGCACACGGCGCCAGTTGGTGCACCCCACCTTTGGAATCTCGCAGTAAAGCAGTTGGAAACGGTCCTCCACGAACACCCTTTTCAGCCAGTTGTGGTTCGATAAATTATAAGCCCTGCAATGAAACAAAGCAATAACAAAACCTTTAAACTTTCGGTGAGGATCTGCATTAAAATGTGTTCGAAACTTGGTCTTGTAAAACACAGAAATGTGAAAATTCTCTCCCAATTTGACGATGTCCAGATTTTACAATTTGCCTTCTTGTACATTGCCAGTCCGGATATAATCAGAGGAATAGGACACTCACATCTTGACATAAACGGAAATTTCGAAAATATTCACGTCTCCAGGGGCTGCACGGAAGTCAGGCATTGAGCATCATCAAACTCTTGTTTGGCAGCAAAGTTCTCCATGCACGATAATGTTGTATTGCTTGAAGCAAGGTTTTTTTTTTTTTTTAGAGATTTTAGTTATAACAGATAATTCTGGAAGATATTCTGTCTTCTATTGGAATTAATAATTTGCCGACATGCCACAGGGCAGCGTTTGGGACCTTTCTTATACTTGGTGTACATAATTGACATCTTTGCTTTCCTGAATAACCCTCTGCAAGATTTTACTGATGACTGCACCCTGTGCAAGACAGTATATCACATCCGAGAGGTGCGTTTCCATGGCATTATTGTCTACAGATCTGGAAAAAGCGTCTTGTCAACTCCCTGGAACATGTCTTTCACCACAGCAAAGTCACCTGCTCTCACACTGACTATCCATAACAATCAGTTGTTGAACTCCCCAGTTTACTTCAATTTAAAGTTTACTTGTCCAATGCCTGGAAGAAATTCAGTCCCTGAAGCTGTGGCCCTCATGAACAGCCTGCAGAACCTGTCTTTTACAGACCTTATTTCCAAACACATCTCAAAGGTGGGCCAGCACCTTGGTGCTCTCCACAGAGCCAAGTACATTCTAAGCTGTGCATAGCTCAGGATGGTGTGTACAAGGCTTTCGTACGAAGTATCTTGGAATTTGACTCCCTACTTTAGGCTGCTGTTTCTGCTTCCCATCTTACTCCTCTGTAGTCAGTCGAGTTCAAGAATTTTCATATAATTGGCAATTCTCGGCATGAGACCAAATCAAAGGGTTTGCTTTCTTTCCTCATGACCAGGTGGGTGAGCTCTGTTTTTTTTATCGCCTCACTCCACCTGCCCTCTCTTCTCCAGCCTCTCCCTGGCTCCCAACAACACATTCTTCCAGGAAACCACCCACACCTGTTAAACCTTCCTAAGTCTAATGTTGATGCGCATTCCTTCATCCCACTTTTCACTCACCAGCTCAGGAGACTGACTATCTGTGCCTGTTCCCCACTCTTCCCTTAAGTCTTCCAAGACTGTTGCCCATCATCACCTCATGGTTTGTCCTGTACTCACTCATTATTATCTCTTTTACACTGACTATTCTCCTTAGGTAATGTGTTTATGCCATTTTTGTTAGTTTGTTCCCCTCTGCCAGTCTGTCAACCTGCCGCCCTCAATCGATTAGCTCTGGATTAAAAAGCTTCTACTTCTGGATAAAAATTGTTTTCTTGTGTTAAACAATTGTTTTGAAAATTTGGTTAACACCAAGAATTTAGAAATTTTATTACTGTACTTTGTTTGACATGGTGGAGTCTCGCACACACAGGGTCATCTGCGAAATTATGACGCATTTGCATTTGTGATTGATGAAACAACACATTCTTCAGTTATGGACACTATTCTTTGAACATGTAAGGTCATGAACATTTTCAATGTGAGCACTATTTTGTATCTCAATTCGCTCAAACCAAAGGATTTAATTGTTCACTACTCTGCCACACAAGTCATTGTCCATCGAGTTGCACGATTCCACAACTTTCAACGTCAGCTCCGTGAGAGTTTGCGGTGTTTGGGTATGTCTCCAAAGAATGCAATCTCATCGATTTAAATCTGTGACTCAACAGTGGAACTGGTAATTCCACATGTGCCTGTCTGTAGACTTGCACCATCCCGGAAGAACCGTTGTGTGCCATTATCAAAACCTCAAAGCCCTAGGCATCAAATGTGGTGAAAAGTTGCTTTGAAGCATGACGTTATACACTAATGTGCCAAACTAACTGTGTGTGCAGCGGGTGCAGGCAGTGGCAGAGGTACAGCAGGTGCGGACAGTGGCGGAGGTGCAGCGGGTGTGGGCAGTGGTGCATGTGCAGCAGGTGCAGGCAGTGGCAGAGGTACAGCAGGTGCGGACAGTGGCGGAGGTGCAGCGGGTGTGGGCAGTGGTGCATGTGCAGTTGGTGCAGGAAGTGGCAGATGTGCAGTGGGTGCAGGCAGTGGCGGAGGTGCAGCGGGTGCAGGCAGTGGTGTAGGTGCCGAAATAAAAATTGGTAGACATGAGGTATGGGAGACAGTTTTTGTGGGTGATGAGATTATTAAATATGTAGATTCTTCATTCTGCAGGAAGGATTGTCGACATAGAATTCTGTGCAGTTTTGAAGGAGCAGGAGTTGGGGAAATTGAAGGAAGGGTGAACGAGATTGTTTTGGGCCATGGCAGGAAGAAGTTGGTTGTGGTATACCGAGGTACGAATGATTTAGGGAAAGTTTACTCAGAGGTTTTGAAAAATAGATACAGGACATTGGGTAAGTGGCTGAAAGCAAAGGGTTGTGGGGTAATGTTTTCTGGGATTCTCCTATGATGAGGAAACAATATAGAAATTACAAGGAGAGCAATAGATGTCAACCAATGGCTGGAAGAATGGTGTAGGGAGGAAGGTTTTACATTTAAGAGGCAGTGGGAATCATTTAGGGGACAAAGAGAGTGTTTCCGGAATGATGGCCGTATATTAAATAGAAAGGGGACAGCAAGGTTTGGAGTGGGAATTGAGGAAGGAATTCAGGCTTTTTAGGTCAGCGGAGGGTGGGGAAGCTATCAAGTAAAAACTGATGAAGTAATGGTGATGAGTAAGGCCAGGCAGGAAAATAGAATTTCAGGAAGGGAAAAGTTAAACATATTCTATTCCAATGCCAGAAGTTTAAATAATAAGATGGAAGAGCTTGAAGCCAAAGTTGATAGCGAGGAGTACGATATAGTTGCAGTGAGTGAGACATGGTTTAAGGAGGAGAGTAACTGGAGGACAGGATTAGAAGGCTACAAGGTGTATCGGTGTGATAGGAAGGAGAGAATAGGAGGAGGAGGAGCAATCTGGGTAAAGGACAGCATTGTATCAAGAGAAAGTGGTGACATAAAGGAAGGAATAAATGTTGAGGATTCTGTATGGGTAGAGATTAGAGATTGTAAAAACAGTAAGATACTGGTAGGATGCTTTTATAGGGCTGTGGGTGTGAAGGAAGAGGAAGAAGGAGGAGTACATGGAGAATTCAAAAGGGCATGTGGTAAGGGAAGAGTCTTGATTATGGGGGATTTTAACTTGCCAGGGATAGATTGGGTCCAGGAACAGGGAAAGGGCAGAGTGGATGAAGATTTCCTAGTTTTATTCCAGGATTGCTTTTTAACTGAGTTTGTAGATAAGCCCACAAGGGGGAGTGCAATGTTCGACCTCCTTTTACGTAACAATCCCAATATGGTGGAGGAGGTGGATGTCAGGGAGCATTTAAGAGCAAGTGACCATAACATTGTGTGTGCAAAGACTTTGTTAAGGGTTAGAGTTCAGGATAATAGGGTAAGGTTATTAGATTTCAGGAAGGCAAACTTTGAGGGTATGAGGAGAGAATTGGGTGATGTAGATTGGGAGACTCGAACAACAGGACAATCAGCATCAGAAAAATGGGAAACCTTCAAGGACCAAATGTTTAGAGTGCAGAGTAAGTACATTCCAATGAGGTGTAAAACTATAAGCAGAAAGAGACCAGGGTGGTTGAGCAGTGAGATAAGGAACGCTATTAAGGAGAAGCAGAAGGCATTTATTAGGTTTAAAATAACAGGACTGGAGTAAGATTGATATTACCATTGGAGTAAACAGGGGAAAGTTAAGAAAATAACTCGGCAAGCCAAAAGAGAGTTTGGGAAGGACATGGCTAAGAATATTAAACATAATCACAAGGCTTTCTTTAAGTATATCAGGGGAAAAGAACAGGTTAGGACCAGTGTGGGCCCATTGAGGAATAGCACCGGGAGAGTGGTTAGTGATGAAGGTGAGATGGCAGGCTTATTAAACACGTATTTTTCTTCAACTTTTACACAAGAACAGTGAGGAGAATTGCCAATAGCTGAGAGCATCTATCGAGGTGAGGAAGGGCTTTTACAGGAGATCCAGGTTGGAGTGGAGGAAGTAAAGGAACAGCTCGGTAATCTAAGAGAAGATAATGCTCCGGGTCCAGATAATATGCACCTAAGAGTATTGATGGAGGTGGCTGAGCAGGTAAGCGAGATGGTAACGGATATTTTCAACAGCTCACTGTAGTCAGGACAGGAACCGGAGGATTGGAGAGTAGCAAATGTAACACCATTATTTAAGAAAGGACCCAGAGAAGAATTGGGGAACTATAGACCTGTTAGTTTGACTTCAGTTGTGGGGAAGGTGATGGAGACATTAATTAAGGACCAGATGAGGAACCATTAAAACAAATACAAACTAATTAAAGGTAGTCAGCATGGATTTACGAAAGGTAGTTCCTGTCTTACAAATATTTTAGAGTTCTATGAAGCAGTGTCTGATTGGGTGGATGATGGAAAGGCAGTGGACATTGTATATCTAGACTTTAAGAAGGCATTTGATGAGGTACCACATCGGAGGTTGTTATCCAAAGTGAGGGATTGTGGAGTGGCTGGTCAGCTCGCTAATTGGATTGCAAACTGGCTTAGTGGGAGGAAGCAAGGAGTGGCTGTGAGTGGGAGGATGTCTTACTGGGAGGATGTAAGTAGCGGAGTACCTCAGGGATCAGTACTCGGACCATTACTATTTAGTATTTACATGAACAATTTGGATAGTGGGGTAAAGAGTAAGCTTTCCAAACTTGCAGATGACACAAAGCTTGGAGGTGAGGTGGATAGCAGAGAGGGTGGTGATCAGATTCAGGAAAGTATTGATACTTGTATGGATTGGGCAAAAGATTAGCAGATGTAATTTAACCTGAGCAAGTGTAAGGTGTTGGGGATGGGAAAGAACAATGAAAATAGAGATTACAGGATTCAAGGGGAAATTTGGAGCGTGTCACACAGGAGAATGATCTGGTGGTGTTAATAGATACGGGAGGTAAGCAGGCAGCACAGTGCCAGGCAGCTCTAGGTACAACAAATCGGGTTCTTGGCTGTATTCGGAGGATCAATTATAAATCAAAAGCGGTGGTGTTAATATTGCACAGGAATTTAGTGAGGACCACATCTCGAATATTGTGTGCAGTTCTGGTCACAACAGTTCAGGAAGGACATAGATGCCAGAGAGGGTTCAGCGTAGGACTACTAGATTGATTCTGCTCCTAGCTCGACTCAGCTATGAGGAGCAACTGAAAGAGACAGGGCTTTATTCACTAGAAAGGAGGTGGTTACGAGGAGATATGATGTAGATGTTTAAGATAATGAATGGTATTGATAAAATAAGTGCAGATTAATTATTCAACGGAGTAGACAGTGACAGACCCAGGGGCCATAGCTTGAGAATATAGAAGAGGAGAGTTAAGACGGTAGTAAGTCAGGGGACTTTCACTCAGAGAGTAGTTAATGCATGGAATGGTCTCCCTGGAAAGGTAGTGGTTGGATAAAAAGTAGATAAGTTGAAATTAGAATCAGATAGATACCTGGAAGTTATGGAGATAGAGGAGAATGGGGATGTTGATATGACTTTTTGGTAGTTTGAGTGTTGATGGGTGATTGTGTGCGGAGTGCTGTTGGTGGGGGTCTTGTCAAGGGGGGTTGTGTGGTTGATGTTGTGTGTATTTAACCAAGCCCATGCCCTCTCCCCTGAGGGGAAGAAAATAAAAATAAAAAAAAACAAACCAAAACAAACAAAGAAACAAAAAAATATATATTTATTTCATTAATGAAATACTTTTTTTTGTATTTATTCTTTGGATCTTGTGTTGATAAATTAGTGTGGTGTTCGTGCAGGCACGATGGGCCGAATGGCCTCCGCCTGTGTTAGATTTCCTTGTTTTTTCCTTGTAACTAACTGTCCCTTTCATGAGCATGTGACCAGTGAGGTCACAGCTTGTTAAAACGACAACCCTTTGTCACCATACACACAAAAATAAACAAGTTTTGAACAAGATTCCCTTGCTACACTGTACGAAACAATTTGTGTTGGTAACAAGCTCTGCTTATCAACCAGCTCGAGAAAAAAAAAACAGTCACCATTTCATGGGCCACTCTATAATTAAATTAATTAATTATAATCATGTCTCTCCCATGAAGGCACTGTGGCGAAATCCTCATCCGCAAACTAATGACCGGTTTATCCAGGTACAGGTCTATCAGCATCATTCAGATCCCACAACTAAACTAGGTAAAGTTAAACTACCCAATCAATGGTACGTTCAAGTACCCCTTGTTCTGTACCTGTGCCGATTTTCTGTATTCCTGCAAAATGCATGAACAATGGCTTTTCGTCTCTCTTGCTCCTTGCTCACGTCCATGGTCAGGGTTGATATCAATTTTTTCTGTATATGTTCCCAGTGTTCTGAAATGGAAATCGTTCTCAAAAATCAGTTTAAGTTTCACAACATTTTCAACATCTTAAGGAATGCGAATGCTCGGAACGGATATACAGGAGGTTGTTGTTTTTTTTTTGGATACATAGTTAAGGCTCTGGAAAGAGGTGGAACACAGAACAGATCAGAATGCAACATAACAAAGAAACAGCAGAGGGAGACATGAGATGGATGGACAAAAAAGGGATGCAGGTAACAATGAGGGGTCGGGGATAATGTAAGGGATGGACAAGATGGATACAGAAGTAAAAATTTTCACAGGGGGTGGCGGCTGGTTTAAAGGGTGTGGAAAAGATCATGGTTTTAGATGGAGGATGATTTTGAGATGGTGCTGAGCAGTTGTCTTGAAGGCCTGGAGAAAAAGATGAGATTGAAGAGAATGTGGAAGTTGGTTCCACCGGCAGGAAAAAAAAAGAGAAGGAACGAATGAGTTGAGGTGAGCACTCATTCTGGATTTAGGCAGTTTCACTATGATGGGGATGCTGGTGGACCACGTGAGGGGACAAAGCACAGAGAGGGCACAGGGTGCAAGACCAGAAATGAGGCGGAAGAAGACAGAGAGACCACTGACCTGTCGGCGATGGTGAAGTGATAGGCCCATAGATTCAGCTTTATCACGAGAGATTTTAATGATCTTGAAGGCGTTGGTTTCCATGGCATCAAGCTGAGCAAGAAGTGAGACGGGTGCTCGCAGAGAGGGGGAGAACAGTACTCAATCAAGCTGTGGATGAAAGCCTTGTCGGTGGATAGGAGCACAGGTGTGCCAAGAAAAGACTTTGCACGATGGAGGATGCCCAGTTGGCATCTGGCTTTGGAGTCCAACTTTGAAAAATGGTTTGCCAAAGAGAGGTCATGGTTGAGAGTGAGACCCAAGAGTTTGAGTGACTGAACTTCTTTGAGAGGGTTGTTGAGAAAGCAGATGGAGGGTTTGCAGAATGGTCCTTTTGGAGAAGGAGAGCGAGTGTGTGGGATTTCTCAGGATTGAAAAACATATTCCAAGTATTTGACAAGTTTGTGATTTTTGTGAAGGTCTGAAGAGAGGGAAGAGGCTGCTGCTTACCAGTCTGAAGTCTGAGGGATGTCATGGCAGAGGGTGGAGTCATCAGCAAAGAGATAAAGAGGATTTTCCAGAGGGTCAGTGAGAAAATTGATGAAGAATGTGGAACTTGATTCCACCAGCAGGGGAAAAAAAAAGGAACGAATGAGTTGAGGTGAACACTGATTCTGGATTTAGGCAATTTCACTATGATGGGGATGTTGGGGATGGTGAAACCAGAGGAGTTGGGAAAGTCACATTTCCAAGCTGGCCTCCAAAGCCAGTTTCCAACTGGGCATCCTCTGTTGTGCAAAGTCCTTCGTTGGCACACCTGATCTCCTGACCACATACAAAGCTTTCGTCCGCAGCCTGATGGAGTACTGCTCTCCCCTTTGGGCTGGGACTCCTGTCTCTCACCTTTCTCAGCTTCATGCTGTATAAACCAAGGCAATTTAGGGTCATTGGTATTTCCCATGATGAGGCTGAGTCTTTGGGTCTCTCACTGCAGGCAGGTCGATGGACTTTCTGCCTTCTACCATCTCTCTTCCGGCCTCGCGCACCCCCCCCCCCCCGCTCTCTCTGAGACATGTCCCCCCACATTTCTGCAGGGTGCTCAAGGTCTGCCAGAAACCCCCTTCTGGTAAAACTACCAAAATCAAAAAATCACTGCTCACCTTCACTCTTCATTCCTCTTTTTTCCTGCCTTTGGAACAAACTCCCACTTCAATCCTAATTTTCCCTCCAGATATTCAAAACAGCTGTTCACCACCATCTCTTATCTTTCCTCATCCAAAACCACGATATTTTCTTCTCCCATTAATCCACCCCAAACCCACCTCCTTCAAATTCCCTGCTTTCCTTCCTGAAAGTCCCTGTCGTGTAAGGACCAGAAAGTCCCTGGAGTATCCATCTTGTTTACCCTGTGTACCCCACCCCATCCCTCTCCCTTCCACAGATCTCCTCATGTCTCTGTTCCACACTGGTTTTTCCTTCCATCACCCGCCCCTCTTGTCTCCTGCTCCCCATTGTTGCACGTACTGTGTGTTAGCTCTCATACGAGCCTCAACAGTGTTTACAATTAAATAAATAAAAGATTAGGAATAATATGGGGCCTAAAGCACTGCCTTGGGAGACTCCAGTCTTGGCAGGGAGAAGAGATGAAAGGATTCCGTTGAGAGCCACATGTTGGCTACGAGATGGGAGTAAGTCAGTAATCCAAGAGTGGAGTTGGCCTTTGATTCCATAGTAAGTCAGTTTGGAGAGCAAGGCAGGATGCCAGAATGCATCAAAAGCTCAAGATACGTTCAGAGAGACAGCCCTGATCTCATGTCAGATATTGGGGCCTCTACCATTGTTGGAAAAGTCGTAACAGCATGCCCAAGGTAGAGTGACCAGGTCTGAATCCGAATTGATGATCTGAGATGAGGCTGTTTGAGAAAATTTTTTTTTTTTTCTGTCAACTGCAATGATGGGTTCCATGACCTTGCTGATGATTGGAAGTAAACTAATTGGTCTGTAGTTTAGAGAATCCGCTTTTGCACATTTTTATGTGATGCAGTGGTGTTGGCTGATTTCCAAATAGGTTGCAGATGACCTATGGTAAATGGCAGGATGAAAAGGGCAGAGTGAGAGGAAGTGCGCGAGCAGCAGGGCAGGACTTAGGACTCGTGAGTTGATGCCATTCGGTCCAGTTGCCGAATCAGAGTCGAGGGTTGCCTTAAACTTCTCCACCTTCTCAGGTGCAAAAGACAAAGAGTCCAGGAGCAGTTGGGTATGACTGGGAAGGAAGGGTAAAGAGAGAGGGGTGGGGTACACAAAATTTGTAAGCAAACACAGAATTGAGGCATTTGGCCTTTTCGTGAGCGGATTCGGCTGTGGTGCCATTTGAAGTGAGGGAAGGGATGGAAGG
The DNA here is from genome assembly GCF_056783735.1 of Eptatretus burgeri. Classification (NCBI taxonomy): domain Eukaryota; kingdom Metazoa; phylum Chordata; class Myxini; order Myxiniformes; family Myxinidae; genus Eptatretus; species Eptatretus burgeri. The sequence goes on along the minus strand of NC_140962.1, from coordinate 21,635,789 downwards.
GGGAGCTTACACCAGAGACAGACTTGACAAGGTGCCACGAGGTTTTAGAGGGAGACAAGTTTGAAAGTCCATGACTGATGTTAGACAGATGTTGTTTTCTGGTCTCCTGAGGGCTAGACACGCACTTATTGCAGGCTTTGTGGAATGATCTGAGGTTTCTTTCGGTTGCATTTGCCTTCCAGGAGGAGAATGCAAGTTGTTTTAAAGCAACAGCCTCACCACTGGATTCAGAGAACCAAGAGTGAGAGGATGGGTAAGATAACTGAAGATGAGATGGGATGAATCTCTGCATAAGGGAGAATAGGATTCTTGGGAAGATTTTCCAGGTTGAGTTAATATTGGGGTGGCAGATTTAAGAGACCAGTCCTGAAGTGCGATGTCTGTTCGCAGTTTCTGCCTGTTTACCTGAGAGAACTGCAAGACTCACTGGTGGCTGTCTCTGAGAATGGCCAGATTGATGTTGACCTTTACAAGCACATTATCAGATGAACCAATTGGGGAAGAGGAAGAGCAAGATACATTGGTGGGGAAGTTAATGATAATAATAATAATAATAATAATAATAATTGGAACCATACTCTGTACAGAGAGTGTCGTTGCTGCCGAAGCAGTTTCCTGGGCTATTGGGCACAATCCTGGACGGGTCACCACTCCGACGCAGGATACTTGAATGGCTCAATTGTCCCAGCAAGCTGGTACTCAATTTGCCAACCTCGGAAGGATGACAGGCTGAGTCAACCCCCTGGTGTATTAATTCAGCGGCCAACGGGGCTTGAACTCAGGACCCGAGGATCCCAAGCCGCCACCCTAACCGCTAAGCCAACACCAGGCTATGGTGGGGAAGTTGGTCATCACCAAATCCAGAAGGGAAGATATTACATTGGGAGAAATCTGGGTCAGAAGTTCACAGATTGAGTCAGTCCCACGGAGTCACAGAAGTCCTTTGCAGAAGTGTCATGGTTGGTGAGAGAGGTACCAACACACAGCCAATTAGCATGGTGACAAATTAAATCACCAAGTGTGAGGAAGAAAGAGTTGGGATATGCAATTAAAAGTTGGTCCATGTGAGAGAGAGAGAGAGAGAGAGAGAGAGAGAGAGAGAGAGAGAGAGAGAGAGAGAGAGAGAGAGAGAGAGAGAGAGAGAGAGAGAGAGAGAGAGAGAGAGAGAGAGAGAGAGAGAGAGAGAGAGAGAGAGAGAGAGGTAGAGGTAGAGGTAGAGGTAGAGGTAGAGGTAGATGGAGTTGTCACTGCTGGGAGGATGGTACAACACACAGACAAGCATGAGGTGGGAGCGGTGGGGAAGTCACAGCCAGAGATACTGTTGAGGCATGGGAGGTGTAAACTGTAAAAGCAGTACACGGAGAGTGAAAATGGAGTTAATGATGTACAGCACAACTCCGCCACCAGTAGCCACGTGGTCGATGAAACCAGAGCAGCCAATAGCCAGGGAGAGATACAAAGGAGTCATGGATATCTGGTGGGAGGAAGGATTCTGTTAAACAGATGATGTCCGTTTTATCAGCAGCAGCCTGGTTTAAGAAATCTCTCAGGTTGGAGTTGAGGCCTCAGATGTTTGAGGTCCACACAGTTAGGAACAGGAGAGGAGGAACTGCTGAAAGGACAAAGGGATGTGGAAAGGAGCAAGGAGACAGTGCAAAGCTGGGAGGATAGGGGCAGAGACAAAGCCAGGAGGTGGAGGGGAGGGGTGAAGCCGGGAGGGGGAGGAATGGGGGGGCAAACAGATGGCAAGGGGGTAGGATGAGGTGGAAACTGAGAAGTGGTGGGACGAGGGGGAAGCAGATGGGAGGGTGGGGTGGGGATGGTACTGACAAGGAAGGGTTTGACATCATAATTGGATGTGAAGGGGATTTTGACCGGTTAAAAGGACATGACCGATTTTTTGTGAATTACAAGCTTTAATCACATGAGTAACAGGCCAGCTGTTGGCTTAACAGTTAAGGTACTTGGTTGAAGATCCTAGGGTCTTGAGTTCAAGCCCCTGTTCTATCATTGAATTAACACTAGGTGGGTTGACTCAGACTGTCATCCTTCTGAGGTTGGCAAAATGAGTAGCAGCTTACTGGTAACAGGGGGCATTAATTGCAGCAGCAGCACAGCCAAACCCCCAGAAAATGATGCAGCCAAGCAGCTACAAACTGCATACAAATAAATAACATGAGTAACAATGCAACAACAATGTCAATGGTATAAGCCCATAGAATGGGAACTATGCTTCTCCATATCCACATTGTTGGCTGATGGAAATATCACAGCACAAAAAAAAGAAATACCAACGACAACAAATTGTTTCTTTATGTTGTGATAGAAGGTCCCAGGAGCCAATAATGTGGATATGCAGAAGTAAAGTTCCAGTTCTTTGGTTATAATATATATATATATATATATATATATATATATATATATATATATATATATATATATATATATCTTCTTCTTCTCCTTTCGGCTGCTCCCGTTAGGGGTCGCCACAGCGGATCATCCGATCCGCATAGTGATTTGGCACGTTTTACGCCGGATGCCCTTCCTGACGCAACCCTGGTCGCCTCTTACGACACAGGGATATGGTACACCTATTTTAACCGGGGTATACACCGGCCCAGTATACTGGTACTCATTTAGCCGACCTCGGAAGGATGACAGGCTGAGTCAACCCCCTGGTGTATTAATTCAGTGGCCCAACGGGGCTTGAACTCAGGACCTTTTGGATCCCAATCCGCTGCCCTAACCACTGCGCCAACACACCAGGATATATATATATATATATATATATATATATATATATATATATATATATATATATATATATATATATATATATATATATATATATATATATATATATATATATATATATATATATATATATATATATATATATATATATATATATATATATATATATGCGGTTTTATGAACTGCATGCCTAAATTGAAACACACCGCACGTAGACTCTTAGAATAGTTATTTCCGTAATGAACGTTAAGAATATCACCTTCCTTATAGGGGTTATTAGGTAATTAAATGTGTTGGCTTAGGTAGTTAGCACCCCCTCTCAACCCGTTGGGATAACATCATCAGCTCATGATGACGTGTACCGTGACTGCCGTCATCGCGTAGGGCGTGCACGTTTTACTGCCATGGCGTTCAACGTGTGTGAATAACACCAGCATTCTGGAACGTGTGCCAAATTCCCCTTTATTGCTTAAAGTCCCACAAAGTCCTTGTTTGTCTTCTGTATGGACGCCTACCCTGTAATGTCATTTCTTGCAGTCTACGCATGTACTGTATTTTGTTTTCCTAATCCCTGTTCATTCCCCTTCACCTAAACGCGACCGGTCAGCGGACCAGGACTCGACCCAGACTCCCTGAAATGATTGCCCCATTCCCTGACTTTGTGCCTTGGATATTTTTGGACGTGTGGGGGTTCGTCCCGGGAGCAGAGGGGTAAAAAGGGATTTCCCCCATGTTAAGTGCGGAGCTCCACTCTGGGCGACAGTTGGAAGGACCAAATGAGTGAATATCCGGGTGGGCAGCAGAATTGGCGGGACTGCGGGGGAATCCTCCAATGGCTAGGATGGGGCCATCTCGTAAGATCTGACGTGGCTGAATAGCTGGTTCCAGGCTGCCTCGGAAGATCTGACGCGTGGCTGATTGCCTCCGCCTGCCCCAAAGGCTATGAAGCTGTGTTCGGTGCCTGGTTCGCTCTCTCTCTCTCTCTCTGTCCTGGTCATCACACTAGTTTCTGCCCTGGTCCCGGATGCTCTACATCGTCCGTACTTCTTTCCTGGTGCTGGACACTTTGGTTTGTGCTCTCAACGGAGCTCGTGGACCCTTGGTTGTGAAGAGCAGTGACGGGGCCATTCCGGAGAGCGGTACCAAGCTGGGATAGGAGACAGTGACGTAACAGTAAGCTGAGGCCACCCTGCCCTTCCCAATTTGTCTCCCCATGAGTGTGTGGTCTGATGGGTACCCTGTTTTGTTATCTGGTAGGTAAAGCATAGGTTAAGCTAAGTCTGCAACTTGTACATTTTCTTTCCTTTTTGTAAATACACATCTTGATTACTCTTTTCATTACATTTCCCAGTTTCCTGCGCCGGTTGCCCTTTGACGCCATTAAAACCTTTGAGTTGCCTTCCATCCTTCCCGTACCCCTCATTGCTCATTGTAAATAAATTATTATTGTTATATTGCCAATCCGCCCATGTTTGTCCTTTCTTCCATTGGTCCAGCAATGTCCGTATGTGGATGAGCCGGGAGGTTATATATTCCCTACTGATTGGCTCATATCAGTCCGGCATTGTGCAATACAGAAAGCTCGTCTGCATTAATGAAGATCCAATGAAGATAACAGCAGCACAATCGCCGAGGGTGTGATTCCCCAATAAGGAGATCACGTCTTCTGGGGTAAACTGTTGGCAGATGAAGGACCCTGGGTCACGTGGTCAAATTATTGGCGTTTTCAGTCGATTAGCGACCCGCCACGAGGCAAAGTTATTCATATACGATGCCCTCATTTCCCGGTGAGTCCGGGGAAAACCGGGGATACCCCCACCCTTGTACACCCGTGACTCTGGGTCCGTAACAATATATATATTTTCTTCTTCTTCTTTCGGCTGCTCCCGTTAGGGGTCGCCACAGCGGATCATCCATATGATCCGGATAGTGATTTGGCACATGTTTTACGCCGGATGCCCTTCCTGACGCAACCCTGGTCGCCTCTTACGACACAGGGATATGGTACACCTATTTTAACCAGGGTATACACCAGCCCAGTATACTGGTACTCATTTCGCCGACCTCGGAAGGATGACAGGCTGAGTCAACCCCCTGGTGTATTAATTCAGTGGCCCAACGGGGCTTGAACTCAGGACCTTTTGGATCCCAAGCTGCTGCCCTAGCCTCTGTGCCAACACCAGGCTACATATATATACACATATATATATATATATATATATATATATATATATATATATATATATATATATATATATATATATATATATATATATATATATATATATATATCACTTCCACAATCATCAATACCTAATGCAGTTAGAAAATGCCAAATTGTAATGAACATAATATGGTGACTGATAGGGATTGCAATGACCATGCAAGACATCGACAATAGAATCGTGAAAACTCGAGTGGCTTGCTAAACAGCAGTTTGACTGGACACACCACAGAGAACTCATGTAATATGACATCGAGATGGAATGTTAAATAAAGTGTGCATCCTCAACACAGGGGAAAGTTGTTGGTCCAAGTCTTTCACGAACCGGTCGGTCAGGCCTAACGTTCGACTATTTGCAAATCGCAATTTGGAAAGGTTACACAGAAAGGTTACAAGGCAATAATCGTCGATAACTCAGCTACTTTTCACGAAAGACACCGTGGGATATTTAATCTCCACCAACGACCAGCGTTGTTCAACAAGAAGTTTGAGAGCTCTCCGTTTAATTAAATAAAGAGATTTTTTTTGTTTTTGAGAAGGTCCCATACCCGAAACTTTGCTTTACGTTGTCTGCCACAGTGGTTAACACACCCCAGGTCAACATTAGGTTATTCTGCATTCCGACACCTATCGAAAAGCACCTCGTGGTCCAAAATGGACTCGCTATATGGAGACTGATAAAGTGTGAAAAACGAAGTTCCGAACCTTGCAATAAAATTTCCTTGAAAGCGATGAGAAAGGCAACACTCAGACCCACAATCTTGAGCCAGGACGAGAGACGACAGCGCATGGTGCATTGACTGCACGCATTCCAGTGATTCTTGCCTTGTAACCAAGCTGATGCTTGTACAAACCAAGTCTCCACCCAGGTTAACAACATGCCTCACGAGACAGTGAGGGTGTGTCGTGTGTTCCACGACCAATCAGCTTGTAGATCGCTCGCAAAGTGGCTATAGCATTCAAACGAGCATTCCAACCAAACGGTTGACACAAGGAACTCCTGACTTGGTGAGCGCTCTACAAGCTCGTTGGGAATGGAGCACCTCACCCTTGAGTAAAACAAGATACTTGGGTGTGATGACATATATATATATATATATATATATATATATATATATATATATATATATATATATATATATATATATATATATATATATATATATGCTTGATATGTTCAGTTTCAGTCTGTTTCTGCAGGATTGTCATTTTTGGCAAGTTATAACACTTGAATTACCACTTCCTTGGAGGTACTATATCTGAGATTCCAAAGAATGGACGGGTATTTAGACTAATAATTGTCAATGTGTGTGTGTGTGTGTGTGTGTGTGTGTGTGTGTGTGTGTGTGTGTGTGTGTGTGTGTGTGTGTGTGTGTGTTTGTCATGTGTCATGTGTCATGTGTCTCCTCCATAACTCCAAAACCATAAAACCTAGCAGCTTGAAACTTTGCATGCAAACTGAGAAAACTCCAAGGAAGTGCAAGAGTGAAAATTCGGTGTTTCGGTTAATTAAAACACCCCCTTTGAAGATAATTAATGGCACTATTTAATTATATCCTTCATGAGGAAATCCTCGGCCACCTCACTCTCTCGAGGTTGAAAAGTGTTTCCTGGGTAACCTGAAGCTGTTAGCCGCCATGTTTTTTGGCCTGCTCAACCATGCCTTGATTGGAACAAGCCACAACGATTTCTTAATGACAAAGTTTTTTTTTCCACTTTCCTCACTCATATTATTGAATGCCTCTTCATCATAGCTATGAATCGCTGTATACATTGCTTTCATCGGTACTATTGTTTCAAATTTGGAGCTTGGAGCGATTTCATGCATGATATGATATTATTTTCCATGATCTACTTTCACGGGACTAATTAAACTGTATCATCAAACTATTATTTCGGTTTTGAGGATCAGATATCGTCCGGACTAAATAAGTGTCAAAATCTATTGTGAAATCTGCTGATTTAAAGAAATAATGAGTCTTATAATTAAGAATATTTACCTCATTACTTTAAGCAAATCAGGCCATGTTCCCTCCTTCTCCATACATGCACAAGACAAGGTGAAATTTCCAAAGCATTCAACTTATCTTTTTCAACTGTTTGAAGAATTATATTGAGTGAACAAAAAATTTAGGAACATGCAAAAATTTAAGAGCTTCATTGAGCTCTTTGATTTCATGTATCACTGCTAGACCTGGCGCCCTGTCCCCCAGAGGGACTGCTTATCCATAACGTCTGCCAAATCTGTGTCTATATTTTCGGAGGTTTTCAGAGGTGCTCTGGAGCGAATCAAAGCAAATCTGGTGAAAAACGGACGTTTAAAAAAAAAAAGTTCTGACGCTTGCCCCGACCCCGAACCGATGTACCACGTGACTCATGCACAGATGAGCAGGCAAGATAGCGGATTATCTGCAATGTTTATTTCATGGGGGATTGAACTTTGCGATGTCTCCAGGATTGTTCTGCATTAAGCTGCAACTCTTTTGTGGATAAAGTCATTATTTGAACAAATTCATTTTATTTAATCAACTGCTGCATGCGGTGAAGACCGACTTGAAAGTTAAAGGGACAGTGACAGCCTGGCCAACCGTTCCTTATCAACCATTGAATGAACCAAAACCATTGAAATCGAACTGATTTCAGGATTTCACCTTTTTGTGAGAAGGCTGGATAATCCTTCTCACAAAAAAGGTGAAGGTGAAGTGAAGATGAAGGTGAGGTGAAGAACTTCACCTTTTTGCGAGAAAGCTGGATATTCCTTCTCATAAAAAGGGGAAATCTCACACTTGTTAGTGATGGCAAACGGCAGCAGGACTCTTTTCCTCCATTGCAATGTAGTGTGTCATTTTCAATGTAACCTTTGGATCAATGTCAAGCAGCCAGACCTGTTTTTCTTTTCACATTCCAAATGTACTTACCAAAGGCTGTGGGATATCTGATTATGGAGCACCTTTGTACCCACGAGCAGAGTATCTGCCCAAACACCTCTTGTTGACACCTTTCTCTTGCATTGTGACAAAGTAAATTCATTCATTCCTCACATTGCTGGGCCAATTCTTGTTGATGCCTTTATCTTGCATTCAGACTAATGGAATCCAATCTTTTTTCTTGTTGTGCTGCTTTTGGCTTTTTTTCTTGGCATTGTAATGCACTTGTTTACTTGCAATTAAATTTTTGCTGCAAACAATATATATTTGCAAAAATTAATTTTTTTCTCCATTCTTGTTTTTTACCATGAATTCTGGCCAAAGTATTCAACATTTTCAAAATCTGAATAACTCTACCTCACTAAATCGATAATTTCCTGCAAATTTCATTCTGTGACATTTTCGAGAATTAGGCCTCCTTCTCGGACTTTTTGATTAACTTGCTACCTCTCCCCCCCGCCCCCCCCCCCGCCACCGCCACTGCCCCCTCTCCAAAGGAAGAAAATGGCAAGAAAGGCAAAAAGAAAAATTCTTCAAAACTTGATGAAATCAAACAAAATTTGCACAGGCACAACTTCAGGGTTCCCTTACGACCCCCTGAAAGTTTCAGCTTCCTTCGTAAAATCCTTTCAGAGCAGTAGATGATCAAAAACATACATACGTACTTTCCCTCCATTATACATAATGGCCTGCAAAAGTAGTCATCCCTTACCAATAATGCCACATTTAGATGAATTACGAATTCTGTAGAAATAGTTTTTCCAAATGAACGTTCTTATTCATAACTGAAGAGATCAAACTAAATGCTGTTCTAGTTGAAAGAGTTTACATGTCAATAATACCTGAAAAATCCATGTACAAATCAAAATTTACTGGTTGTAAAAGTATTCAGCCCCGAAGGTCAGGACTTGGTGGAAGCACCTTTTGCAGCAATGACTGTGATGAGTCTTTGTGGGTAGGTCTGTACCAGCTTTACACATTGAGATGGTGACATCTTTACCCATTCTTCAGGTGAAAATTGCTCTCATTCTGCCAAGTTTGTGGGGGATCGTCGATGAACTGTAATTCTTATTCAGCCACTCCAGTGTGGCTTTAGCTTTGTGCTTCAGATCATTGTTCTGCTGAAATGTGAATCTCATACCCAGTTTCACATTCATGGCTGACTGAAGTAGGTTTTCATCAAGGATTCTCCTGTACTTTGCACCATCCATTGTTCCTTCCTTCCTTCCTGACAAGTTTGCCAGTCCCTGCTGATGAAAGTAGCCCCACAACATGATGCTGCCACCTCCATGCTTGACGGTCAGGATGGTGTTGACTGGGTGATGTGCAGTGTTAGGCTTGTGCTAGACGTAACGTTTTGAATTTAGATGAAAAAGTTCAAATTTTGTCTCGTCTGACCACAAAACATTTCTCCACACGCCTGCAGATTGGGCCAATAACGACATATAGCACGGTATCTCAAAAAGTTATGGACGGATTCGGATTAAACTTGGTGGAAAGTTTGGGTGTGTGACAAGGTTCTAAATTGATTCAATTTTTGGTGAAAATCTGGATGCGGATCTGAGAATGTCTTGAATTTAATGAGCGATTCTTCACCATTGAAGGATCAGGCCAGAAACGATACACAGCATGATATGTCAATAAGTTGTTTATGGATGATGACAAAATTTGGTTGAGTTAGGTAGGAGACAAGAACAAGTCGATTAAATTTTGGTTAAGGTCCAGACGCAAATCCAGCCCTTCAGTGGGATACAAAACATAAACTGTTCAGCCTGGCGGTGGTATGCACTCTACCGAGTGCCGTTCTACTTTGTTGATATATGCAGAGAGGCATGAAAACGCATATGCGATTTATATGGACTATAGCCTGTTCTTGAAAGCAAATGGTGAGCAAATAGTAAGTAATAAAACATGTATGATGGGCATCTGTTATGGGTGTTTGAATCCGGTTTGTTGGTTGTGTCTGGACGTTTGAGTCTGAACACAGTCACATAGCAAATCTTGGAAATGATGAGCAGTGTTTAAAACAGAGTTGGTGTCAAAGCCACCCAATGCTCGCCTGTTTATACATTTGTCGTTTTTAAAAGACTAGTCTAATAATATTTTTTTATAAAGCATTGCAGTGAAGTCTGATCCAAATAATTTTAAAGCAATATATGTATTTATATATTGTAATCAGTAAAAAATATTGTGGTTGATAAAAACATAAGAAAGGAAATAACTTGCACCAAAAACTTTAACATTTTCATGCTCACACTGACACGAGACTAGTCTAATAATATTTTTTTTATAAAGCATTGCAGTGAAGTCTGATTCAAATAATTTTAAAGCAATATATGTATTTGTATATTGTAATCAGTAAAAAATAGTGTAGTAGATAAAAACATTTGAAAGGAAATAACTTGCACCAAAAACTTTAACATTTTCATGCTCACACTGACACTAGACTAGTCTAATAATATATTTTTTTTATAAAGCATTGCAGTGAAGTCTGATTTCAAATAATTTTAAAGCAATATATGTATTTGTATATTGTAATCAGTAAAAAATAGTGTGGTAGATAAAAACATAAGAAAGGAAATAACTTACACCAAAAACTTTAACATTTTCATGTTCACACTGACACTAGACTAGTCTAATAATATTTTTTTATAAAGCATTGCAATGAAGTCTGATTCAAATAATTTTAAAGCAATATATGTATTTGTATATTGTAATCAGTAAAAAATAGTGTGGTAGATAAAAACATTAGAAAGGAAATAACTTGCACCAAAAACTTTAACATTTTCACGCTGACGCTCACGCCGGGGGTATCACTATAGCTCTCTGTTCTTCGAAAAGGCGAACTAAAAACATGCTGCACGTGATACATGTGTTTCCATGTCCGATAAAAGCATAGGTAGTGTTAGTTGTGAGGCCGTCAATTAAAATGTCATGTTTAATGATCAGAGGAACCAAGCCATCGGTATGCCAAATAGAAAGAATTGCTTGATACTTTCATGTCCACCAATCAACAGTTTCTGGGGTACAGAACAAATACAGAGCCACAGGAAAGGCCAGCGACCATCCTTGTGCTGGTGCACAGCATGTGATGTCAGCAAGACAAGACAGATACATCGTTGGGTTGGAAACGGTGGGCAAAAGTCGTCTTTTCCGATGAATCGAGATTCAACGTCAGTTTATCAGATGGATGTCTTCGCATGTACCGTCGCAAAGGACACCGTTTCACTCGAGGCTGCGTTATTGAGAGAGACCATTTTGGAGGTGGCGGTGTTATGGTTTGGGGAGCAATCGTCAAATGAACCCTCCATACAATGTTGTAGAGCTATGTGTAGTTTTACAGTTCCATTGGACAGCAATACCTCAAGATGACATCGGGAAGATGACCTCTGATCTGCCACCTGTATTTATCCATGCCCCACAGACTTCAAACATGCATCATCACCAAAGGTGGTCACTCACACTCGATATTGACTGTACAGACCCCTGCATCTTTTGACGTTTTTGTGACATCATGTGCACATCCCAATTGTCCCGCCTCTGTGCAGATTCTGTAAAACTGTCCCTGACAAATCCCACGTGATTGCACACATTGATCCCTTTTCACACGCTATGAAATAATTTTTAAGTTTAATGTGGAATGCATTTTAATTGTCTCTCCGTATATTTGTTACTTCCAAAATCGAAGATTTTTCAAGTGTATTGGTCAGTCTCTTTTGTTATTCTAGTCTGTCTGTTTGTCGTTCGTCTACAGGTCACAATTCCAAACCAATCGTCATGAAACTTTACTAAGCTATCGAGGTAGTCTCAACTGACAAACTCTTTTTGATTTTGATGTCAAAGGTCATCTTGAGGTCGAATTTCTAAAATCGTCATTTTTCATCTGATTGACCTGAAAGTTGTTTTGTTTTTGTTGTTGTTGTTGTTGTTGTTGTTGTTGTTGTTGTTGTATACATTATTGTCAAGGCTCGTGTGAGAGCTAACACACAACGCACAGCAAGGGGGACATGAAACAAGAGGGGTGGGAGTGGGAGGGACAAAACAGTGGGGAACAGACACATTAGGAGATCTGTGGAAGGGAGAGGGATGGGACGGGGAGCATGAGGAATACAAGATGGACACCACAGGGACTTTTAGGAAGGAAAGCAGGGAATTTGAAGGAGGTTGGTTTGGGGTGGATTAACGGGGTTAGAAAAGATCGAGGTTTTAGATAGGGGAAGATAAGAGGTGGTGGTGAACAGCTGTTTTGAAGGCCTGGAGGGAAGAATGGGATTGAAGAGAGTGTGGGAGTTTATTCCAAAGGCGGGAACAAAGAGGAATGAAAGAGTGAAGGTGAGCAGCAGTGATTCGTGATTTTGGTAGTTTTGCCAGAAGGGGGTTGTTGGCGGACCTTGAGCGCCCGGCAGAAATATGGTGGGGACAAATCGCAGAGAGAGCAGGGGGGGGGGCGAGGCTGGAGAGGATATGGGAGAAGACAGAAAGACCACCAACCTTACCTGCGGTGCGAGAGTGAGAGGCCCAAAGACTCAGCCTCATCACGGGAGAAACCAATGATCTTAAATGCCTTGGTTTACACAGCGTGAAGCCGAGAAAGGTGAGAGGCAGGAGCACTAGCCCAGAGGGGAGAGCAGTACTCCATCAGGCTGCAGACAAAAGCTTTGCATGTGGTCAGGAGCTTAGGTGGGTCAAGGAAGGACTTTACACGATGGAGGATTCCCAGTCGGCGACTGTCTTTGGAGGCCATATTGGAAATGTGGCGATCACAGGAAAGATCATGGCAGATCGTGAGGCCCAGAAGCTTTAATGAAAAGACTCCTTCCAGAGGATTGGTGAGAAAGTAGATGGGGTGGGGGGGGGAGTTCTAAACGGTATTTTCTGAGAGACATAGTGAGAGTGTGAGATTGTCAGGATTGAAAGACGTGTTCCACGTGTTGGACCAGTTTGTGATTTTATCCAGATCTGTAGAGAGCGAAGAAGCTGCTGCTTGCTGGTCTGAGGGATGACAGATGGTACAACAGAGGGTGGAGTCGTCGGCAAAGAGATAAAGAGGATTTTCCAGAGAGTCGGAGAGATCATTGATGAAAACCAGAAAAAGAACATGGCTCAGAACGCTGCCTTGAGGAACTCCAGTCTGGACAGGAAGAGGGTTTGAGAGAATTCCATTTATGGCCACACATTTGTTGTGACAGGAGAGGAAGTCTGTGAGCCATGAGTGGAGATGGCCTTCGATACCAGAGGAAGAGAGTTTGGTGAGTAGGGCAGGGTGCCAGATCATGTCAAAAGCATGTGATATGTCTATGAATATGGCTCTGATTTCCTGTCTGGCATTGAGTACCTCCATCCATTGTTGGAAGAGTAGAAGCAACATATCCAGGGTAGAGTGACCTGGTCTGACCAAATTGATGATTGGAAATCAAGCCATTGGAGAAGAGGAAGGAATTAATGTCTGAAGCGATGATGGATTCCATAACCTTGCTGATGATTGGGAGAAGGCTGATTGGTCTGAAGTTGCAGGGATCTGTTTTTGCACCTTTTTATGCAGGGCAGTGATGTTTGCTGATTTCCAAGCAGATGGCAGATGACTTTGAGCAAATGAGAGGGCGAATAGAACAGAGAGAGTGGGTGAGCAAGAGCAGAGGAGCAGGTTTTTAGGACTGATGCTGATGCCGTCTGGACCGGTTGCAGAATCTGAGTCGTGGTTTGACAGCAAGCTCTCCACCTTGTCAGAAGAAAAGGACACGGAGTCCAGGGACAGTTGGGTGCGACTGGGTAAAGTGGGTTCAGAAAGTGATGGGTTTCGGACACAAGATTTTGATGCAAACACCGAGTTTAGGTATTCAGCCTTTTCACGTGCGGTATCAGCAGTGCGGCCATTTGAGGTAAAGGAGGGGATGTTGAACATCATACATTACATTACATTATAACACACACACACACACACACACACACACACACACACACACACACACACACACACACACACACACACACACACACACACACACACACACACACACACACCTGGTCTTGCTTTAATCGTTAGGGTGATGGGCTTGGGATCCCAGGATCCTGAGTTCAAATCCCACTCAGCTGATGAATTAGTCCGAGGTGGGGTTGACTGTCTGTCATCCTTCCGAGGTTGGCAAAACGAGTGCCAGCATGCTGGTATACTGTGTCAGAGTGGCGACCCTTCCAGGATTGGAGACTTCTTGATGGTCTTCACTGAGTATGGTCCTGATATATGTATATATATATATATATATATATATATATATATATATATATATATATATATATATATATATATATATATATATATATATATATATATATATATATTATAAACAGTCTTGTAAAAGTAGTCAGTCTTCTAACAATCAACAGGCCGAGGAGATTACCACTTCCCCCAATTAATTTGTGCAAGTGTCGGCAGCAACAACCAAATGACCATGGGTCAATCAGCCTATCAAATATGGCGGAGCAAACCATGACAGATGACTGGCTTTTAATTCCACTGTGGAACCTGTGAAGATGATAAATGCAATTCCTACTCACCATTATTATGTGGATTGAAGAACGGTTGGAATAAACGTTCTCTCGTGAAATTTCGGCTTCAAGCATCATAGAAATCCTCTCCATTGGGTGATCATGACATGAAACAAACGGTGAACGGTTCTGAGAAAATTGAATAAGTCGCAAAAAAAGTAAAAAAAAACAAACAAACAAACAAATGATCCGATGCCTCAGAGGCAATCTCCTCAGGGAAGATGTGGAATGTCTGTGAGTGAAAGACAAAAACACCTCTGGTGATTACAAGCACTGGTGAAAATTCAAGTGATCAAGTAATATTCATAACCAGGTCAGATTAGAGACGTCCTGCGAAAAATGATACTCTGCTGAATAAAACTCCAAAATCTGCATTTAAACAGAATTTCTCCACAAGGTCACGTGTGCCCGTCGTCTCTGCGCCATCTTCTCCACCATTTCTGATGACGTCATTCTCTTCGAAAAATATTGCCTTATGAAAAAAAAAAGTAAAAAAAAAAGTAGCCTTTTTCCTTTCCTAAACCAAGCCAACAAGCTCAAATGAGCTAAGAGCCTCGTCCTCTTAATGATGACGTCATAAAAACGAATATGACGTCATTGTGATGTATCAGGTTTGCGATAAATTATTATCTGTGCTTATGCCTGGCTTGATTCCCGCAAACAAAATTCAAACAGCTTGCCTAGTTTCGGATATAATGGTATAGGCGATTTCCATTAGCGGCGATATTATGACGTCAACTTTTTTTTCTCGGAAGAATTTCCAAAATCGGAGATGGTTACTGTCTGTGTGTGGGCTTTCTGCACATACATGGCAAGTTTCACGAAGATCCGATGAAAACTCTGGGTTGTGAAACAAAAAATGTCAAAAAATAGGAATGACGTCATAAAAATTGATATGACGTCATAGTGATGCATCATGTCTGCGGTAGTTCATCTCTGCTAATGCCCTGTTCGATTCCCGCAAACAGAATTCAAAAAGCTTGCCGAGTTTCGGAGATAATTTTTTTTACGCGATTTCCATTAGCGGAGATATTTTGACGTCATAACTTTTTTTCGAGGAGGAATTTTCAAAATCGGAGATGGTTACTGTCTGCGCAGGGTATTTTTACTTATATATCCCAAGTTTCAGGAAGTTTCGATGAAAACTGTAGGCTGTGAAACAAAAGAGTCGACAAAAAGAAGATGAAGAACAACAACGTGAGTAAGATTTAGAGATCCTCCACAAGGATCTAAAAAGTGGAAATGCCCCCATAAAGAAAAACGATGATTGGTGGTCAAAAACGGTAAATACCATGCTTCAAGTTAAAACATTCACGTAACTATTGGAATGGTGCAGCTGGTAGTCGGAGACGACACCACAGCATGTTAACGAGCGCTTCCCAAACAGCCCGACCAATGCACTTGTTCCAGTTGTACTTGCGCTTTTGAGTTCCCATTCCACAATGACCACAAAACAGGTTCTCATTAACAAGTGGGATTTATGAACAGAACAGGGGGAGGAAGAACAACACGACCGCACTCGCGGTGAAATCAGGCAGCAATAAATAAATAATAAATTAATCCCTTGCACCCATGGTACCATGTTGGAACTTATTAACCAAACTTCTTCATTCATGTGGGGAAAACACATAAGACTCAGCGGGAGATGGACAAACAGGTAGAGAGGATGGAATGGAGCCTGACGACAGCACGTTGAGGGACGCCGAAGTTGCACGGCCCACAACACTATACTGGATCAGAGAGAGAGAGAGAGAGAGAGAGAGAGAGAGAGAGAGAGAGAGAGAGAGAGAGAGAGAGAGAGAGAGAGAGAGAGAGAGAGAGAGAGAGAGAGAGAGAGAGAGAGAGAGAGAGAGAGAGAGAGAGAGAGAGAGAGAGAGAGAGAGAGAGAGAGAGAGAGAGAGAGAGAGAGAGAGAGAGAGAGAGAGAGAGAGAGAGAGAGAGAGAGAGAGAGAGAGAGAGAGAGAGAGAGAGAGAGAGAGAGAGAGAGAGAGAGAGAGAGAGAGAGATAGAGAGAGATAGATATATATATATATATATATATATATATATATATATAGAGATATATATATATAAAAAAATACAGTGGGGAGAACAAGTATTTGATACACTGCCGATTTTGCAGGTTTTCCCACTTACTAAGCACGTAGAGGTCTGTAATTTTTATCATAGGTACACTTCATCTGTGAAAGACGGAATCTAAAACAAAAATCCTGAAAATCACATTGTTTGATTTTTAAATAATTAATTTGCATTTTATTGCATGAAATAAGTATTTGATACATCAGAAAAACAGAACTTAATATCTGGTACAGAAACCTTTGTTTGCAATTACAGACATCAGACGTTTCCTATCGTTCTTAACCAGGTTTGCACAGA
>NC_140962.1:21406462-21613962 GCF_056783735.1 Eptatretus burgeri | reverse complement strand
TCACCTTACCGGATCAGATGCAGCCAAGCGACACTGCCAAGGACGTACCGGCTAAAATGAAGAGATCGTTGGGAATAAAGTCCCAGCTAGACTAGGATATGGACCATGCTGGATCAATGAAAGAAAAGACAAAAATGAGCTGGGAACATTTCTACAAAAGGATTTATTACAGGCAGGTGAGGGAAAATATGTGGCACAGTGAAGGTAGTTTATTGTTGTGTGTAAGAAGAGAAAGCAAGAAATGTGACGTGGGACAATATAACAAGCAACTTACAAAAGCAGACACAGAGCAGATGTATCCCGATATAATTCTTCTGCAATCTTAAGTTAAGCGAGGACAGGTGCTATGACACACACACACACACAAGCACACACACAAGCACACACACACACACACACACACACACACACACACACACACACACACACACACACACACACACACACCAATGAAGAGGAGTTAATGAGAAGAAAAAGGAGAGGAGATGAGGCTAACGGTCTCGTAATACCTTGCACAATTGACCGACCATGCCACCCAGGACGTTTTGGGGGATGCTCCGCTGGACGACCCCTCCTTGACAGCTGGCGTGTCTCTTGCTTCGTGGCACGTCGTGCAGTTAAGCATCGATCCGGAGAATGGGCGCGACCATCAGGCACGAGGGAGGGACTTTGGATGGAGCCATCGGTGAGTGAGCGGAGAAGGTGGAGTCGATAGTGAGTGGGCGGAGTACCAGACAGGATCAAGTGGGTGGGTGCAGTCAGCGACGAGGCGGTGAAGAATGCGGAGCCAGCAGCGAGTCAGTGAAGAAGTGCGGAGTCAGCAGGAGGCAGATGAGTGGAGAAGGTGGAGTTGAGAGAAGAGCGGAACGAGCAGGAATGCAGACGGCTTCGCGACCCGTCCTTCATAGACCCTGTGGTACAGGACAGGGCGGCAGCCCGAAGCGATGTGTCGTCACCCGAATCGGATGCTCTGATTGGGCCACGGCCACCACACGGCCCGGCCACCATGACCAGAAGCAGCCTCACTGTACATCCAGATAGCCATAGCTGAGCTGCGGAATCGTCTCACTCCCAACCCTGTGATATGAATCGCCTTGCACTGAACTCCCGGGCCGTGCCCCGGTGACCGGCCGAGGGTCGCGTCGGCCCCGCATACCTGCCCGGATACCCCCGACGACCTGCGGTTGGCTCTGGTCAATGTGCTTGCTTTGTCCCTATGCCATGCGGCCCTAGTGATCCGGGCCGTACAGCATGCCTATGCTTGGTATCGAGGCGGAGGTGCAGGAGGATGTCTGCCCTCCATGAGAGACATTTGTGGCCGTTGTGCTGAGCGAAGACTGATGGTAAGACGTTATTGTAACCCCATGCGCAGACCCGAATGAAGAGATGCCCTATGCATGCCCCGTACAGTGCACACGGGTCTGCCATTGTACATGGAGGTATTTATTACGGGGCTGCGCCTGTGTCCGCCATCGTGCTAGCGGTTACTTTTTCACAGGCGTTAGTGTATGCTGTGCCAACCCCGATGCGTGCCATGAATTGAAGGAAAGGATTAGATATAATTATGAGATGTAGATTTGGGTTGAAAAGAGTATATATATATATATATATATATATATATATATATATATATATATATATATATATATATATATATATATATATATATATATATATATCAGCATGAGATGTAGATTTGCATTGAAAAGAGTGCGCTGCGTACGTCCTGTACGGCTTTGGGCATTTCTTGTTTGGTTCTATTGTCGGTCTCCTGAACAGTGGGTGGAGATTATCGTTGTGCTGCACGTGTTCCGTGCAGTCTAGTGGTGGTGGTTGTCTGTTTCTTTTGGTCTGCTGTAAGGACGCATTCTTGCAGTGAAGGGTGTGGCTGCAGTTTTTTTTACAGGCGGTCGTCTGGGTGCAGTGCCTGCTTTGATTTATTTCAGGAATAAGAGTAAAAGAGTAGGAATGAAATGAGAGAAATAATTAGACCAAACTATGAGATCCACACAACGCACTTTGTCCCGTTTGACCCATTAGACATGAGGGAAGGGTCTAACTGTACGTATATTAATGAAATAATTGTCTGGGGACCACTGTATCATGGATGCCATTGCCTTGGAGGGATGCGCTTTCCAGAACTGAAACTATATATACTGTACATATATATATATATATATATATATATATATATATATATATATATATATATATATATATATATATATATATATAATTTGCGGGCCGCGGGTCCGGTGGCGAGAACGACCACTAGGTGGGGGAGGTTACGTCGTCTCCCCCAGACTCCCCGGAATTGTAGGCCGTCGCTCGGATAACTCCGCGAGCTGGCGGGTCGCTTAATCGACTGTGGAACGCCAATATCTTTACCGCGTGGCGTAGGGTTATTTTGTCTCGATGCAATGTACCTAAGTAACCACACGGTCTCGGCGACCGGAGATCCATGCCCTCGGAACACCTGGCCGAACCGGATTCACTCTACCGGCAGCGGTAAAATTACACCTACCGACTACCACTCTGCCACCTACCTTTCCAGCTCGGTTGCAGTCGAGCGGGCCTGCCCAGGATGTCCCGGCTACAATGGACCGCATACCGGGAATAAAACCCCGCCTAAACTCAGATCCGAACCATGCTGGACCAATGCAAGAAAGGACGTAAACGGACTGGGAACATTTCTAACATGATTTATTTACAGTAAACAGAAAGACACAGGAAAGACTCATCACTAATATACAAGAAATATTTTCAATGATCAAATAAAAACACTTATACAGTTCTACTTAAAGACAGACCCAACACACTCAGACACACACACACACACACACAGATGCTTTATTGAAGACCCCCGGAGCCGGAGAAGGAGAGACGAGATGGGGGTCACAGTTCGGCGGGGTACCTGCACGTTCGAGGTAGGGGGTGCTTCGCGGTGCGGCACCTGTCAATGGTGGTCCGGCTCAGGGGCTCGTGCCCATGGAAGAACCCACATTTAGCAGACGGAGTCCCCGGGCAGAGATCAGGGTCGCAGACGGGACCCATTTCTCCCTGTGGAACGCCAGGGAGACGGCGCGCAACCGACTTGTATTTCTGGCAGGGGTGGTGATGTCGGATGGGTGATGAAGTCTCCTCTCACTCTCGTTGGATCCACACAGCTCTCGCACTTCTCCTCCTCCTCTTCAGACATGCCCCTCTCTTAAATACCCATGAAAGGGAACAAAAGAGCCTTCGTACGGGGCGGAGCTCCGTGAAGCACACGCCACTCTCCGCCTTGATTGGACAGGGTTCCACGGCATGCCCTTCCTGGGCGGGGTTTCGGTGAAGCACACGTCACCGTCCGCCTCGATTAGACAGGGGTCCATGGCATGCCCTTCCTGGGCAGGGTTTCGGGTTGGGAAAGCGAAGCGCTTGCTCAGTCGCAGGCTGGATGGTCCGCTGGATGTGGCGTTGGAGGATATGTGGTTTGAAGATATAACCTACCTAAAAAGAAATCGCAACGCATGCCTTTGATTTTCCCACTAGACAAAAGGAAGGGACCTGTCTCAGATATACTTAACGGGATAACTGACTTTTGGGACATCTGTATGTTTATATCCAAATGATTTCCAGATCCGTAACAATATGTGTATATATATATATATATATATATATATATATATATATATATATATATATATATATATATATATATATATATATATACACACACGGAGTTGAGACTTGTGGAGGAGCAAGAACATATAATAGATCAGGCTACAACAAAACAAAACAACCAGCCCTCTGAAACCAGCAGAGGGGTAGGGGAAAGACACAACTGCAGGGTCAAGATACAAAATAGAGAGACTTCAAAGATAAGGGATTTGATGAAAAATGAGGACAAATGAAGGACACAGGGGGTGGACAAGAGGGATACAGAAGCAAACTCTCATGAAGAAAAACAGAAAAGTTGGAAGGAGGTGGACTTGGGGAGAGTTAACGGGCATAGAAAATATATGTTTGGATGGGGAGTGGTGGTGAACAGCTGTCTTGAAAACCTGGAGGGGAGAAAGAGATTGAAGACAATGTGGAAGTTGATTCCACAGGTGGGAGAAAAGAAGAACAAAGACTTGGAGGTGAAAAGTGATTCTGGATTTTGGGAGTTTCACCAGAAAGCAGTTGTTGGCAGACCTTGTGTGCCCTGCAGAAACCTTGATGTCACCACAACATTTAAAATCACTACAGGAGGCACGTGGAAAATCAGTTATGCATGTGTCTTTTACGCAAGTGGTTTTTGCTGTTTGACTGGAGCTAAAAAGCGTGAACGCTCAAATGAGCCCGCAGAGAGAGAGAGAGAGAGAGAGAGAGAGAGAGAGAGAGAGAGAGAGAGAGAGAGAGAGAGAGAGAGAGAGAGAGAGAGAGAGAGAGAGAGAGAGAGAGAGAGAGAGAGAGAGAGAGAGAGAGAGAGAGAGAGAGAGAGAGAGAGAGATATAGAGATAGAGATAGATAATTAAAAAGGGAGGTGCAAATTGGAATTGTTTCATGGAATTGGCTAAAAGAGGTTTCCTAGAATCAGAGGAGGAGTTTTCTTTTCTCCTTGGTGCTGCTGGCTGCGTCAAACGTGCAAAGGGCTGCTGTGTGTTGTGTTTGACTTGGTACGTGGTTCGGCATTGGAGTATTGTAACCTCGGCATGGTTAAAAAGCACAGCCAATGAAAATTGGTGGCATCAACCTGACAGTGGGTTTTCAAATGGTGATGCGGTTCCTTGGGCTTTGCTCGGCCCATCATATCCTGATAAATTGGGAACCTATCGCAACAACAGATCCTCCTTTGAGCTTTCTGTACGCCAAAAAAATGAAGTAAAGATGTACTCGGCTTTCCCAGCAGATGGCGTGAGGTTTCTTTTAATGGCCCATTTTGACCTCGAGTCCACCCAGCGATTCACCTTCACAATATAATGGAGCCAATGCAAACCGTATATATATATATATATATATATATATATATATATATATATATATATATATATATATATATATATATATATATATATATATATATATATATATATATATATATATATATATATATATATATATATATATATATATATATATATATATATACAGGGTGTCCCTAAAAAAAATGAAACTAGAATATCTAAGTAACTACATGTCACAGGCAAACGAAAGTAAATATGCTTCATGTTGAACAATAAAAGATTTATTTATCAAAATTCGAACAAGAGATTCAGAGGGATGTGGATTTTATAACCGTTTTCTCAAAACTTCACAAATGTTCAATGTGCGCACCGCCTGTGACACAACACACGCCAAGTCGGTGGACCAGCTCCTGCCAAACACGCTGTGGCATGTCTTGCGTAACATTCTCCAGCACCTCAGTGATTCTCTGCTTAAGTTCCTCTCGGCTTGTAGGAAGAGGGGGGATATAGACCAGTCCTTTCACATAGCTCCATAGAAAAAAAAATCACAAGGTGTCAAGTCAGGTGAATGTGGTGGCCATTTCAACAGCACATTGTCATTATCACTGGCACGCCCAATCCATCTTCCTGGTAGATTCTCATTGAGATAAGAATGAAACATTCAACTTAGTTAGTTTTTACACATTTTGTTAAAATTTGAGATAATTTGAGCGAGAATTAGCTATGTTATTAGACTACGAAATGATGTCATTTTTTTAGGGACACCCTGTATATTATATATATATATATATATATATATATATATATATATATATATATATATATATATATATATATATATATATATATATATGGTGATCTTTAAAGACTTGTCATCTGGAGTTATCCACGAGCGTGAAGACCGTTATGATATATAGGTAAATATGTGATGAAAACTTATTTTCAGGTGTACGGTGCATCCCAGAAAAAATGATCACCAAGTGTAAATTTAACATTTTTTTTGCATTTTATAGCACAAAATCTCCACAACGTTGTCCAGCAAGGCCAAATATAATTGCAGTATGTCCCAAACATAATTTTCAGGTGTACAGCGTGTCCCAGACAACATACAACTTTGTGGAAAATTCTATCTTTGTTGCATTTTATCGCATAAAAACATTACAGAATGGTCCAGCAAGGCCAAATATGGTTACAGTGTACAGTAAGTCCTCGCTTAACGTTGTCCAAGTTAAAGTTATTTTGTTATTACATCACCGATTGATTGGAGATCATACTTGTTTAAAGTCGTTCACTGTTCCGTGATAATGTTGTGTTGAGTAGATAACTACCACTAGATCGTCTGCATCAAAACGCCTTAAAACCTCTAATTTAGGACCAAATTAATGGTTTTCCTCATTTTAATAAAGCTATGGTATACACCATACCATAAATATTGTTGTATAAACCCACCCAGAGTACATACAGTATCGGCCTTATATACACTGAGCTGTGCATCAATTACATCGGTGATTGCGTCACCCTGTCTGATCTCAGGTGTTTGACAAGTAGTGATTAAATTAATGGAAACATCCTCATGTGCATTGATAACATCGGTGGGTCATGCACTGAAGTTACCCAGGTGTGTTTGAATGGTGTGCAGAGGAAATTATGGCCTGAATGTGTCAATGACTTGAAAGTATTTGAAGATGTTGTCTTCGCCATGAAGAAAGTTATCCTCGACTTGGCCAATAAAGTGGGTTTTGATGAGGTGGACGAAGCCGACGTTACCCAACTTCTGCAACCACACGGAGAAGAGCTAACCAATGAAAATCTGAAGCAACGAGAGATGATGAGAAAAAAAAAGCAACCAGAGATGATGATATTCAATTGTTTGGTCAAATTTTTTTTTTTAAATTATACTCTACATGTAAGTAATGTCTTTTGACTGTCGATAAATTTTTTTTCCTGGAACCTAACCCCACCTATTTACATTCATTCTTATGGGGAAATTAGATTCAATTTAAGTCACACTTTTCAAGACTGTAGCTACAATGTTAAGCGAGGACTTACAGTGTCCCATTTTTTTTTCCAATCATTCAGTGTGTTCCATAAAAGAAAGTATCACTTTGTGGAAATATCACCACTTTCAACTGTTGTTGCGGATTAATATAACATACACTTGAGCCGTAGATACCATATATTTAAAATGTGGTTAAAAAGAAGGCTAAAATTAATCTTATATTTAATTGTTCAATTGAATCCAGTAAAGCATGTACTGTGGTGAAAGGTGCCTGAAATGAAATAAGTATGCACTGTGTCCATGCAGCCTTCAACCCAATAACTTGCTGTGCGGTTGGGCACCGAAATTTGCGGTTGGGCACCGGAAAGAAATTTGAATGTCCCTTGAACAAAGCTGTGTTTAGGCTGATGTGTCCGAATGATTTGATAACCGTACTCTGAGATAAAATAATTATGTTTGGGATAAAATAATTAGTATGGGTCGTTTTGAAATCGTGTTGGAGCGCACCAAACTAAACCATAGCTACAGACCTCTGTAATGCATCTTGGAATGAAAACATCTGGACCTGTTCGACGCCAGATCCTGCACTGACCTTCAAGCTAGGATCATGAATAACGGACAGTCGCCTTGCAGCTTCAGGAGGACACAATGTAGACTCTGAGGAACAATGGCTGTGCTGCACATCCTGAAGCACACTGAGTTTTAAAACCAGCTCACCCAGCAAAGAGGAATAGAGAGTGCAGCATGTAACTGAGACTGGCTCTGGAACTCTAAAGCCATGACAAGATCCAGCTTCACCCCGCAAAGCTGAATGCTTGGACCTGCTGGTCGGTACTCGACGAATCTACCACATTGCTGGTGTATCTGAGATGACGTCCAAGCAGGCATCTCCTCTCTGGTCACGTCGAGACGGCAAAGAGCATGTTCCCTCCCTCCTCATACTTCAGCATGCCAGTACGCATTTGGTTCTTAACAAGTGTGCAGTTCCGAATTTAATGTCGGCAGATAGATCTGTGGACTCGGATTCGTCTGCTTGCTTTGGTCTCCCAAGACCCAGAAGTGTTTTTGGGGTCTTAAGGGTCTTAAAGGGTCTCAATGAGTCTTAATGGGTCTTAAGGGTTTTTGGCATCTTCAGCATCTTCGAGGTCTTAAAGGGTCTTATGTGTCTTTGGGGTCTTAAGGGTCTTTGGGGTCTTACCGGTCTTCAGGGTCTTAAAGGGTATTAGGGTTATTTGGTGTCTTAAATGTCTTGGGGATCTTTGGGGTTAAAAGGGTTTTGGGGTATTCAGGGTCTTAAGAGCAGCCTTAAGGGTCTTGGGGGTCTCTGGGATCTTCAAAAGATGAGGTGGTGGATGAAAATACCCTGAGGAAAATCACCGGGTCGGAATTGCTCTTTGTGCCAAATTTCGTGGTTGGCGGCCCAGCGATCTTTGCAAAAAAATGCAAATACACAGACAGACAGACAGCCAGACAACTCATTTTATTGATTCGATTAGATAAGGTACAACATTGCGAAAATGTGACCATGTGACCCGTTCCAGAAGCAATGTGTGGGGTAGTGAGAGTGAGTCGAGTCTGTATTCGTTCTCAGATCGACTGTAATCTTATCTATATTCTGTGGCGAGGCTCTCCATTGTCAAATGTTGTCTTTTGGTGATAAGCAAATTTCGAAATGACGTATGGATGCTGACGAGGCCTTTTGCGCGTGCGCTGTGTTTGCTTTTTCAGTGACTCAGTTGTGCTCACAGGGCACTATTAAACTGCCATTGCAAGCGTGAAATGTGTAACTCAAATCGTCTTTTTAACATAATTTTCAGAATTTAAACGAAAGAGTGGCAATTCCAAAATGGTTAACCATAATTGTGGTGCACCTCGGATGCAAATCGTACTCATAGAAACATGGGAAATACGAGAAATATCCATGGATGAGAGATGTCGAGTTCCTTCCTTTTCTTGTTCATACAATTATTGAGTGGTGGCAGTGGATTTAACACACATACACGGATGGACAGAAGCTTCTCCTTTTAGCAATAGATGCAAAAATCTCGTATAATTTCTCTTGTGGCCCCAGAATCAGACAAACAATATTGATGCGGTTTTGGAAATAGCCAGGTGAGTTATATTCAATACCTAAAAGAACCTTGTAGTTTAGATATTTTCATTGAGATTCTGTTAAGTTGCGTTACCCATTCGCTCATATCAATGGACAGGGAAATACATTGCGATCGTAGTTAGAACCTTCCCGATTGTTCTCTTCCCCATTACCAAAGCCTCATTCTCCAACTCCATATTCAAACCTCATTCCCAAACACTCATTCTCTAACACCCGCACTCAAACCTCCATTCTCATGCTTCATTTCCAAACCACTTCAATTCACCAGTGCTTCGACCAAATAATCACCATTCCAGCGCTGCAATTGTCGTAACCCTCGCCATTCTGGTATCCCAGTCATTGCGGCATCGGTGACCAAGTCACGGTAGAACTGACTCTCACATGCCTTTACACTCACGCCTTATACCCTCGCATCTCTCAGCGCATACACTTCATTGAGTCGCATTGTTGTGGAGCATCAACTCGAGTCCACAACAGTTCTTTTCACAGCTCGTCCTACATGATACCGCATAACAGCGCACCTCCCACCTGCACCTCTCACTCACCTGCATGCCATCTACACCTCGTTGGGACCCATGTGGGCCAGCCGACTCACGTACTGGTGAGAACGGGGTCGCCACTATTCCCTGACTCCTTCTTCTTCCTATTTCCGTCCCCTTTTCTTATCTAATTTCTTGCATGTATGAGGTGCCTATATCTTGATAGTGATAAGGTTGACTGTATAAGGGGCTTTTCAGTGATAGGGGTTAAGACTGTTTGTTGTGTGACACTGCAATCTTCTCTAACAATGTGCCTTTCAACAGAGACTTGTTATTTCCAAACCTGTCCACGTGTCTCTTTTCTCCATTGGTTAGACAGACAGTTGTATGTCATTAGTATACAGAAGGTTGGACTTTATTGATTTGCTATGGTCAAACTAGCTGACGTCCCACTTACGGTTCGTTCGGCTGTACCTAATTGATAAATAAGGATGGGGCGACAAGAGCATGTGGGGACCCTCCCAGAATTAAGCGTCTCAGATAGCGTCTGTGGTTGCTTCGTAACACGTCGTGCCGTGGAGTTATCTGCAGCTCGTCGGCTTCAGGGTCAAAAGTTGGAAAGCGTGTCCGAAAGAGGCCACTCATGATCCGGTCGACAAGCCCATAACAATGTGTGCCGTACTTATAACGGCCCTCACAGCTGATATAGCTCCCACTCCTCCCCTTCCCTCCTCCCAACATGATTATCAGTAAATATCATTTTTAACCTCCCCCATGCATCGACAAGTCCTACATATGACCTTCACATCGGTGTTAAGAAGCAACTAAACCCGATACGGTGTCTCCCTCTGGGAAGTCTGCCTGGATGTTGGTATTGACGGCATCGTCTTTCCAATTGCAGACGTTCATTAAATAAATCACCAAGCCTGCCATGTTCACCCGAGGTAATCCCGCAAGGTTCAAAGTACACTCACTGGCAGGGATGATCGAGAAGGCTGGGTAGAACATTCCGGTCCACAGGTCTTGCACGGGCCCACATCATCGGGAGTTTTTGCAGTACAGGCAGCAAGATATCAACTTTTTGGTTAAGTTGTTCAGAAAGTTCTCCAAATCTTCATTGTGCAGAGGCACACCCATTTCTCACAGGTATTTTTCTTTGCATTTTTGGCTTCTTTTATAAGATTTATGAGTCATTTTAGGTAACAATCCTTATCTGGCACGTACAACATACAGTGGCCAGCAAAAGTTTTCACCTCCTTCAAAGTTTTTACATTTTAATGCCACCTAAGCTTATTTCATGATGCTTTCAAATCAAACTTAACATATAAAGTCTTCACAAACTACTCCAAAGTGATAAAACTAAAAAAAAAATGGAGATAAAATGTGAATAAGTTTGATTAACAGAGAAAATTAGATGATTCTCAGGTGCATAAGTATTCAAACCCTTTGCCTAATTAACCCTAAATCACTTCAGGAGCAAATTATTTGTTTGAAAGGTTACAGAACAAGTATAATAGTGTTGCGGGCCGGGGATCGGTGGCGAGAATGACCACTAGGTGGGGGAAGTTACATCGTCTCCCACCAGACTCCCAGAATTGTAGACCGTCGCTCACGGATAACTCCGTAAGGCGGCGGGTCGCTTAACCGACCGTGGACGCCAATACCTCCACCGCGTAACGTAGGGTCTTTTTGTCTAGAACCAATTTACCTAATTAACCACATGGTGTAGTCTACCGGGGAACCACGCCCTCGGCACGTCTTGCTCGAATTGGGTCACTCTACCGACTGCGGTAGAGTTCCAACTACCGACTACCAACTCTGGTTCGGGTGCAGTCGAGCGGAACTGCCAAAGCCGTGCCGGCTAGGATGAGCAGATTAACAGGAACAAAGACCCGGCTAAAACTCAGATCCGAACCATGCTGGACCAATGAAAGAAAGGACGGAAACGAACTGGGAACATTTCTACAATTGTTTTATTTAGAGCAAGAAGGACACAGAGCAAGCTTATCGCGGATATACAGGAGATTTTTTTTTTGCCTCGGCCAACGGGCCTTCGGATACAGCATGTGGACAGTGGATCGTGATGGGGGATGGGATATAAAGATTTATTACCCTAACTAAAAAAACATCGCAACGCACCCCTTCGATATCCCACTACACACAAGGAGGGGTTCTGTCTACACATATACTTAACGGCATAACTAACTTGTATGTTTGAATGCATACGGTTCCTCGAACCGTAACAATAGGTTTCACCTGCATGTAATCAGTTGTTTAACTTAAAAATTAAGCTCCTCCAATAATCCTCTCCTTCTCCTTCTCCTTCTCTTCTTCCATTTATAAGTAGTGAGGTCTGATGACACCACACTTCTGCCCTGCCTTGACCACGATACTCCTTCACCTCCTTTTGTCCTCAGCCAACTCCCTCCACTCTCCAACCACCTCTACCTTACGGATATCCCTCCTCACACAATGCGCCCATCTCAACCGCGGCCGACCTCTTTACCTCTTTTCTTTTTTTCTTTTCCTCTCTTTTTCCACGGTCTACCTCTTTTCCTCCTATCTTGCTCCCTCAACCTCAATCTAAAGAGTTTTAAGGTGCAACTCACTTCATCAACCAACAAGGCAAACAGGAAGACCAAGGAGCTTTCCAAAGAAGTCAGACATAGTGGTGGAGAAGCACCGTTCAGGATAGGGTTATAAGAAGGTTTGAAAGTCACTCATTACCCCTTTCAGTATGATGAAATCCATCATTAAGAAGTGAAAGACATAACATACCACCCAGACTCTACCAAGATCAAGGAGCCCATCCAAACTCAGCAGCCAGGGAAGCAGGAAACTGGTTCGAGATGTCACTGTAAATCCAACATTGGCTTTGAAAGATCTGAAAAGCTCTATGTCTAAGATGTGGGGTCCGTGTTCATCAATCAACAATATCCCATTCCTTCACAAAGTTGTCCTCTATGGACAGGTGGCAGGAAAGAAGCGATTAGATGCAACTGAAAAAGACGCATCTCAAAGCTAGTATGGAGTTTGGGGGGGGGGGGGAAGCATCTTAATGATGCTGCAAGCATGCAGAGAAATGTTTTATGGTCAGACGAGACAAAATTTGAACTTTTTGTTCTAAATTTAAAGCGTTATGTCTGGCACAAACCTAAAGGCCCTGTCACACCTTGACGATTTAGCCAGCGTATGCCGATGTATGAAAAATTTGTCTAAAACGCTGGCACACGTCAAATATGTATGGGTAAGTTTTGTTTACGTTAAGAGCACGCTGGCATACGTCATAGTACGCTGGCATATGTCGTAGTACGCCGAGCTGTTAGACAAATTTTCCATGCTTGAAATTTTTTGACGTATGCCAGCGTATGACTCACACGTTCCGCATACACTGGCATAAGTTGTAGGCACGTTACGCGATCGTTGACACACGTTGACACACGTTACTTGTTACTCATAAGTCGAAGTTTCAACATGCTGAAAATTTGTCGACGTACTCGGCGTACTACGACGAATGCCAGCGTGCTTCAGCGTGCTCGTAACGTATACAAAACTTACCCATAACGTATTCGACGTGTGCCAGCGTATTCGGCAAATTTTTCATACGTCGGCATACGCTGGCTAAATCGTCAAGGTGTGACAGCAGCTTGACACTTCGATGTCTAATGCGGTTATGATTTGAATCATCGAGCCGCAGCCTATTAATAGCCTACGCCACGTGATCGTCGGCGATACGCTGCAGCGTGCTATGCATAAGTTAGACTATCGTTGGGCAAAGGTTGTGAACGCCGACAACACGCTCGGCATTCGTTGATATAAGTTACCTATATGTTATCGAAACGTTCTGTGTACATTACTAATACGTTATGCATACGTCCAACTCGTTATGAATACGCCCAAAACTGGAAAAAAAAACATCAATAGTTCAGCGTACGCCAGCGTTTTACATACATTTTGATACCTTGCCATACGCTGGCTAAAACGTCAAGGTGTGACAGGGCCTTAACACTGCACATCACCCAGTCAACACCATCCCGACTGTCAAGCATGGTGGTGGCAGCATCATGTTGCGGAGCTACTTTCATCAGCAGGGACTGGCAAGCTTGTCAGGATAGAAGTGACAAAGTACAGGAGAATCCTTGATGAAAACCTGCTTAAGTCAGCCATGAATGTGAAACTGGGTAGGAGATTCACATTTCAGCAGAACAATGGTAAATCTACACTGGAGTGGCTGAATAAGAATCAGAGTTCATCGACGATCCCCCACAAACTTGGCATAACTAGAGAAATTTTCACCTGATCAATGGGTGAAGATTTCACCATCTCAATGTGTAAAGCTGGAAGAGACCTCCCCACAAAGACTCATCACAGTCATTGCTGCAAAAGGTGCTTCCACCACGTACTGAACTCAGGGCCTGAATACTTTTACAACAAGTGAATTTTGGTTTGTACATGAATTTTTCAGGTATTCCTGACATATAACCTCTTTCATCCATAACAGTGTTGAATTTCATCTCTCCAGTTATGAATAAAAACTTTCATTTGGAAAAATTGTTTGACGACATAATTCATAATTCATTTAAATGTGGAATTATTGATCGGGGGTGAGGACTTTTGCAGGACACTGTGTGTGTTCCCTGCCCTGGTGACCGCCGTTGCTAGGGATTCTGCACAATGCCCGCCGTTGCTAGGGATTCTGCACAATGCCCGCCGTTGCTAGGGATTCTGCACAATGCCCGCTGTTGCTAGGGATTCTGCACAATGCCCGCCGTTGCTAGGGGTTTCTGCGAATGCGTGTGGGGCGTTGGTGGATTACATCATTTCAAAAGTCATGAACATCTTGATTTTGTTGCTCAGTTATTCTTGCAATCGGGGTTGCACAAACCTGGTTCTTCATACTATGTTTGTAATGGAGGGACTGAGGTTGATAGTTACACTGAGTCTGTCTGGGAGGATTCAGAGTAGTGAAAGAAGTTTTGAAAGACACGATAATATATGGAGTGAAGGGAAGAGACTTGTGGAGGGAGTATACTGTTGAGGTGGGGAGAGAGGGGGGAGTCGTAATTGCCACCACATCTGCGTATGTAATAATTAGACGGCACGATTTAATCCAGTGTAATTTTACACTGCACCTCGGGCAAAGGATTTTGTCAACGTATCTGCACACACAATGCCACTCTTTTCGGGAAGATCCTAAAAGTCTTCAAACGTCCCCTCCTTCAACGTGACAGGTCAGCCGCCTTTTACATCCCCTTCTGAATCACGACGTGCTTCTTGATGCGGCTCCCCCTGCTGACAACCGTCAGAATCCAGAAATTGAACCGAAACCGAAAATGGGGAAACCTACTGAATGAGCTGCTAAAGCAGTGTATTTGGTGAAGAGTCCCTTTTCACGGGAATACAGGGTATTATCTATCTATAATTCCAGCAATCTCTGTGTGTCTGTGTGTCTGTCTGTGTGTCTGTCTGTGACTGCTGTTTCTTGACAACCACCGGTCTGATCCAATTAAAAATTGCCAGGTATATTGCTGGGGACCTGAGTATGTGTCTTTTCAAGGTTTGATATTAATCGGACAAGTGGTTCCCAAGTTATGGCCATTTATTTACCAAACCAATGACAGGACACGGTGCTATGACGTCACGATCGACGTCACAATTCTTCTTCTTCGTTAGATAAGACGTCACAATTGACGCTGGGGACCTGAGTATGTGCCTTTTCAAGGTTTGATATCGTTTTTCTTCATCCCTTTCAGCTGTTTCCCAAGTGATGGCCATTTATTTACCAAACCAATGACAGGACACGGTGCTATGACGTCACGATCGACGTCACAATTCTTCTTCTTCGTTAGATAAGACGTCACAATTGACGCTGGGGACCTGAGTATGTGCCTTTTCAAGGTTTGATATCGTTTTTCTTCATCCCTTTCAGCTGTTTCCCAAGTGATGGCCATTTATTTACCAAACCAATGACATGACAGGGTGCTATGACGTCACAATTAACGTCAATTTTTTTTTTTTGCACGTATGGCCACGCGCGTACGGGCCCGCACTAGTTTATAAAATTAAACCATTATCTCAAAACAACATCCTGATCAACGTCATAAAAGTGAACAATTACCACGAATTAAACTTTATAACACTTGTGATTAATTGTATTCTTTAGGCTGTTCGGTTGCGTTTTTTAAATATTCATTTTTCCCCCCAAAAGCCTGATCATCTGCAATGGGCTCCGTGATGGCGTTACGCTCCAGTACTTGTCCGGTGTTTGCGTCCATGGCGATAGTGTGTTGCAGGATTCTTGTCACCGGTAAAAAAAAAAAAAATTGTCTCAACTATTTTCAACCACCGTTTAATACAGCGACGCTCATCGGGGATGCGTAATTGCAAATATGAAAATTTTTCGATACTTGAAGGAAGAGGCAAGAGAGGGAGAGGCCACGTGACAAACTGTGACATCGCAGAAAGAATTTCCAACATGGCGGACGACGAGGGAATCCCGTGCAAAGAGGTTGACATTGAGAAGGAAAAAGCCAAAAAGATGAAAGACAAAAGAGGCCGTGAGGACAACGAAAAGGCGGGAAAAACTGACAAAGGAACCGGGTCGGACAAAAAGGAGGAACAGGAGCTATCAGAGGAAGACAAGCAGCTGCGGGACGAGCTGGAGGCGTTGGTCGACCGTCTCATGGATTCGGACGAGTCGGCACATCTTCCGGCGCTCGAGGAGTTGAGGAAGCAGATTCGCTCGGCCACCACTTCCATGACGTCCGTACCCAAACCTCTGAAGTTTCTGCGTTCTCATTACGGAAAGCTCAAGGTATTTGTGAAGTTTGGCTTCTGAAAGGACGACGGTTTTTGTCTTCCAGCTCGATTCCTGTATCCCGCTTTCCTTCCATGATTGTTTCATTCTCCAGGCGTTTCAGACATGACGATACTGTGGTTGATAATACTGTCCCGAAATTGTTATAAGTGAAAAGCTCTGCGAGCTGATGCTCGAATGAATGAATTCTCCTTTCAAAATGAGGTCTGTTTACTCTTGCACAAGTGTATGTATATATATATATATATATATATATATATATATATATATATATATATATATATAAATGTGTGTGTTAGTGAGTGTTGTACTTTAACCTGCAGTCACCCGCACACATCGTCACCCCCTGATCGAATTTCCCTTCGTCTCTTTGGATTCCTTCCTTCCTGTTAAACTCGGTGTTTCTGCAGTTCCTTTTGTGGTGGTTTTTAGTGATGAAAGATGATGACGGTTGTGCTGAAATGCTGATCCTTTACAAGGTGTAGTTTTATTTTGCATGAATGTTGATTTTAGGACAGAGAAACGAGTGAAAGGGGGGGAGGAGAGGGACAGGGAGTGGGAGGGGGAGAGAGTGAGAGAAACACACAGGGAGGGGGAGAGAGTGAGAAACACACAGGGAGTGGGAGGGGAGAGAGTGAGAGGGGAGAGAGTGAGTGGGGGAGAGAGTGAGAGGGGAGAGAGTGAGAGAAACACACAGGGAGTGGGAGGGGAGAGAGGGAGAGGGGGAGAGAGTGAGTGGTGGAGAGAGTGAGAGGGGGAGAGAGTGAGAGAAACACACAGGGAGTGGGAGGGGAGAGAGTGAGAGCGGGACAGGGAGTGGAAGGGGGAGAGCGTGAGAGGGGGAGAGAGTGTGAGAAACACACAGGGAGTGAGAGAGGGACAGGGAGTGGAAGGGGGAGAGAGTGAGAGAAACACACAGGGAGTGAGAGGGGGAGAGATGAGAGAGGGACAGGGAGTGGAAGGGGGAGAGAGTGAGAGAGGGACAGGGAGTGGAAGGGGGAGAGAGTGAGAGACACACAGGGAGTGAGAGGGGGAGCGAGAGTGAGAGAGTGAGACACACAGGGAGTGGGAGGGGGAGATGGTGAGAGACACACACACGGTGAGTGGAACAGGAAGAGAGTGAGGGACACACACAGGGAGTGGGAGGTGAAGAGAGTGAGGGACACACACAGGGAGTCGGAGGTGGAGAGAGTGAGAGAAACACTCAGTGAGTGGGAGGGGAGAGTGAGAGACACACACACAGGGCGTGGGGAGGGAGAGAGTGGGAGGGGGAGAGAGTGAGAGAGACTTACTTTCTCTCTCTCTCTCTCTCTCTCCTCTCTCCTCTCTCCTCTCTCCTCTCTCCTCTCTCCTCTCTCCTCTCTCCTCTCTCCTCTCTCCTCTCTCCTTTCTCCTTTCTCCTTTCTCCTTTCTCCTTTCTCCTTTCTCCTTTCTCCTTTCTCCTTTCTCCTTTCTCCTTTCTCCTTTCTCCTTTCTCCTTTCTCCTTTCTCCTTTCTCCTTTCTCCTTTCTTCTTTCTCTTTCTCTCTCTCATATCCATCCTTCTCTCCCTCTCTTTCTCTCTGCCTGTCTGTCTCTCTGTCTGAGAGAGACAGACAGAAAGACAGTGTGTGGGAGGGGAAGAGAGAGGGGGAGACACACACACACACACACACACACACACACACACACACACACACACACACACACACACACACACACACACACACACACACACACACACACACACAACACACACACGGAGTGGGAGAGACAGAGATGGGTGGTAGAGGTCCAGGAGAGAGGTTGAAGTGATCATTTTAATGAAGTGGCATTCGAGATATTGCAAGGGAGCTTGTTGGGATGGTTCTGGGTAAGCTAATGTGTCAACAAAACCTTTAAATTGGTGCTGTGGTCTTGCCTATTTGAAGGAAAAGAGATCATCCAAATTGGTGGAAAAATAATTTCTCCTTGCTCGCCAGATAAAGTGTAGCTTAGTTTGCTAAGATTCATGTTGTGCTACAAGAACCCACAACAATTGCACCATTAAGAGTAAAATGACTTCAAATCTATATAAATGTGTTTGTGTTTTGTGCATTTGTACGTTATTCTTTCACTGCTGAAATTCTTTCTTTCTTTCACCACACACACATGGACACAATCACACACATGGACACAATCACAATCGCACACGCACACGGACACAATCACAATCACACACACACTGACACAATCGCACACACACGGACACAATCACAATCACACACACACTGACACAATCACAATCACACACACACTGACACAATCGCACACATGGACGCAATCACAATCACACACGCACACGGACACAATCACACACACACGGACACAATCACACACACACGGACACAATCACACACACACGGACACAATCACACAAACACACACACACGGACACAATCACAATCACACAAACGGACACGGACACGGACACAATCACAATCACACACATGCACATGGACACAATCACAATCACACACACGGACACAATCACACACACACGGACACAGTCACAATCACACAAACACACACGGACACGGACACAGTCACAATCACACACACACACACATGGACACAATCACACACACACATGCACACGGACACAGACACAATCACACAATCACACGCACAGACACAATCACAGACACAATCACACACACAGACACAATCTCACACACACGGACACAATCACACACACCGACGCAATCACACACACACACCGACACAATCACGCACACACACGGACACAATCTCACACACACACACGGACACAATCTCACACACACACACGGACACAATCACACACACACACGGACACAATCACACACACACACGGACACAATCTCACACACACACGGACACAATCGCGCACATACACACGGACACAATCGCGCACATACACACGGACACAATCGCACACATACACACGGACACAATCACACACACACGGACACAATCACACACACACAGGCACAATCACTCACACACACACACACAGACACACACACAGACACACACACAGACACACACACAGACACACACACAGACACACACACAGACACACACACAGACACACACACAGACACACACACAGACACACACACAGACACACACACAGACACACACACAGACACACACACAGACACACACACACACTTTCTCTATCTCTCTTTCTCTGTCTCTCTTTCTCTGTCTCTCTTTCTCTGTCTCTCTTTCTCTGTCTCTCTTTCTCTGTCTCTCTTTCTCTGTCTCTCTTTCTCTGTCTCTCTTTCTCTGTCTCTCTTTCTCTGTCTCTCTTTCTCTGTCTCTCTTTCTCTGTCTCTCTTTCTCTGTCTCTCTTTCTCTGTCTCTCTTTCTCTGTCTCTCTTTCTCTGTCTCTCTTTCTCTGTCTCTCTTTCTCTGTCTCTCTTTCTCTGTCTCTCTTTCTCTGTCTCTCTTTCTCTGTCTCTCTTTCTCTGTCTCTCTTTCTCTGTCTCTCTTTCTCTGTCTCTCTTTCTCTGTCTCTCTTTCTCTGTCTCTCTTTCTCTGTCTCTCTTTCTCTGTCTCTCTTTCTCTGTCTCTCTTTCTCTGTCTCTCTTTCTCTGTCTCTCTTTCTCTGTCTCTCTTTCTCTGTCTCTCTTTCTCTGTCTCTCTTTCTCTGTCTCTCTTTCTCTGTCTCTCTTTCTCTGTCTCTCTTTCTCTGTCTCTCTTTCTCTATCTCTCTTTCTCTATCTCTCTCTCTCTCTCTCTCCCCCCCTCTCTCCATACCTCTCTCTCCGTATCTCTCATATCTCTCTCTCCCTCTCTCTCTGTGTTTGTCTGTCTCTCTCTCTCTCTCTATCTCTGTCTCTATCTCTGTCTCTGTCTCTGTCTCTGTCTCTGTCTCTGTCTCTGTCTCTGTCTCTGTCTCTGTCTCTGTCTCTGTCTCTGTCTCTGTCTCTCTCTGTGTCTCTCTCTGTGTCTCTCTCTGTGTCTCTCTCTGTGTCTCTCTCTGTGTCTCTCTCTGTGTCTCTCTCTCTCTCTCTCTCTCTCTCTCTCTCTCTCTCTCTCTCTCTCTCTCTCTCTCTCTCTCTCTCTCTCTCTCTCTCTCTCTCTCTCTCTCTCTCTCTCTCTCTCTCTCTCTCTCTCTCTCTCTCTCTCTCTCTCTCTCCCTCTCTCTCTCCATACCTCTCTCTCCGTATCTCTCATATCTCTCTCCCTCCCTCTCTCTCTCTGTGAGAGACAGACAGAAAGACACAGTGTGTGAGGGGGAGGCACACACACGGAGTGGTCGAGGGTCTGGGAGAGAGGTTGAAGTGATCATTTTAATGAAGTAGCATTCGAGATATTGCAAGGGAGCTTGTTGGGATGGTTCTGGGTAAGCTAATGTGTCAACAAAACCTTTAAATTGGTGCTGTGGTCTTGCCTATTTGAAGGAAAAGAGATCATCCAAATTGGTGGAAAAATAATTTCTCCTTGCTCGCCAGATAAAGTGTAGCTTAGTTTGCTAAGATTCATGTTGTGCTACAAGAACCCACAACAATTACACCATTAAGAGTAAAATGACTTCAAATCTATATAAATGTGTTTGTGTTTTGTGCATTTGTACGTTATTTTTCAATGCTGAACCGTAGCACCTAACGGCTCCAAATTTTGGGTGTAGGTACTTCAGAATCTGGGCAAGGTTTTAAACTTCCACGCACTAGCCTCAGTGTATTTTGAGACCGCTGTTTTCGAGTGTATATTGGGATGTGGGATCAGGCAGTGCTGTTGCAAGCCCCCAGGCAAAAGGTAACCTCCATGAAGCCAACAACTCAATAGCTTCTCGATGTCCAACACGTCCCAAAACCCCCACCTTGAAAAGCTCATATAGCCGGGCAGTGCCAGGTATACAACCCCTCCTGTCTCCGGACAGCACTGGCGATTCCACCCGCCCCCACCACGGCCACCACCGGGTAGCCCCTGCTTGTACACGGTCATTCCATGTCAAATCATCAAAGAATCTGCTGTCATCTCTCAGATTTTTGTAAAACTTTGGGAACCAATTGGGACCCATGAAAAACGGCAAGAACTCAAATATTTTTGCTAACAGCCTCTTAATTAGTGAGATACAGACTAACGAACTTTGGACTAATTAGCACGACGTCGCAAATTCAAATGGCCATATCTCTAAAAGTATAACACCTAGAGAGCTGGTTTTGGTGTCATTTTAAAGGTATTTTCATGCCCTATGAATTTGTCTGGGCAACATTTTCCTACCTCCAACCACAAAAAAGTTATCACAAAATATAAACTTCAATCGTGAATCCCCAAAAATGTATCCTTCAAATTTCCTCCAATTCATGCCAGAGGTACCTTATGATGACAAGAAGCTTCCACATAAATTTTGTGATGGGCACTCCAATAGTTTCTGAGATATGAGCAATAATGTACATGTACGTATGGCATATAGGTTCGAAAATCAGCATTTGTAATGTATTATACAATCAATAAGTGAGTTCAAGTACACAGTGTTCACTAACCTGACTTAGGCTTTCAATTTCCTCTTCAATGCAGCAACAGCAGCACTTGTTTCTTCCCCTCAGGCCCAGTTGAAAATGAAAGTATATGATACTTCAAAGCAATTGATGGTCGTTCCCTGTGTTCCCTGTCATGGCTAGGTTAGAATGATTGTATAATACATTACAAATGCTGATTTTCGAACCTATATGCCATACGTACATGCACATTATTGCTCATATCTCAGAAACTATTGGAGTGCCCATCACAAAACTTATGTGGAAGCTTCTTGACATCATAAGGTACCTGTGGGATGAATTTGAGGAAATTTGAAGGATACATTTTTTGGGGATTCACGATTGAAGTTTATATTTTGTGATAACTTTTTTGTGGTTGGAGGTAGGAAAATGTTGCCCAGACAAATTCATAGGGCATGAAAATACCTTTAAAATGACACCAAAACCAGCTCTCGAGGTGTTATACTTTTAGAGATATGGCCATTTGAATTTGCGACGTCATGCTAATTAGTCCAAAGTTCGTTAGTCTGTATCTCATTAATTAAGAGGCTGCTGGCAAAAATATTTGAGTTCTTGCCGTTTTTCATGGGTCCCAATTGGTTCCCAAAGTTTTACAAAAATCTGAGAGATGACGGCAGATTCTTTGATGATTTGACATGGAATGACCCTACAGCATATTATGATGATGTGCATTGGGTGTGCGAAGCCACGTTTCACTTGATATCTTTTTGTTTTTAATGATTTATTCTGTGAAATTCATTGAATTCTTCATGGAAGCTTTGCTGAATGATGTTCTCAACTTATTTTATCAAAAACTTTGTTCGATTGGATTGTGATTTACGTGTGTGTGTGTGTGTGTGTGTGTGTGTGTGTGTGTGTGTGTGTGTGTGTGTGTGTGTGTGTGTGTGTGTGTGTCACAGACAGCATATGTGGAGCATATGTCAGAGGGCGATAACCGTCGCTTCTGTGCTGACATCATCTCAGTGCTCGCCATGACAGTAAGTGGGGAGCGTGAATGCCTGCGTTACAGACTCCTTGGTTCCCAGGAGGACTTGGCATCCTGGGGTCATGAGTATGTTCGCCACTTAGCTGGCGAAGTGGCCCGCGAATGGCAAGATGTTGAAAGTGAGCGAAAACGACTAATGGAACTAGTTCGTGAAATTGTACCCTACCACATGGCGCATAATGGGGAGGCAGAAGCCTGTGACCTGCTCATGGAAATTGAGTGCTTGAGTCTTTTAGAAGAGTTTGTCGATCGTGCTGCATATCCCAAGGTGTGCCTTTATCTCACAAGCTGTGTGAGCTATGTACCAGAGCCAGAGAGCTCAGCTATGCTACGCTGCTCCCTCACAATCTTTCGCAAGTTTGGTCGACACCCCGAGGCTTTGCGTCTTGCACTGCAGCTGAACGACCCTGAACTTGTCGCCGAAATATTTTCCTCATGTGGTGACATCGCTGTGCAAAAGCAGATGGCATTTATTCTTGCACGCCATGGAGTCTTTCTGGAACTCAGTGATGATGAGGAGTGCGAGGAACTCACAGAGATCATGAGTAATGGACAGCTCAACCACAACTTCTTGTCCCTTGCCCGTGAGCTGGAAATTTTGGAGCCCAAGGTGCGTATTCTCGGGTTAGGATTGGACATCAGGGAAATATTTTGAAAATATTCAACTTGATTAAATGGGAAGAGTATCGAAAGGCCAGGTGTTGTTACTCGTAGTTGGGGGATTTGGATGGGAGGGATGTGATGAGAGCTGAAGATATAGGTGGTTGAAGTAGGATTTGTTTGGCAGGGACATGATTAAGGTGCTGCCTAAATTGTAGTCTCTGTTTTCATTATTTGCTGTTGTTTCCAGGTACCTGAAGATGTGTACAAATCCCACCTGGAGAACAGTCGTTTTGGATCAGCAGGTGGGCAGGTAGACTCTGCTCGTATGAATCTTGCTGCCTCATTCGTCAATGGCTTCTTGAATGCAGCTTTTGGTCAGGATCGCCTCCTCGCTGGTGATGGGAATAAGTGGTTATACAAGAACAAGGAGCATGGAATGCTGAGTGCTACTGCCTCTCTTGGTCTTGTACTCCTCTGGGATGTGGATGGTGGTCTGACACAGATAGATAAGTACCTCTATTCCACCGAGGATTACATCAAGGCTGGTGCACTTCTTGCTTGTGGAATGGTGAACTGTGGTGTACGGAATGAGTGTGATCCCGCCCTGGCCCTCCTTTCTGATTATGTTCTCCATTCAAGTTCCACAATGCGCATTGGATCGGTGTTTGGTCTTGGCCTGGCATATGCAGGCTCAAACCGTGAAGATGTCCTTTCGCTTCTACTGCCCGTTCTCTCTGATACAAGGTCCACTATGGAAGTAATTGGCATAGCAGCATTGGCATGTGGACTCGTAGCAGTTGGTTCTTGCAATGGTGATGTCACTTCAGCTTTATTGCAGACTCTCATGGACCGCACTGAAGCGGACTTGCGGGAGACATTTGCAAAGTGGCTGGCTTTAGGCTTAGGCCTGACTTATCTAGGCAAGGGTGAGGCGGCAGAGACCGTGCTTGCTGCTCTTGAAGTGGCACCACCACCATTTCGTAGTTTTGCTAGTGTGTTGGTGGATGTCTGTGCCTATGCTGGCTCTGGAAATGTGTTGAAAGTGCAACAACTGTTACACATCTGCAGTGAGCACCTGGAAGGCAAGGAAAAGAGTAGTGCTAGTAGTAGCAGTGGAGGAACGACTGTTAATACCACTAGTAGTAGTAGTAGTAGCAGCAGCAGCAGCAGCAGCAGCAGTAGTAGTAGTAGTAGTAGTAGTGGAGGAACGGGATCAAGTAGTGGTAGTGGAGGAACAGGAAGTGGAGGAGGAACGAGCACAGCAGACGAAGAGAAGCCTGCATCATCTGGAGGAAGTGGAAGTGACCGAAAAGAGCAGCGCAAAGAGCGTACAAAAGAAATCCCTGCAGAGACGGCTTCACATCAAGGAGTGGCTGTGTTGGGAATTGCCCTCATTGCAATGGGTGAGGAGATTGGCTCTGAGATGGCCCTACGTGCCTTTGGCCATCTATTGCGCTATGGTGAGGCAAGCATCCGACGTGCTGTTCCTCTTGCCCTCGCCCTGACTTCAGTCTCTAACCCACGTCTTAACATCCTAGACACCCTTAGCAAGTTTTCACATGATTCTGATGCAGAGGTCGCTCACAATGCCATATTTGCAATGGGTATTGTAGGCAGTGGTACCAATAATGCTCGCCTTGCAGCCATCTTGCGTCAACAGGCTCAGTTTCATGCCAAGGACCCCAACAATCTTTTCATGGTTCGACTGGCTCAGGGCCTCACTCATCTTGGTAAAGGTACCTTATCACTTTGCCCTTACCACTCTGACCGACAGCTCCTGAGTCCAACAGCCTTGGCAGGCCTTCTGGCGGTGCTAATCTCATTCCTTGATGTTCGAGGTACTGTATTAGGCCGCGCACACTATGTCTTGTATGCTCTCGTCGCTGCCATGAGGCCGAGAATGCTTGTAACCTTTGATGAGGATCTCAGGCCAAAACCTGTGGCAGTAAGAGTGGGACAGGCTGTCGACGTGGTTGGACAGGCTGGTCGTCCCAAGACCATTACTGGGTTCCAGACGCATACTACACCAGTGCTATTGGCACACGGGGAGCGAGCAGAGCTTGCCACCGACGAGTATTTGCCACTGACACCAGTTGTTGAAGGCTTTGTCATTCTCCGGAAGAACCCTGCGGCTTCCACCTAGCAGCATTGTTTACCAGAGTGAGCATACATTTTGTTTAAGGTTGTACGACCTCATCAGTATCTTTCTCTATTTTGAACCTTTTATTT
This sequence comes from Eptatretus burgeri, assembly GCF_056783735.1. NCBI lineage: Eukaryota > Metazoa > Chordata > Myxini > Myxiniformes > Myxinidae > Eptatretus > Eptatretus burgeri. The sequence goes on along the minus strand of NC_140962.1, from coordinate 21,588,294 downwards.
TTGGCATGTATGAACTTACCACATTCTTCGCTAAGTATGTCGGTCTGTATCCCTTCATCTATGTATATCATTTCTTTCTATTTCCTGATCAGTCTTGTTCCTGTTCTGTCTCGTAGCCTCATCTTACTCTTCATGAAAAGGGTTTGGAGGGAAGAGAGATGTTATGATTGGATAGCATAGAGGGACTTGGACTGTTATTTGCTGATGGGTCACATTTTTATGCTCTACATTTTGTTTCCTGCCCTGAGCTTAATCAGATAGGAAAATGACCAGGATCTTCCTGGGGAACTTTTTTTTGTCCCCTACACCACTCCTCCTTTCTCATAAAATCCAGATGACTGCTACTGTTTGTTTTGTTTTTGTTCAGAACGAGAATAAAACTACTAATGAAAAAAACACAATCCTTGTTTGGTCGAAAATTTAGTTTGCTGTGATTTAAAACCATGACAAAACTATTTTATATATTATGCATCATCATGAATTGCCTAACAGGATTGAACAAAGGTACTGTGGATGATATAGTGTTGTGTTTCCAGCTCCACGCCACAACAACAAATGACCACAGTCGGGTGTTGAAGCTGTGAAATGCCAAAGCAGTCGCTTTGCGAATGGCTGAATCATGGAGTGCCCCGAGCAGTGTGGATATCCCGCATTTTAATGAGCGTATATAAAACGCTCATTACACATATTTATGTTGACTTGATTTGCACCCCCAGGTGATTGCCAATATTCTGAACGGTTTAAATTGGTGTGGCACGATGAAGCAGACGTGTTCTTAGGAAATACAAATAATTTATTAAAACCAGGAGACAACGTAAACGGAGAATCCCACATTAAAGATGGACTTAAAACTACAAAATATACCCCTCTTCCCCCCCCAAATGTTCCTCCGGTTTGGGGATTTTTCCATGTGTTGGTCGAATCTGCAGCTGCCGCTTCAACCTCATTCAACCTCTTCCGGTTCCAGTTCTTGAGCGATGGTGGCGGTTCCTCTTCAGGGTCTCTGCCGACTTTCTCAAAGATAAGTTTTCCAGTTGTTTTTGTCGCGTTTTTACTGTCATTTTGTTGTATCTGTGTTTACTGTTTGTTTCTAGTTCGGTCTTGTGTTCAAACTTGTTATAATAGTGGAGTTTTTGTCGTCTTTTCATATCGGGTTTCCTTGAGGCCTACCCTTCTTCCCGTCGATGTGCATGATCGTGTTTATTGTATTTTCTCCTTATTACCATCAGTTTTTACTTTCTCCACTTTTCCCTCCACCCTTCTTTGATCCCTCTCAACTATACCTCTGTTTCATGTCTCAAAATATTAAAAAAAACTACCTTTTCCCTCACATTATACCCCACGTAACCACTTGGCTTCTTGTACCAACTCTTCTTCCTCCTCCTGCTGATCTGCCATCTCCAACTTTTGCCGACCCACATTCACCATACACATTCACATTTTTTTTTCTTCTTTTTCTTCTTCTTCTTCTTCTTCTTCTTCTTCTTCTTCTTCTTTTTCTTCTTCCTCTTCTTCTTCTTCTTCTTCTTCTTCTTTTTCTTCTTGTTCTTTTTCTTCTTCTTTTTCTTCTTCTTTTTCTTCTTCTTTTTCTTCTTCTTTTTCTTCTTCTTTTTCTTCTTGTTCTTCTTCTTCTTTTTCTTCTTCTTTTTCTTCTTCTTTTTCTTCTTCTTTTTCTTCTTCTTTTTCTTCTTGTTTTTTTTCTTCTTTTTCTTCTTCTTTTTTTTCTTCTTTTTCTTCTTCTTTTTCTTCTTTTTCTTCTTCTTTTTCTTCTTTTTCTTCTTCTTTTCCTTCTTCTTTTCCTTCTTCTTTTCCTTCTTCTTTTCCTTCTTCTTTTTCTTCTTCTTTTTCTTCTTCTTTTTCTTCTTCTTTTTCTTCTTCTTTTTCTTCTTCTTCTTATTTTCTTCTTCTTCTTCTTCTTCCTCTTTCTCTTCTTCTTTTTCTTCTTCTTTTCTTTTTCCTTTTGCTTCTTCTTTTTCTTCTTCTTTTTCTTCTTCTTCTTCTTCTTCTTTTTCTTCTTCTTTTTCTTCTTCTTTTTCTTCTTCTTTTTCTTCTTCTTTTCTTCTTCTTTTTCTTCTTCTTTTTCTTCTTCTTTTTCTTCTTCTTTTTCTTCTTCTTTTTCTTCTTCTTTTTCTTCTTCTTTTTCTTCTTCTTTTTCTTCTTCTTTTTCTTCTTCTTTTTCTTCTTCTTTTTCTTCTTCTTTTTCTTCTTCTTTTTCTTCTTCTTTTTCTTCTTCTTTTTCTTCTTCTTTTTCTTCTTCTTTTTCTTCTTCTTTTTCTTCTTCTTTTTCTTCTTCTTTTTCTTCTTCTTTTTCTTCTTCTTTTCTTCTTCTTTTTCTTCTTCTTTTTCTTCTTCTTTTTCTTCTTCTTTTTCTTCTTCTTTTTCTTCTTCTTTTTCTTCTTCTTTTTCTTCTTCTTTTTCTTCTTCTTTTTCTTCTTCTTTTTCTTCTTCTTTTTCTTCTTCTTTTTCTTCTTCTTTTTCTTCTTCTTTTTCTTCTTCTTTTTCTTCTTCTTTCGAACTTCCAGCTTCATTCTGCATTTGCCGATCCAAATTCACCAAACACTGACACAATTTTTCTTCAGCCTTTCCTTTTCCTAATCTTATGTAATTTTTATCAATAAATAATTTTTTTTTAAAACGGTCTCTTAAAATGTTTCAACTTACTCTTTCACACTGTGGTTCTCGGTGTTGAATCATCATTCACGACTCTTTTTCTTCAAAAGGTTGTTTTCAATTTGACCTTTCCCTCATCCTGTGTCTAAAAATTCCAACTGTTAGAACATTTCTTTTCTCCACTCTCTTAATTCTCCTTTATTACATCCCGAACGTAATGTCTTTAATCGCGTCTCTGACTTAAAAAAATTTAACACCCAATTTGCAATGTATGTTTGTGTTCCATGAATTGTCCTTTTTTCCCCAACTTCAGTGCGAATTCACCCCACCTACTCGAACCTACCTCCTCACCTGTTATAACCTCTCCTTACCACTCCCATCTGGCCCCTCATCCTACCTTTGCTCTTGGCACCTCTTCACTGTCTTCTGCTTTATTATTAGCTCCTCCTCTGTTGTCCCAAAGTGTGTGGTGTTCTAACATCTGTGGGCTCCATTCTAACCTAACAGCTATCTCACTCAATCGGTACACTCCTCATCACCACAAACATGTTCCTTCCTTCCTCTCAGCACACCTCCCCCTCTTCCCAACCTCTCAAATCTTGTTCCTCCCCTGCCCATTCCCTTCTTCATCATACCTCTACCAAGTCTCATCCTTCCCCTCTCCTCACCTCTGCCATCGCCCTCCCACACCTTGGCCATGCCTGCTCTCGCAGTCTCCCCTCCCTATCAAAGCAACCTTCACACTCTTCCTCTCCAAGCTTCTCTCTCACCTTTCTGAAAAACTCCCCCATCACCCTTCTATCTCAACTCTCCCCTCTCACCCTTCGACCTCAAAAACTACCCCCTCACCCTTCTTCCTCTGATCTTCCTCCTCACTCCCCCCTTCCAAAGTTCCCTCCCCCCTCACATCCACAAAGCTGCCTTCTTCCCTCACCCTCTCTCCTCCATCTTATCACTCCACCTCCTCCAATCTTCAACTGCCCTCTGCCCTCTCTCTCAACCCATCACCACCAAGCCTTTTCTTCTCCTCCTCATCCCGTCCTCTCCCTTATCTCTTCTGCAATACCCCACACTCTTTCAACAACTTTCCTTACCCCCCCCTCCTCCCTCATCCTACCTTTCCTCTCTCCTCCCCTGCAACCAAAACCTCCTTCACTCTCCCTCTTTCTTAAGAGTGTGGACCTCAAACATCTGGGCCTTTGCTCAAACCTGGCAGATCTTTCCATACAGGTTGCCACTGACGACCAGAAATAATCTGCTTAACAGAAACTTTCCTCCTTCAAGACGTCTCTGACTCCCAAGTATCTCTCCCTGGTTACTCCCTCCTCTGGTATGACAGACCTGAACCTCGTCCTGGCGGCGGAGTTGCTCTCTTCATCAAAGACTCTATTCCTCACTCATCATGCACTGCTTTCTCTTCCCCAGACTCCCAGGAATACCTCTGGCTACGGCTTCCCCTCCACTCCCACCTCATGTTTATATTTGTGTTGTACCGTCCTCCCAGCAGTGACAACTCCATCGACCTCTCTCTCTCTCTCTCTCTCTCTCTCTCTCTCTCTCTCTCTCTCTCTCTCTCTCTCTCTCTCTGTCTCTCTCTCTCTCTCTCTCTGTCTCTCTCTCTCTCTCTCTCTCTCTCTCTCTCTCTCTCTCTCTCTCTCTCTCTCTCTCTCTCTCTCTCTCTCTCTCTCTGTGTGTGTGTGTGTGTGTGTGTGTGTGTGTGTGTGTGTGTGTGTGTGTGTGTTAGACAACATGGACCAACTTTGAATCACTCATTCCAACTCTCTCTTCCTTGTACGTGGTGATTTAATTTGTCACCATACTAATTGGCTGGGTGTTGGTACCTCTCTCACAAACCATGGCACTTCAGCAAAACACGTCTGTGACTCCATGGGACTGACCATCTGTCAACTTTCCAACCCAGATTTCTCCCAATGGAAAATCCTCCCTTCTGGGCTTGGTGATGTCAAATATCCCCACAAATGTTTCCTCTTCCTCTGATCCAATTGGTTCATCTTATCATATGCTTGTGAGTCACCATCTCTCTGGTGAGTCTGGCAGTTCACTCAAGCAGATTGGCAGGGACTACAATCAGCCATCTCATTTCAGGACTGGTCTCCTATATCAACTGCCCCTGATGTTAACTCAGCCTGGGAATTCTTCCAAAGAAATCTGCTCTCTCGAATGCACACATTAATCCCATCTTGCCATCAGTTATCCTTCCCCTCTTACCACTCATGGTACACCGAATCTGATGGCAAGACAGTTGCTCTGAAACAAATTGCCTTCTCGCCAAGAAAGCAAACCCTACCAAATGCAATCTCAGGTTATTGCACAAAGCCCGGCTGTGAAATGCACTACCATGCAGAGTAAACCTACAGGAACAGCTGATTTTATTTGGAAATAATCAGAATCACTACAATTTAACACAGGTGGAGGCCAATTAACTTGGTGTGTGATTTTGAAGGTGATTGGTTTTAATTAATTTTCTGAAATTTGAGGAATTTGTTGTTCACTTGGAAGTTGTGGGTTACGATGTGGAAAAAGTTTGATTACTAACAGCTACCCCGGCAGCTAAGCTGCCATACGCAAGAAGAAGAAGAAGAAGACCTAAGTTATTATGTCTGCTCCCTCATCATAACAATATTATATTTCGTAAACTTAACACATTGGTGGATCATTATCGTCAGTATAATCTCCAGTCTCAAGCATTTGTGTAGAAAAATTGATCGTTATCTTTGAAAATAAGTTGTTGTTTTTTTGTGTTTTTTTAAAAAGAGCTAAATTGTATGGGGTGGGGATTATGTCATCGGTCATATGGTTCGGTCGATATATATATATATATATATATATATATATATATATATATATATATGTATATATATATATATATATATATATATATGTGTATATATATATGTGTATATATATATGTGTATATATATATGTGTATATATATGTGTATATATATATGTGTATATATATATGTGTATATATATATGTGTATATATATATGTGTATATATATATGTGTATATATATATGTGTATATATATATGTGTATATATATATGTGTATATATATATGTGTATATATATATGTATATATATATATATATATATATATATATATATATATATATATATATATATATATATGTATATATATATATATATATATATGTATATATATATATATATATATATATATATATGTATATATATATATATATATATATGTATATATATATATATATATGTATATATATATGTATATATATATATATATATGTATATATATATATATATATATATATATATATATGTATATATATATATATATATATATATATATATATATATATATATATATATATATATATGTATATATATATATATGTATATATATATATATATATATGTATATGTATATATATGTATATATATGTATATATATATATGTATATGTATATATATATATGTATATATATGTATATATATATATATATATATGTATATGTATATATATATATGTATATATATATGTATATATATATATATATATATATGTATGTATATATATATATATATATATATGTATATATATATATATATATATATATATATATATATATATATATATATATATATATATATATATATATATATATATATATATATATATATATATATATATATATATATGTATATGTTGCGGCCACGGGTGCCGAGACACAAACTTGTCACTCAGGGGGATTAATCCCCGGTTGTCGTCGGGAGAGCCGGACCTGGGGCCACCGCTCACAATTAACGTTGCGGTACAGTGGGTTGTTTTAGAACCACAAACGCCACCCAGTCAACCACGAGTTCCAGTGTCCACCGTCTAATTATTCCGTTTAACTGGAGGTCATGTGGTTACCTGAGTGGGGAGCGCGCCCTCGGCAGAGCAACAATGTTATCTCGATTAGATTTTAAAGAGGCCGGCCGAGCGTTTTAACCGCTGGTGCGTGCCAACGATTTTTTGGTCAAATCTGTGGTAATTACCTCCCAGTCTATCTCGGTTCGAACAATGCTAGACCAATAGAAGGAAAGGACAAACACGGACAGGTTGGAAATCGACAAATAATTTATTAATAATAAAATAAATAAATAAAAATAACTTTATTTGCTGAGGTAAATAAAGAATGAATTTCAAAGCAAAATCAATCAAAATGCCAGGAAAGAGACAGAGTAGATGCTTATCGGGGGTTGACTTACAGCTAAAGGCAGACAAGGGTACCTAGCAGATCATTCAGGGGGAGGGGAGGGGGAGAATCGTCTCGCTCACGAGAAAGTCGTCCGTGAAGCGAAAACGTCCTGAAAATGCGTGCGTGTGTGTCATGTCCGTCGCCAGCATCCAGCTTTTCCGTGCACCCTCTCGCGGGGCAGCCTTGAACACCAGTCGAAGTTTGGAGGGCACCGAGATCGTCCGTCTCGTATTTCGACCCTGGTGTTGTTGGTGATCGACCCGTGCCTCACTTGTTGGTGGCGCTGCTCACACCCACACGCGCACCACACGCTCGCTTGCCGAAGCACTGGGAAGGGCGAATTGTCTCGTCGGCGCTGGTCAGACACCCGTTTATTGGTCGCTTCTCTCGCCCTTTGCTTTTCCTCTCTCCTTTCACTTTTCCTCTTCATGCTTTTCTCTTCAGAACGCTTTTTCCCCACCTTTCTCTCCTCACTTTTTCTCTTCAGACTTTTTCTCTCTCTCGAACGTACCTCTCGCTCGTTTTTTTTTTTTTTATATCCCCGTGCCGTCTCCGCTGGGTGCCGTCCGCTCCAAGCTCACCCCGCCCCACTGGGGCACGGTTACCATGACGACCCGTGCGCTCTCAAAAAAGGCGGGCATCGGAGCTCACGAATGATCGCTGCTGAGGAAGAATGGGGGCGGGCTTCAGAGCTCGTGAAAGAATGTTGCTGAGGAAAAATGAGGATGGGCTTCAGAGCTCGTGAAAGAAATGTGTGTGAACGTGTCTGTCGTAACGAAAAAAGCTTCCCATAAGAGAGGGGATCTATCCTTTACCCTTCTCAACGCATCACATTTAAGATCCCATTAGACATGGGGATCGGACTAATCTGAACATGCATTTAAGGAAATAACTGTCTGAGGACCTGGATGTGTGGATGCATTCATCAGACCGGATTCTAAAATCCGAAACTATATATATATATATATATATATATATATATATATATATATATATATATATATATATATATATATATATATATATATATATATATATATATATATATATATATGCACATGCATGGGATAGCAGTACAATATAGCTGGTAGTAGACGACAGACCGTACACGGGGAATGACAAAAATACGCATTGTGCAAAATGCAAGTGGTACTATGGAACGCCAAGACTTCCCAAACATTGTTGGCATGTCCGCTAAGTGCCACAGTAATTTCATAGGGATCGTGTGATGGCAAGCCGAGTTTTTAGTGTGCAAGCTTGGTATTGTAATATATATATATATATATATATTTTTTTTTTCAATAGAAAAGCCTTCAATAATAATGTGGGTAGAGGGATATATCCGTTAACATTGAGACGTCGAAGAATGTCGTTCAAGTTAAACTCACATTTTGTCAAGCATTTTCAGTTTTTTTCCCATCATAGGTTTTTCTTTCATTGTGTATTCATTGCTATGGGTATGTGACTGCCGTATTTTACGAATTCAGAATAAACAAAACACTTCATTTATCTTTACAAGCCAGAAAAAAAAAATGTTGGGTGAAATTCCAAAAAAATAACCAAACAAGGAATGACTTATATCTGTTGTGTTTTTTTCTGCATGTATACTGAACAAAAATATAAACGCACCAACTTAAATATCTAAGTCAAGATTGCCATTATGGGAAAATGGTCAAACCGATGATATGTTTGAGCAATGGTTCCTTTGTTTTGCTCAAGACAGATGTTCCCATTGAAATTGACCACTCTGAGTGTGTGGACTCACACGTTGAGTAATCCTTCCCATGAGCACCATGGGGCTTGACAGAGTGATGGTCAGTGAGCGTGACCAAGACACAAACACTCCCTATAGCTTGCCCTATAAAAGGCCTCCCCAAAATGTGGACTGGTGCCAAATGTCAACATGCCACAGATGTCACAAATCTTGAGGGAGCGCGCCATTGGCATGCTGAATGCTGGGACGTCAGTACGGGCCGTTGCAGCACACTTCAATGTCCACCACTCCACCATTAGCCGCCTGAGAACGCGCCTCAGAGAGACTGGAAGCACCGTGAACCGCCCACATTCCCGGCGACCACGTGTGACCACCGCCGGTCAGGATCGTCACATGAGGCTGCAACATCTCCGGGATCGACTCCGACCGGCCACGAGGACTGCCGATGAGACTGTCGGGCTGCATAGCAGGCGCAGGCGATAATCTGGTGATGTCCATGCGCCGGAGATGCACCGCTCTGCGCGACGCCAACGGTGGACACACCCGCTACTGACTGTGTGAACTCTGACAGTGACACCTCGGTTGTGCCGGCTGTTGTAGCGCAAAGACTGTCGCCAGAATTCTCAAGGAACTCTGAAATTTAATGCTCAATTGTCATGGATTCGATAACCAAATTGTTGTGAAGATTTAGTATTAATGAGTTCGAGGTAAAATAGTGACAATCGCTTGGTGCGTTTATATTTTTGTTCAGTGTATGTATTATATTCCTGGCAGTAATGGGTGTATGAAATAATATCATTAATACAGATGACACTGCAGGTCTATGTGGATGCATCGAACATGCTGGAGCCTGACTGCTTGTGAAATTGATGAAATACCCAAAAAGCAATGCCGCTTCCTCCCATTATATATACGAGCAGATACCTGTCTACGACGGGTATGGGGGACAAGACAGATCACAATACTCGGTTACGGTCGTGTCTTTGGATGTTTTGCGCTGCATTCAACAGCTCAATTCATATTGGTGGCATGTCTGGGTGCCCATGGTAGCGTTTGAGACCGGTCGCTTTAGATTGTTGGCCTTGACACATAGTGCTGGATGAGTAACACGAACAATTTGATATATTCATCGTTTCTATATTACCTCCATCAACAGATTAACAACATGGCAGGATAAGTGTCGTAAATGCTGAGTTGAACAAACGTCCTGAACTCATGGACTTAGTTAAGTAAAGCACGTCATCTGGGACCCGGCCGTCAGTTTTCCGCCGAACGCTGCTGATTGTGACGTCATCAATTCCCTCTGAAAATTCTTTCTATATTCAATGTTTTTGAATCCGCTGTCACCTGCGTAAATAGATGGAACACATAATGTGAAGATTTCGGAAGTATGAACAGAATATGTTCGGAGAAAAGTGTGTTCGAAGTTCCAGGCTTACGCCCATTATATTATGATTAATTGCTTCAGCCATTATTGTGCTCAACTCTTCTTCTTTAATGGCCACAATTATTCCCACATTATTGTGGGGTTGGCTGAGGAAAGCTTGGCGCAAATCTTTGAACCGGCTGACATGGTTAGCACAGGAATTTGTTTAGATGGTGCCAGTGATGGCTCGCCTACTCTTCACAAAGGACACTGTGGGATCTTCAACGTCAACCAACTGTTGGCAGATGGGATGCTAGTTTAAGGACCCCATCCTGGCACCCTTTATTGTACTTGTCTGCCTGCTGAAATTGAGAGAACAAGTACAATTTGGCAATTTTGCAATCTCCCAGTTTGTTACTTTATCGATGTATCCTGGCATCTTTATCACTCTCGTTGGTTCTGAAAATGCTCGAAAATGAAAGGTACTAGCACATTACACACAGGGTGATTGTGTTACCCCCTGCACTCACACTTATACATGCAATTCTGACAACTTTCCAACAAAAAGCCTCTGAACTCTGTCCCATCTTAGCTCCCCCACCCCCAACCCCAAAGCCTCAACCTCCCCCTTCCAAAGCTGTCCCATCTCTACTTTCACCCTCCTCCCACTCATAAAAGCAAATGGGCATTCCCACGTCGAAACGGTGGAATATGTAAAGCTTTCTGCTCCCCTATTATGCTATCACCACTTCACAGACGCCCGTCACGATTTTAAGAGAAAATAGTCAGAAATGACAGCAAACCTACATAACCTCCGCAGTAAAAGCACTGCTTGAGATAAAGGGTTGTAAAGGGCAAATGCTAAAGGGTTGTAACTAGGGTAAATTCTAAGGTTCTAAAGGGTTCCCAAGGGGATTTTGAGAGTTCTCAATGGTAAATTCTAAAGTGGTAATGGGTAAAATATAGCAATTGTGGGTTGAGTTGAGCATAACTGCTGGAGGAAAGGAGTTGAAAACTGACGTTTGTATTTGGGGTGTATTCCATTTGTAGAGGATATTTAGTTCCATTTGTAGAGGAACGAGGAGTACCAGTACAAGGTTTATCAGCAACGCTTCCAGTCGTTTTCGATCCGACGAATCGATGACTTGGCTTTGGCTTCTCAGGGTGTTTTTCATGGAATCACTGATGTGCCTTCCTCTATCTTTTTCTGTAAACATGTCACAACACAAGTTCCACCTTCTCTTTATTAGTATAATGACCCATGAGGGTATTTTATATACCTACGATATAAAAAAACCGACATAAAAAACGAGTTTATTTAAATTTAAAAGTAAAATGTCGGATTTCTTTTTCTTATGGGTCCATACTTCTGATACACCTGTATGTGCATGTTCCACTATGAGCCTTCGATCAATGTAAAAATAGCAAGTAGGTGAGTTAGTGGCAGCGCCCTGAACAAATTCCTATCACATTCAGTCAAATGTAACGTTTGGCCAGCTGATTTGTGAAAGATGTGGGCCAACAAGGTCAGCATCATCATTCGACATAGGCATAAGCCTGTGGAAACTGTGGTGTCCGAGGTGCAGTGAGATACGGAGGGTCGAGAGTGTAGTCGTAACTCTGTTTATTGCGTACTCGGATGCGCACTACTCAGAGCCTCTCGTGGGCGCGAACAGATATATGCATGCCTAGCCACGTGACTATTATCACAACTCCTCCATGCCCCTCAGCGCTCTATGCGCATACACCACATTCCTCCCTCCTAAAAGTATGATTATAAAATAACAATTATAACTATAAAATGACAACATGATACCAATCAAAAATCACTGACACGATGACACAAAAAGCAACTAGTGACAAAATGGCACGCAGCAAAAGCATTGGCACCATGACACAAAAAGCAACTGGTGAAAAAGGACACTAATCATCCAAAAACCCCCCAAGCACCACGTCTCTTGTTCCACCCCGGGCAGATAGCGCCCCCAGACGGCCCATGCGTACACACCTTCCGGCGAGGTCGAGGTGACGCCCCAGGCGAACCTCCCCCTGCACCATCAAACGCCCCCGGTCGACAACCTTGCTCGTCTCCCCCGGACAGGACTGAATCAGGTAAACACCCTGAGACCGCAAGCCCCGTAGGCGCCAGCACGTCTGACCTTGGCGAAATCAGAGGTTTGCGCTCCATGGCGCTCGGCACGTCTGCCTTTGACGATATCAGGGGCGGGGGTAACGCTGAACAGCGAATCTGCCCCGGCTCCCCGCCATCAACCCGAACCAGGCAATCTGCTGGTCCCATTACCATCACAGGTTCATCGGTGGCTGAACGTATCACATTTCCACACTGTAACGAAAACCCATGAAGCACCGTCGGCGCAGATGTGCACTTCCCTTGATGCAAAGCACGTTTCCACATCTCAACAACCGATCCTGCCTGCTCGCTCGTGACAGGCTGGCACAACATTTTAACAAACGATTCTGGCACGTCAGGATGACACAACCCTTTAACAAACCGTTTAAGGTGTTGAACACCGCCGCGATGCACAAGATCATTAAACACATCTGCGAAGAACTGCAGATCGTTGCCAGCACCCAATATTCCGGGTATCGCTTTATTACCAACGATCATCCGCAGCTTCGTTACAATAATGCCCGTCGAAGCACCCTGCCAAAGCACATGCTCAGGCCACCCAGAGAACGCACCGATCACAATCAACCACATTCCGCTCACGCGCGGCTTGTCGGCATTTGCCTGCCCAGCAGCGCAATGCTTAATCACTCGTTCAAAGTCTCTCCCCAACCCCGGCCACCACAACAACCTTGTTGCGGGATGGACGACCAAAGGCGCAGAGACGATGCAGACCGCGCTCGAGGCAATCACGTGTTGAACGTTCGCATGCATGACATGAGCGCGCGCCGGATAACGAGCCAATCCCACCGTCGAAGGCAGCTCGCTCCAATCCCCCGTTGAAATCGCCTGAACGACAGGGGCGAGTACTGTATCATGAGCCGACAACACCGCGACCTGCTTGGCGGTGACCGGCCCGCCCTAGACCTGGCTCAGTGCAAACACATCAACCTGGTCGGCCGATTCAGACGAAGCTGGACCCTCTGCGCAAGGCAAGCGCGAGAGACCATCGCAGTCGGCATGCCCCCTGTTGCTCCGGAACTGTATATCGTAGTTGTAGCAAGCAAGGAACAGACACCAACTCTGCATCCACGCGGCCCCTGGCCCCAGCAGGACCCCACACGCGTGCTCCAAGGGAGGCACCCCTCCCTCCTTCCTCAAAAGCTTTGCCTGTACGTCCTCGAGTTGTTCAGGCTCGTCGCAAAACAAATCTTGATGCTTTTGAAAAACCTCCTCCGACCGATCCTCTAATCGGCTCGGCACGGGTCGCCCAAGGTGAATGGCTGGCGCCGTCCAGTCTAGCCTGAGGCTAGCCAGCCAGTCTCGGCCCAAGAGCGCTGGCCCCTCCCCTCGTACCACAAACAGCGAGAGCACAGCGCCTCGACCTTGGAAGGTCACCGATACGTCTCTCATATCAAGTGGTGTAATCGCTTCGCTGGTGTACATGTACAGCGTGAGGGTAGACCTGATAAGGTGAAGACCGTGGAGTCTACGAGCGGTCTGCTCGCCCATGATCGACACCGCGGCCCGGTATCAATTTGAAAAACGATCGGTGTCTCGTTCACCTCGACCTCCACTGTCATTGGTCTTGTTACCATCGGACCAATTGAAAACAGGCTCATCATCGGCTGCATGTCCTGCTCTGGGTCGTCTGGGTTTCCTCGTGCAGGTTGCAGGTCTTGCTCCGGGACGTAAAAGCGTACGTCATGTACAAAACCTCGCACAGGTTGCAGGTCTTCCCCGGGACGCAAAAGTGTACGTCATGTACAAAACCTCGCACAGGTTGCAGGTCTCGCTCCGGGTCGTCGGGGTGGCCTCGCACAGGTTGCAGGCCTTTTCCCGTGTCATTGGGGTTGTCCCACGCCACGTGGACCTCCGGACCACCTGTGAGGCTCTGGCCGGCAATAGCTTGGACATCCCTCAGCGTCTGTTCGACGGCCGATGCCGTTTCGACTGCTGAATCGAACGTAATGTCCTTGTACCTCAGCCGTAGTATTGCCGAAACCATGTCCGAGTCTTGCAATCCAGCAATAAAACGATCTTTGAGCCTGGCCTGCCGTTCACTCGACGTGAATTTGCAGGTGACGGCGAGATGCCTCACCCGCGCGGCGAAACTCGCGATGCGCTCCCCTGGGCTCCTCGCCAGGTGATCAAACTCGTACCGCGCGAGCTGCGATGATTTTCCGGGCGCCGTGTGCGCCTGGCAATCCAATTGCTCCGGAAACAACTCAAAGTCATTGCCGACGAAAACATGCACTCCACCATGAGCGGTGATTCGATCCCAATCCATCGTCACCAATTGTGGTATCCGAGGTGCAGTGAGATACGGAGAGTCGAGAGTGTAGTCGTAACTCTGTTTATTGTGTACTCGGATGCGCACTACCCAGAGCCTCTAGTGGGCACAAACAGATATATGCATGCCTAGCCACGTGACTATTATCACAACTCGTCCACGCCCCTCAGCGCTCTATGCCCATACACCACAGTCACCTCAAATTATACATCACTGGAACCACTGTCGCCGCTTTCTACACAACCCATATTTCCAGCGCTGCCGTTTTGAGTTCAGTGACATTGCACCCTGATAACTCTCAGATGTTATCAACCCAACAGATTTTTGGTCGACCTAATGAACGGCAACATCCCTCCGGAAAACCAACCACAACAGTTGCTGCCAGTCCAACGTGCTGAATCACATGGCCTAGCCATGCTGCCTTGTGTTCCATCACATTGTTACAACAAAGGCACCATCGGTCACCGATCATCTCCATTAAACTAATTTATAACTTGTGCCACTTGATGGTGAGCAGGTGTCAGATGAGGGGGGAGCTGAGGAGTTTGTGAACAGGCTGGCTGACGATTTGGGGGGTCTGGGTACTTTGGGTAATCCTGAAAAGTTGTGGAGTGCCTTCAAGACCACCATGCTTGATGTTGCCGGTGGTCAGGTCAGGCCAGATTAGATCTGTGACTTGCTTACAGGTACCATGTAAAGCTGTACTAACCAGTTTCATGGTCGGGTTGTCGGCAAGTAAACCGTCTCCCCCACCAGCTTTCTTGGTGACAAGGGTGTATGGATATGTACACCCAGCAAGATTAAAATAAAACCTGTCAAAGAGTGGAGGAGCTCCTTGTGAGCCAACGGACATCCATATCTAGTGGCCAACTGTCTGCGGATGTTGGCCTGCAGTTGGGTTACTATTTTTTTTTTTAGGAGGTTGGTGGCAGGATTTTCATTCCGGCCACCATCAAACCCTTCACTCCGCAAAACACAAGAAAATCGCAACGAAATCTAAAAACCCACTTTATTGGAGTACTTCATGTGCAGCTGCTCTTGGGGCAGCTCGGGAGATGGGATTGGGCAAAGCCTTTGGGACCCTTATTGTTTGATGTTAGGAGGAAAACCATGGGGTAACCTTCCCGGGTCAGATTGCAGTAGTATATGCCATGGTGGTGCTGAGGTGTCGTCCACCAGATGGCGGTCTCCTTGGGTTAACCTGAAGCGGGCCCTTTTGGAGGGTGCCTGGAATGTCCTATCCCTAAGAGAGGCTGATCACCTGTCTCTGTTATCATCTGAGCTCAAGCGTTTGAACATCAGTATTGCAGCGTAACCTCTCTGAGGTTCGGAGACTGGATAGTGGTGAGATCATAGTGGGTGGTTACACCTCCTATTGGTCTGGTCGCTCTCATGGTTACCATGCCCAAGGAGTTGCTGTAGCTGTTCAATAATTTGACTCCAATGATAATTGAGGTAACACCGGTCAACGAGCGTATTATGAAACAAAGGATTCGTCACTCCTTGGGTTACGTTTCCCTGGTCTCTGTTTATGCTCCGGCTGAGGTGAGTGATCTCACCGTAAAGGATGCATTCTATGCCATGCTCGAGTCTGTGGTTAATCAGTGCCCCAGGCGAGATACACTTTTAGTCTTGGGGGATTTTAATGCATCAATTGGAACTGATAGGGATGGTTATGAGACATGTGTTGGACTCCATGGGTCTGGAACTGAACCAGAATAGCACTAAGTTCCTTGACTTTGCAAGAAGTCATGGACTTAGGGTGGCTGGTTTATGGTTTCAGCACCCACAGGCTCATCGCTGGACTTGGTATTTTAATGCTGGTGGTGTGGCAAAGGAGACTGGCCATGTGCTTGTTGATGGTTGCTGGAGGATGATCCAGAACTGCAGGGTCTTCCGGAGCGCTCAGTTCCTCAATACCGACCACAGGCTTGTGGTAGCAACTGTGAAGTTGCAGCTTAAATCCAGGAGAATGGTACCATCCCATCCTTGGCTGGATGTTGGCAAGCTCAAGGATGAGAGGGTAGCTGAGGAGTGTGTGAACAGGCTGAGTGGGGATTTGGGGAGTCTGGGTGCTTTGGGGAATTCTGAAGAGTTGTGGAGTACCTTCAAGACTACCATCCTTGATGTTGCTGGTGGATGTCTTGGAACGCACCCTTGGGTGAAGAAGAATTTTGTCTCTCAAGGGACACCATTGACCACAGTCGCAGGGCCAGGCTTAATGGCAGAGTTGAGCTGTTCAGGGAGTTGAGGTGAAAACTGTACGTGCATTGAGGGTGGACAAGGAGGCCTACGTGCGAGGAATCTGTGAGGGGGTAGAGCATCACCTGTGGTCAAGTGATTCTCGTCCTGCTTGCAGGGGAATTTGCACATTGCGTTCCTCCAAGCCTGTCCCTCGGTGTACTGCCGTTAGAGTGGAGGGTGGTGGGCTCTTGACAGAGGAGTCCGAAGTGAAGGCCCGCTGGGCCGGTTACTTTGAGCGGCTGTACCAGGTTGATTCACCAGCTGTTGAGTTGGATGGTCGGGGTGATACTATCCCCATTGTTGACCCTCCAATCAACTGTGATCCACCTTCGTTTATGGAAACACAGGCTGCGGTGAACTGGTTGAAATGGGTTAAAGCTCCTCGGATCTGTGGCTTCCATGCTGAACTTCTCCAGGATGGTGAAAATGCTGTATCAAGTCTTTGCATGCAGTTCTGTGCTCTGCCTGGAACATAGGCATCATCCCAACTGACTGGAAGAGGGGCCTTGTGTTTCTCTGGAAAGGGAAGGGTAATCGCCAGTACTGCAACAACTACCGAGGGGTTACGTTGCTGTCAGTGCCAGGCAAGGTCTTTGCTCAGATAATTCTTGGCAGGGGGTGCCACCATCCGCTTGAGCACCAGCGCCCAGAGCAGTCAGGCCTTACACCAAAGAGGTCAATGATTGACCGTATCCTTGCCCTTTGGGTCCTCACCGAACACAGACGAGAGTTTCGGCAGCGGCTGCTTGCAGCCGATGTTGATCTCTGCAAAGCATTCGATGCAGTGAATCAGGATGCCCTCTGGAGGATTCTTTGTCTTCGTGGGGTGTCACTCAAACTGATCAATCTGATGTCTGAACTTCACTCTGGTACTGAGAGTGCTGTGAGATGTGGTGATACCATCTCCAACTTATTTCAGGTTGTTACTGAAGTTCGTCAGAGGAGTGTAATGGCCCCCACACTTTTCAGCACTTGTATGGACTGGATTCTGAGGAGGATGTCAGAGAGATCAAGCTGCGGTGCAACGTTTGGGAATGTCAAGACCTCTGACCTTCATTTCGCAGATGATGCAGTCATCTTTGCAGAGACTGGATATCCTTTTGGGAGCCCTCGAGGTGCTGAATGAGGAGAGTCAGAGCCGCTGGGATTACGAGTTTCCTGGGTCAAAACTAAGATCCAGGCTTCAATGACATCTTGGATGCTGCTCTCTTGTCTGTACCTGTTTGTGGTGATGATGTTGAGGTCACGGAGAGATTCACTTATGTTGGCAGTGATATTCATGACTGCTGGCTGGAAGTCAGAGGTCAGTCGACGTTTGGGTCGGGCTTGGGGAATCATGGATTCACTGGATCACAGGGTGTGGCGCTGTCGGTACCTGTGCAGGAGGACGAAAGTCTGAGTCTTCAGGTCCTTGGTGCTTCCAGTTTTGCTCTCTCGATGTGAGACTTCGACTATGTCCAGGGATCTGAGATGGAGTCTTAATTCCTTTGGTACTCAGTCTCTTTGGAGAATTCATGGCTATCGCTGGTCAGACTTTGTGTCCAACGAGTGGTTGCTGAGAGAGACTCAAATGAGATTTGTTACCTGCATAGTCGGTGAGCGTCAGCTGCGTCTGTATGGACATGTGGCTCGTTTTCCTGATGCTGATTCTGCTCACCAGATTCTCAGCAAGGGAGCACATGAGTGCAGGAGGTCAATGGGCTGATCACGTGCCTCTTGGTTGCAGCAGGTTGATTAGCTTCTCAACGAGATGGGGATGGGCTGGGCATCTGCCAGCTGGATGGCCAGAGGGAGGCCCCTGGAGTACCGGTAGAAAGTGGATGCAGCAACGCACTGCTCTGACACATGCTCCCATACCTGACCTGACTTGACCTGAGGTCTCACCAGATAGTTCCGCAGAAGCAGTCTCGTCATCTGATGTCAGTTGCCTTCAACGACAAGGTGGTGGCACCGTCCAGCACTCTTGACATGATTAGTGCCTGAGCAAGCTGTGTCTTTTATTTCCAGACCAACATGGGTGGAATGCAGGTATTTAAACTGCCGAAGGGTGGATTTTCCCATATCTATCCACATTTGCACCTCCTTGCTGTCATCTGGAGTGTGGTTGATCGACACGCCCAGGTACTTGAAAGATGTGACGAGGGGTATTGGTATCAAGTGGTATGTGATGTTGTTGTCATCCATTGTTGGTTGGACAACCATGTATGCCATCTTGCCAAGATGGATGACGAGCCCATACCCATATGATGTGTCGCCCAGGATTGCAGGCATCTCTTCTGCATCAGCTCTGCATCGCGCCATCATCACGAGGTCATCGGCGTATCTGATCTCCTTTACGGAGATACCACTTACATTGGGTGCCCTTCGGTGTGATGTGCATTCATACCACTCCCGCATGAGACATTCGGTGTAGAGGCTGAAAAGTGTAGGGAACAATGGACAGCCTTGTCATACTCCGACAGGCGTCTCAAACTCGGCTATCATCTGACCTTTCCAACGGAGCTGACCTCTTGAGTTGATAGAGAGATCCTCAGGCAGTTGCATCACATCCTCTTCTATACCAAATTCCACAGTTTTGTAAACAGTAGTGCATGGTTTACAGTCAAATGCCTTCCTATAGTCAACAAAGACCAGGTGGAGAGGGCGTTTTCCTGCATAGTAAGCTTCAGTCACACCTTTTAAGAAGGAAGATCCCATCAGTTGTGTCCTTACAACGTCCAAAGCCACATTGGGTGTCTCTTGCTTCAAGACTGGAGGTTCTTTCCAATCTGAATTGACACATTGAGAATGATCTTACTTGCATGGCTGATGAGTGCAAGTGTTCTATAATTGCTGCACAAACCTCTGTCGTTCTTTTTGTGCAAAGCAATATACACCGACTTGGTCATCGACGGTTTCCACTTTCTGGTGTTCCATATATTACACACTGCTTTGTGGAGGGCTTTAAATACTTCTGGGTCCTGTGCTCAAGCTTTAAGAGCTTCCAATGTGACCATCAACCCCGGTAGCCCGATGGTTTTTCAACGCCTGAATGGCTTTCTTGATTTCTTCTGGTGTGGGTGGATTTCCTTCATCCTTAATTGTGTGCTGGGGCAGACGTGATTGGTTGGACTCGAATAGCTCCTCAGCATATTGATGCCATCGTTGTATTTCTTCTTCGGCCGACTCCAATACCAAGCCGTTGGCATCTTTGATGTTCACCATAGGAGGACAGGGTTTCTGAAGAAGAGCATCAGCAGTTTTGAGCAGAGTTCTACTGTCGTGATCCCGGTATGCTTGGTCCATTGTGTTAATATTTTCCACCAACCATTCGTCAAGATCCTTTTCATATTCATGTTTGACCTCATTCCTCAGGCCTGTAACTTCTGGAGTGCCTACAGCCTGCCTCTTGCACTTGTTGAAGTGTTTTTGCCGACAAATGGGACCGTTTCGTCTGAGACGTGTGCGTGCCAGAGGTCTCAAGAGTTGCATCGTGTATGGTACTTGCGATAACTTCAAGAGTCACCTTGTGCAACACGGGATCTAACCAGCCAACGAAAGCCAATGTATGTTCTTTCAGGCTTTAGGGCTTCAACATTTGGGCGTTTTGATGATAAAATGTTCAGCAGGTTGATAAAACTTCCATTTCAGGTTGCAAATTACGAACTGATAGTCAGTGTCAAAGCAATCGCTGGAGGAACGACAATTGGTCAGGTGATTCCTTGCTTCTGTGCCGATTAGAATGTAAGCAATGGCATTTCTTGCCCTGCTGATCCAAGTTACCTTATGAGAAGATCATTTGGGAAACCAGGAGTGTGCAGCATTGAGGTTGTTTCCCTTGCAAAATTCAACCAGTCTGTCTCCTCTTGGATTTCTGTCACCGCAACCATGAGGTCCCATGATGAGAGGAACGCATTCATTAGTTTCCAAGTTTTGCATTGAAGTCACCAGCCACTACAAGTGTGTGACAATTATTTTATTGGAATTGATCACATCTTGCAGCTGCTTGTAGAAGTCATCAATAGCGTCATCCGCTACAGTCAATGTAGGCACATAAACAGAAACAAACGGAAAGGTACCTTTCCTCAACTGAAAACGAGCAGCCATAATTAACCTCCGCCATCTTGGAAGATGGACAGAGGTTACTCTTTTCACCCCTTTTTGTTTGTTTGTTTGTGAACAGTATTACGGAAAAACTCCTCAACGGATTTCGACGAAACTTGGTGGCGGGGTTAGGTATGGTCCAAGGATCATGCCATTAAATTTTGGACTTGGTCCCCCCCCCACCCCCCAAAAAAAATTGTTTGAGAATTTTTTTTTTATTTTTTTTTGCATTTCTACATGTTTTAAGTGATTTCCAACCCCCCCCCCCCCCAAAAAAAAAGAGAATTTTTTTTTTTTGCATTTCTACATGTTTTAAGTGATTTCCAACCCCCCAAAAAAAATTGTTAGAGAAATTTTTTTTTTTGCATTTCTACGTTTTAAGTGATTTCCAACCCCCCCTCCCAAAAAAATTGTTTGAGAAAAATTTTTTTTTTGCATTTTTCCATGTTTTAAGTGATTTCCAACCCCCCCCAAAAAAATTGTTCCCCCCCGGGCAATTTTTTTTTTGCATTTCTACATGTTTTAAGTGATTTCCAACCCCCCCAACAAAAATTGTTAGAGAAAAAAAAATTTGGAACTTTTTTTTTCAACAAAATTTAGATTTTTATTTATTTATTTTTTGCATTTTTACATGTTTTAAGTGATTTCCAACCCCCCCTCCCCCCCCAAAAAAAATGTTGGAGAAAAGAACTATAACTCTGTCAGCACTGTTGACATCATATTTAATGAATAAGATATAAGGTTCACTTGAGTGACCCAGCAGTATTGGCGGCGGAGGTTTTGCACTCTCCCGAGTGCTCCCCCTCTAGTTCAATCTGAGATGTAGTAGGTAGCAAGTCGGCTGTTTTTGCCTGTGTGGACATCAGTATACCAACACCTGCATAGTGTGTTTCACCACCTGGCATCACAATGTGACCACTGCATGACTTTTTTCTGGCCGATGCTGTGAGTTTCACTGAGAGTTATGACATCGTACCGGTAGTTTTTCAACATGGCATCAGATGTTCAGGTGCTAGATCATAATAAAGTGTGGTCACGTTCCAGCATCCGAAGCTAAAGGTTCCCATGTTTTGTTCTTCATGCATCTTCAACCGCGCACCGTCCAATGTTCGATCTAAGTGTGAGGCGTCATTACAACACAAACAAATGAAAACATGATGACCTTCATCCCCAGTAGTTTCAAACCCAGTTAGTGCGCTCCGGGGCTCCACGTACAAAAGGGTGTCGTTGTGGTTCTCTGTGTTGTAATTTATTTGGAGGTTTTGGTGAAAGATTTCTGCTGGCGTGTCTCGCACTCCACCAGCGTAGCGAATTGGCCATTTAGCAAAGTTAAGTTGCCTTCCACCCTTTTGTGGGTGTTGTTTTTAATTCCACAAGGGTTACTCACAAACCCACCCAGCAAAGGAACCCTGATGGGGGACCTCAGTTATCCCGTTGAGTACCCAGTTGGTTGGAGAGGTAGAGGTAGCCAATCTCTTCACTGGAGGTTAGGACCGTTTGGAATAACCAAACCATCTCAACAACCCACTGCCCCCAAAACACCAGGATGGCAGTTCATAGCTGAGTTGATTCAAACCCAGGCTTGACAGCTCAGAGACGAATGTGCGTACCTCCAGGGCCAAGGCCATCATGCCAGCCCCACTTTGCTTACTGATTAGGGCTATTTCAACACTTCAATAGGAGACTGAGACATGTCTCCAATTCCCAGACTTGCATGGACAGGGTCCATAGCTTTGGCACAACAAGGTGGTGGGAATAATTTGGGCTGTTGAAGTAGTTGTATGGTACAATCAAGAATTGAAATCTCGTGGATTGTTCTCGTGGATCTTGATATGTTCTCGTGGATCAGGCATTACGTGGTGGAGGTATGTGCTTTACCGAGTGCCCTCCTAGTTTATCAACTGTAGCTGGAGCCCGTGATGACAGTCCAAGACCGTTCATGCATGTTGGCTGGAAGCATGTTTTCTGACTGCCCTCGATTGCCATCTCTGCAGCAACGGGTTTTGGTAGTTATGTCTGCACATGACAAGTGACCCTAAACCTAAAGCCTGCTGTTGGCTTCAGATTTTCGGGTCTTGGGTTTGAGCCCCTGTCGTTCCAGTAAATAACGCCAGGTGGGGGTTGTCTCATCCTTCCGTCCTTCCGAGGTCAGCTTCAGATTTTCGGGTCTTGGGTTTGAGCCCCTGTCGTTCCAGTAAATAACGCCAGGTGGGGGTTGTCTCAGCCTGCCATCCTTCCGAGGTCAGCAAAATGAGCACCATTGAGGATCAAGCTGTTCGTCATCAAACTTCCCTATTGAGGAAGAAGAAGAAGAAGTGGAAGAAGAAGACCACGTATTCACCGACCGGAAGCTCGAATATTCGAATGCCCAGATTTCGATAATTTTCCTCTAGCTGTTCCCAATTGTCTTTATATTTTGTCCTTCCGTGTATTTCTCATCGACGATTATTATTATTATTATTATTTTTGACATTATTATCATTGACATATGACATAAGAATAATGACAACGAATTAAAGGTTGTTTATCCGGTTTGGTATAGCATTGATGACTGCAGAGTATTATAAAAGGGAAACGATTATAATTTAACGATGAGACCCAAGACACTCGCGACGCTGTTACGAACTACTCGAAGATGGAAGCCAGACGCAGAATCTGTCGAATCCTGGGAATTTGAACCGAGTTGTGTTGTGAATACATGATGGTATTATTTCATTCGAGTGTAAAGATTGGATCGTTTTGATGGATGTAATATATAAATATATATGTAAATAGTAAAAAAAAAAATTAACCTCGACTGGGTGGTGTGGTGGCTTCAGCGTTCGCTCTTGGTTCTGGGAGGTCGGCGGTTCAATATTAACCTCGACTGGGTGGTGTAGTGGCTTCAGCGTTCGCTCTGGTTCTGGGAGATCGATGGTTCAAATCCCCGTTTCAAATCGAACCAAAGACTTCAAAAAAGGTACGTGCTGCTTCCTTGCTTGACGCTCAGCATTTGAAAAGATATAAAAATTGACAAAAAAAACCACCATATGTTGGCAATATTAGCGCAGTGCATCGAAGTTCCTGATAAAGAAAACGTGTGATTACTGCATTGAACAGGAGAGTGTTCCATTACCAAGCAGCTTGGAGGTTGCTCGCCAAGTGACGCAAGCACTGCGACGAAACGGTCTTTGAGGAACCGGCTGGCTGGCTTGACCCGTTCACAAGTTGAAGTCGTGTTGGTCGCTATGGTAACGGGTGGAACATGACAAGTTGAAGTCGTGTTGGTCGCTATGGTAATGGGTGGAACATTACAAGTTGAAGTCGTGTTGGTCGCTATGGTAACGGGTAGAACATGACAAGTTGAAGTCGTGTTGGTCACTATGGTAACGGGTGGAACATGACAACTTGAAGTCGTGTTGGTCGCTATGGTAACGGGTGGAACATGACAACTTGAAGTCGTGTTGGTCGCTATTGTAACGGGTGGAACATGACAAGTTGAAGTCGTGTTGGTCGCTATGGTAACGGGTGGAACAATGACAACTTGAAGTCGTGTTGGTCGCTATGGTAACGGGTGGAACATGACAAGTTGAAGTCGTGTTGGTCTCTATGTTAATGGGTAGAACATGACAAGTTGAAGTCGTGTTGGTCGCTATGGTAACGGGTGGAACATGACAACTTGAAGTCGTGTTGGTCGCTATGGTAACGGGTAGAACATGACAAGTTGAAGTCGTGTTGGTCGCTATGGTAACGGGTGGAACATAACAACTTGAAGTCGTGTTGGTCGCTATGGTAATGGGTGGAACATTACAAGTTGAAGCCGTGTTGGTCGCTATGGTAATGGGTGGAACATAACAACTTGAAGTCGTGTTGGTCACTATGGTAACGGGTAGAACAATGACTACTTGAAGTCCTGTTGGTCGCTATGGTAACGGGTGGAACATTACAGGTTGAAGTCGTGTTGGTCGCTATGGTAACGGGTGGAACATGACAACTTGAAGTCGTGTTGGTCGCTATGGTAACGGGTAGAACATGACAAGATGAAGTCGTGTTGGTTGCTATGGTAACGGGTGGAACATGACAACTTGAAGTCGTGTTGGTCACTATGGTAACGGGTAGAACAATGACTACTTGAAGTCCTGTTGGTCGCTATGGTAACGGGTGGAACATTACAGGTTGAAGTCGTGTTGGTCGCTATGGTAACGGGTGGAACATGACAACTTGAAGTCGTGTTGGTCGCTATGGTAACGGGTAGAACATGACAAGTTGAAGTCGTGTTGGTTGCTATGGTAACGGGTGGAACATGACAACTTGAAGTCGTGTTGGTCGCTATGGTAACGGGTAGAACATGACAACTTGAAGTCGTGTTGGTCGCTATGGTAACGGGTGGAAGAATGACTACTTGAAGTCGTGTTGGTCGCTATGGTAACGGGTAGAACATTACAAGTTGAAGCCGTGTTGGTCGCTATGGTAATGGGTGGAACATAACAACTTGAAGTCGTGTTGGTCGCTATGGTAACGGGTAGAACAATGACAACTTGAAGTCGTGTTGGTCGCTATGGTAACGGGTAGAACATGACAACTTGAAGTCGTGTTGGTCGCTATGGTAATGGGTGGAACATGACAAGTTTAAGTCGTGCTGGTCGCTATGGTAACTGGTGGAACATGACAACTTGAAGTCGTGTTGGTCACTATGGTAACGGGTAGAACAATGACTACTTGAAGTCGTGTTGGTCGCTATGGTAACGGGTGGAAGAATGACTACTTGAAGTCGTGTTGGTCGCTATGGTAACGGGTAGAACATGACAAGTTGAAGTCGTGTTGGTCGCTATGGTAACGGGTGGAACATGACAACTTGAAGTCATGTTGGTCGCTATGGTAACGGGTGGAACATGACAACTTGAAGTCGTGTTGGTCGCTATTGTAACGGGTGGAACATGACAAGTTGAAGTCGTGTTGGTCGCTATGGTAACGGGTGGAACATAACAACTTGAAGTCGTGTTGGTCGCTATGGTAACGGGTGGAACATGACAACTTGAAGTCGTGTTGGTCGCTATGGTAACGGGTGGAACATGACAAGTTGAAGTCATGTTGGTCGCTTTGGTAACGGGTGGAACATTACAAGTTGAAGTCGTGTTGGTTGCTATGGTAACGGGTGGAACATGACAACTTGAAGTCGTGTTGGTCGCTATGGTAACGGGTAGAACATGACAACTTGAAGTCGTGTTGGTCGCTATGGTAACGGGTAGAACAATGACTACTTGAAGTCGTGTTGGTCGCTATGGTAACGGGTGGAACAATGACTACTTGAAGTCGTGTTGGTCGCTATGGTAACGGGTGGAACATAACAACTTGAAGTCGTGTTGGTCGCTATGGTAACGGGTGGAACATGACAACTTGAAGTCGTGTTGGTCACTATGGTAACGGGTAGAACAATGACTACTTGAAGTCGTGTTGGTCGCTATGGTAACGGGTGGAAGAATGACTACTTGAAGTCGTGTTGGTCGCTATGGTAACGGGTGGAACATGACAACTTGAAGTCATGTTGGTCGCTATGGTAACGGGTGGAACATGACAACTTGAAGTCGTGTTGGTCGCTATTGTAACGGGTGGAACATGACAAGTTGAAGTCGTGTTGGTCGCTTTGGTAACGGGTGGAACATAACAACTTGAAGTCGTGTTGGTCGCTATGGTAACGGGTGGAACATGACAACTTGAAGTCGTGTTGGTTGCTATGGTAACGGGTGGAACAATGACTATTTGAAGTCGTGTTGGTCGCTATGGTAACTGGTGGAACATGACAACTTGAAGTCGTGTTGGTCACTATGGTAACGGGTAGAACAATGACTACTTGAAGTCGTGTTGGTCGCTATGGTAACGGGTGGAACATGACAACTTGAAGTCGTGTTGGTCGCTATGGTAACGGGTAGAACATGACAAGATGAAGTAGTGTTGGTCGCTATGGTAACGGGTGGAACAATGACTACTTGAAGTCGTGTTGGTCGCTATGGTAATGGGTGGAACATGACAAGTTTAAGTCGTGTTGGTCGCTATGGTAACTGGTGGAACATGACAACTTGAAGTCGTGTTGGTCACTATGGTAACGGGTAGAACAATGACAACTTGAAGTCATGTTGGTCGCTATGGTAACGGGTGGAACATGACAACTTGAAGTCGTGTTGGTCGCTATGGTAACGGGTAGAACATGACAAGTTGAAGTCGTGTTGGTCGCTATGGTAACGGGTGGAACATGACAACTTGAAGTCGTGTTGGTCGCTATTGTAACGGGTGGAACATGACAAGTTGAAGTCGTGTTGGTCGCTATGGTAACGGGTGGAACATAACAACTTGAAGTCGTGTTGGTCGCTATGGTAACGGGTGGAACATGACAACTTGAAGTCGTGTTGGTCGCTATGGTAACAGGTGGAACATGACAAGTTGAAGTCGTGTTGGTCGCTATGGTAACGGGTAGAACAATGACTACTTGAAGTCGTGTTGGTTGCTATGGTAACGGGTGGAACATTACAAGTTGAAGTCGTGTTGGTCGCTATGGTAACGGGTAGAACATGACAACTTGAAGTCGTGTTGGTCGCTATGGTAACTGGTGGAACATGACAAGTTGAAGTCGTGTTGGTCGCTATGGTAACGGGTGGAACAATGACTACTTGGGAAGTAAGTGAAATGAAACGTTTTGTTTGATTTAATGCCAAAGCGTTGCTCTTTTTACTTGTTTTTTTTTCTTCTTCTTGCACCTGGCAGGTAACCGGATGAATTTTAATGAGACACTGTTACGAACAGATGAGAAATGTACCTTTTCATCAATGCAAATTTATTATTTATTGCTCAGACCGACGATAATGTTCGAACACGCAAGAGGTGAGACAGACATGTGATATGTTTACGAGGGAGTCCCCCTCCCCCCAAAAAGGCTCATTATTTATCAACAGGGGTTTTGAGCAATTTTTAAAAGTCTTTCTTTTTTTGATCTTTTAAAGCCGGGGTTTAAACCCCAACGCAGAGAACAGCAAGTAAACTTGCATGAGGCCAAGTGGTGATTTGTTGGATGGTGCCGCTGTTGCTGACGCATCATGACTGGCATCACATGTTGGCATAATAATACCTTACCAGGCAGGGGAGGCAGGTCAGCCCTTTCCTGAAGGTCGTTAGTTAGCCAACTGGGTTTTTATTGTAACTCCACTAGCGGCATCGTAATTCTCTTGAGACTCACTTGCATTGTGTTGGGGCTTAGTCGGCGTAGTATTGATGGTAACCATTCCTTTAACGCTGTGAGGCACGTAGGGTTGCCGAGAGGCAGTTTCATTGGCTACGGAGTACAATCTTGGACGGGTCACCACACCGAAGCATGATATTATCAAATGGCTTATTACCCCAGTAAGCTGGTACTTATTTTGCCGAGCCCGGAAGGATGACTGGCGAGTCAACCCACCTGGTGTTAGTTCAACAGGACGACAAGGACTCAAACTCAAGACCCTGATATCTTAAGCCAACACCAGACCTCGTATATCGATGATAGCAACTGGTAGCTGCATATGCAAATTAAGTTGAGAGCATAACGTGCAAATCCTGGGTCTGTCTGGGAGTACAGCCAGGTTAGTGTCATTAAGCCTGCTACAAGTCTGTGGAAACTGGACCGTTGCGCTTGCACAAAGTGTGCAGAGATGGCAGAAATCGGATATCCGAGACTGCTACAAGTGAAAAGGGACAACAGAGACCCTGAGTCTTGGTTCTCACTGGCTGCCAGCACAGCAACTGAGACTCAGCACCAGCCAATGCTGTTCGGGGCCAGAGGACTTCATGAGAGAATGTAGTTGAGGGTCGTGTGAGCCATATGAAGGCAAGCGTTAAAGAAGGTGTGCTTGGGCTGGGTTTGAGGAGCCACACTGGGCATAGCTTCACAGTGGGAGCATGGTGCTCTGCATTGGCCAGTTTTGGTGTCAACGAGGACCAGCTCCTCAGCTTTTTCTTCCTCTCGTCCACACTCTGAGCTTTCTGCACCTCGCAGGACGAGCTTTGAGCTCCTTTCTGCTCTTATCAGGCCAAGCTTTTAGGACAAGGATGAAGACCACCTCCAAGTCCTCTTCCTCCTGTCCTCTTCCTCCTCCTCTAAGGATTTTGCTTTCTCCGTCTCGGCTCGTCCACATCCGTCCACATCCTCATTGGTCCACATCCGATGTGGTTGGATCCGTGATGCAGCTTGTGGGAAATGCCACTGTTTCTGAGGGAACCTCCATGAGCCCCCCCAAGCCCCTCCCCTCATGCACGAAGGCTGCGGAAAGCACCCCCAGTCCCTCCCTCACACGCAAACTTTCTATGTACAATCCTCCACTGCATCATGCGAGGGGCGTTGTCCCGCAGGCCATGAAGATCGATCATCATGCTTTATGCCATGAACGTGTGAAACAAGATAATGTGTGAGATGGCGTTGCAACAGAGAGGGATGCAGATGGACCGAGGGCTACCCGAACTGCTGTGGGGTTGAAGGTATGACCAATGGGGTGAAGGAGGGATTGTCGAAATGAGATTTGGTAAAGGGGGTTATTGGTGGATTGAGAAAGGCAGAGGGGGGAATGGACCAATGGGGTAAAGGAGGAAAGATTGAGAGTAGCAGAGGTGGGAGGGAAGATATCACACCGGGAAAACACAAACTAACCTTGACACATGCCACCCAAACATTCCTTGGGCAAGGGGCCAAGGACTATCTACACATTGACCAATGAAATAACTTATCCTCGGGTCACATCTGTGTCCATGTATGCTTTCTCCCTGGGGTAAGTTTCCAAAACCGTAACAATATGTATCTGCTGAGTCCCAAAATAATTTAATTTCACAGAATAAGTCTCCGTGGCATAATGGTTTGACCGTCAGAGCATCAGCTCTGAGTCTCTGAGGTCGGCCGCACAATTCCAACCCAGGCCAAGTCATACCAAAGACGTCAAAATGGTATGTGCTGCTTCCTTGCTTGATTCTCTGCATTTGAAGGATAGAGCATGGACAGACAAAACCATAGGTTTCAGGCATTGATGGGGAGGAAATAATTTCTCCCCAATTACTCCACTGCAAGTGGAGAGAAAAGTCACGTCAAAAAAGACTGTCACTGGTATCCAGTAGCTGTGTTTGAAGGAAGGCAACCCATTAGCTGTTTCACCTTTTTGTGTAATCTGCTTTCTGTAAATGTACATTTGTGTGTGTGTGTGTGTGTGTGTGTGTGTGTGTGTGTGTGTGTGTGTGTGTGTGTGTGTGTGTGTGTGTGTGTGTGTGTGTGTGTGTGTGTGTGTGTGTGTGTGTGGTAATAAGTGTAGAGCTCCTCCACAAGCTTTAGACCCTGTCGAGAAAAGGTCTGATAAACTGGCATCATTCATCAAGCTACAGTTTGTAACAGCATTGTAAATTAATCAAGTACTTATTTTTCGTCTTCTATTCAGTTGTAGGTGACTGTTTTTTTCCATTGCTTATCTATCTAAAGTAATCTAAAAGTGTAGAGACTAGATGAAGCAAATCAGGCAGGTTACCCTTCTTAGATAATTTGTGAGCCAGCTGAGTGTTGTCTAAAGTTCAGTAGTGATGAGGTGTTATTCGTCCTGACTTGTTTTCCAGAAGCTTAGAATCCAAGTTCATCGTATTGTTGTAGTCGGCGGACTCCTCCTAGTTGCTTGGTCCGAATCCGAGAAATCATGCCAAAGCGGTCATGCCCGCCAACTGATTCTGGCGCTCCGAGCCGGTTTAAAGGCTTGTTTGCCATGATGCCTTGCTCAGGTGTAACACCCGGGTAAGTTGGGAGACATGCTGATAGGTAGTATCATGCGCCCTATTTAACTGGTGTAGAAAATATGGTTTTGAATGGCGGTTGATCTGAGATGGCGGTGAGCAGCTGTCTTGAAGACCTGTGGGGAAGAATGAGATTGAAGAGTGTGGAAGTTGGTTCCACAGGCTGAAAAGAGGAACAAATGAGTGAGGTGAGCAGTTATTCTGGAATTTGGGTGTTTCATTAGAAAGGGGCTGGTGGTGGACTGTGTGCGTCCTACAGATACCTGATGGGGACAAAGCATGGAGCAGGCAGAGGGTGCAAGACGAGCAAGGAGGTGGAAGAAGACAGAGATACCACCGACCTGTCAGCGATGGCAAAGTGATCGGCCCATAAACTTGGCTTCATCATGGGAGATTCCAATGCTCTTGAAAGCCTTGGTTTCCACAGTGTCAAGCTGAGCAAAGTGTGAGGCAGGGGCGCCAGCCTATAGCGGAGAGCAGTATTCCATCAAGCGGCAGATGAAAGCCTTGTTGATGGATGCGAGTTCAGGTGTGCCAAGGAAGGACTTTGCACGACAGAGGATGCGACCGGCTTAAGAGACCAACTTTGAAGCTGCCATTACAGCCTTTCCCTTCTATACTTTTGCCGATTGTCCGTCTGATCACTTAAAAGCATATTTAAGACATTACAAAGGGATAAAACATGAAAAAGGTGTCAAGAGAAAACTGTTTTAGATACACATGTGGGGACAGTTGTCAGCTTTCTGTACGAATAACGACGCATATCTTGATATTATAATTAAATTTTTTCATGCTTATTCCAATACATGCAATAAGGGAAATCACTATCGCTATATTATGCAAAGTTACCCAGAGAAAGCATTTCCATAACAACACTTCTGTATTCAGTGGAATTTGAAGGCAGAATCTCTCAGATTGTAATCACTTGTTTTTAGCATTGTCAACTATTTTTAGCCACGTTTCACGTAGTGAACGCTGGCTCTAAGAGAGCTACGCGTTGTTGTTGTTGTTGTTGTTGTTGTTCTTTTTCTTCTGGTGAAGACAAAACCTTTAGGACGTGGCTCTTTTATATACATGATCCGGATCTCCTTAAATACTAAACACCTGTACACATCCTCGCATTGAGGTTTCCTCTGAGAGCGTCTATCATGAACTTTTAAATATATTCGGACATTTGCTTTACAGTTTTGAAAAGTTCACGTTACTATTTAAAGATTATTCCGTTTAATGTGTTGTAATTTCGTAAATACACTATTTTCTCGTCATGAACGAGGAGCCTCCATGATGGGTCTCACTATTGGCTCCATCAAGGCACGTGACGAAATATCGGAAGTTGTTGTTATTGTGATCAAAATGCTGATGTTTCGACTTTCTGTAATGAATTTTTAGCCGCATCGCGTTGCGAACACTGGCTCTAAGAGAGCTCAGCGTTCTTCTTCTTGTTCTTCTTGCTCTTGTTCTTCTTTTTCTTCTGATGAAGACAAAACCTTGATGACGCGGCTCTTGGACACATTTGTCCTTCATCTTTCTGTTATCTCTTTTTCTTTAATTAACTCTACCACCAAAGGTGGATGCAGGTGATGTCTTCACCCCGTCTGCCTGTCTGTTTGTTTGTTGCTTTCGTCAAGTATGTTGGTCTGTAGCATCTGTTTGTTATACAATTTTTAGCCACATTTATGAAGCATTCTGAATTTTTTTTGTGTATGTGGGGATGAAATAATGGCCAAGCACAGCAATGCACATTTTTAGTCAGGATCGAGATGTGGATCTGGATATTGGAATTTTTTTGATGATCCTTTAACATTGGAAGATAGGGTGAATTAACATTGATCAATTTAAGTTCTATCCAGCATACACATTTCTTTGTACTTGCGAAAATCAAGATTTTTTTCAAGTATATTGGTCTGTCGATTTTGTTATTCTGTCTGTTTGTCTGTCTCTCAATCGACGATAGGTGATAATTTGATATCGATCTTCACGAAATTTCACAACGTGGTAGAGTTTGTCATAAGGAAGAAGCCTATTGTTTTTGAGGTCAACATAAACCAAAATGTCAACGCAGGCCAAAAAGTTGACATAGGTCAAATTTCTAAAATTGTCAATTTTCATCCATTTGCCTTGAAATTTGAAGAGGAATTATATTTCCGCTCACTGAATTCAACTAGCCAATTATTTTTGAAGTCAACATTGGCCCAAGGTCAACAACTAAGGTTGTATTTCTAAAATCCTCAATTTTCATCCGATTGACTTGAAATTTGAAGAGGAGTTGCATATCAGGTCACTGAATTCAACCACCGATTACTTTTGAGGTAAAATTTGTTTTATGTACTTTGCAAGTGTCGTGCTCTGCACGATGTCTTTTTCTTGTTTGTCTGTTT
This sequence comes from Eptatretus burgeri, assembly GCF_056783735.1. Classification (NCBI taxonomy): domain Eukaryota; kingdom Metazoa; phylum Chordata; class Myxini; order Myxiniformes; family Myxinidae; genus Eptatretus; species Eptatretus burgeri. The sequence goes on along the minus strand of NC_140962.1, from coordinate 21,555,471 downwards.
GTTGCCTACAGGTCACAATTTTAAACTGAGCTTCATGAAACTTCACCACATGGTAGAGTTTGTCATAAGCAGGAAGACGATTGTTATTGAGGTCAAAAGGTAAACATCGGCTGAAGGTCAGCAACTTAGGTGAAATTTCTAAAATCTTCAATTTTCGTCCCATTGACTTGGAATTTGAAGAGGATTTGCATATCAGGTCACTGAATTCAATGAACAAATATTTTTGAGGTCAACATAAGCAAAAGGTCAACATAGGCAAAAAAGTCGACATAGGTCGAATTTCTGAAATTGTCAATTTTCATGCGATTGCCTTGAAATTTGAAAAGGATTTGCAGATTTGGTTATTGAATTGAACCACTAATTATTTTTAGGTCAATTTGTTGTTTTCTGGATTTCGCAAGTATCGTGCAATGCATGACATCTTTTTTGTTTGTTTGTTGTTTGTTTATTTATTTATTTCCCAGCCCTGACAGTGGAGTGTATGCCGTAACAGTGTTTGATTCATTGTTTTGCCAAGTGTCGCTCTATGAGTGATTTATAGTTTTTTTTGTTTGTTTGTCTGTGAGCAGGATGTTTCAAAAAGTTGTGCACGGATTCAGACCTAACTTGGTGGACGGGTTTGGTGTATGACAAGGAAGAATTGATTCGTTTCCGGTGAATATCCAGATCCGAATTCGGATCCGAGAATTTTTATGTGATTCTTCACCATTGAGTGATTGGGCTAAAAATGATATATGGCATAATATCTCAAAATTATATTGACAGTAATATACCAGCTTTGCTCTGGCACAGATAAAGCTGAATGAAATAAAATAGCTTGCTTCTCAGTGTTGGTCTTTGAAAAATGGGACGTGTATGATGGCCTGTCCTTTTTATTACTTGCAAAATCCATGATTTTTCAAGTATATTGGTTAGTCAATTTTGTTATTCCGTCTGTTTGTCTGTCTGTTTGTTGCCTACAGGTCAATATTTTAAACCGATTTTCACGAAACTTCACCACATGGTAGAGTTTGTCATAAGGAGAAGCCGATTGTTTTTGAGGTCAAAGGCCAAAGATCAACAACTTTGGTGAGATTTCTAAAATCCTCAATTTTCATCCGATTGACTTGAAATTTGAAGAGGATTTATATTTCAGGTCACTGAATTCAACCACCAATTACTTTTCAGTTCAACATAGGCCCAAGGTCACCAACTAAGGTGGTATTTCTAAAATCTTCAATGTTTACCCAATTGACTTGAAATTTGAAGAGGATTTCTATTTCTGGTCATTGAATTCAACAACCAATTATTTTTGAGGTCCACAAAGGCCAAAAGGTCAACATAGGCCGAATTTCTAAAATCCTCAATTTTCATCCGATTGACTTGAAATTTGAAGAGGATTTATATTTCAGGTCATTGAATTCAACCAGCCAATTATTTTTGAGATCAAGTTGGACCAAGGTCAACAAAGGCCCAAGGTCAACAACTAACGTGGTATTTCTAAAATCATCAATTTTCATCGCATTGACTTCAAATTTGAAGAGGATTTGCACATGAGGTCATTGAATTCAACCACAAATTATTTTTGAGGTCAACATAGGCCGAATTTCTAAAATTGTCAATTTTCATCCGATTCACTTTAAATTTGAAGAGTTGCACATTTGATCATTGAATTCAACCACCCATTATTTTTGAGGTCAAATTTGTTTTATGGATTTTGCAAGTATCGAGTTCTGCATTACGTCTTCTTGTTTTGCTCTTTCTTTTTCCAAAAACGAACATGTTTGTTTGTTTGTTTGTTCCTTATGTACTTTTTCAACCCTCTGGACCAACTTCCCAGAAATTTGCAGTGCCATATTATTTTCACATGAGGACAGTCAACGTCACAATAAAAACTTTCAATTTTTAATCAAGTTGATGTAAAAACATGAAATGACCGCTTTGGGTGATCGAGTGTGGTACAATGGGATTCCTCCACGGTGGGCAGAGGTATATTGGTGGAGCTTGGCTTGTACTTTGCCGCCTCCACATTCCAAGGTGAATTTTCCTCAGGAATCACACTAATTGCATTTAAATATTTATATTCCTTATGAAGAATGAAAATTAACATAGAAAGGGTCCATAGCTTCTGCAGGATTACACTGCGTCACGAGGGGTTGCACACTCCTTTATGACCTTAAACAAGAAAATAAGTAGGCTGTTTGGCCTGTCTTCATCATGTTGCACTCCCGAATTATTTTTTGCTACTGCTGTCCTTTTGAAAACGACAATCTTGATGAAAACAACAAATAACCTGATCATGATAGGGCAATCATGATTTGGTTTACATAAACAGATGAAAGTCAGTTATCTTTGTTATTTATACCGTACTTGAGGGTTGTGTGTATGTGTGTGTTTGTGTGTGTAAATGAAGGGGAGCATGTCAGAAACAAGTGATGAAAGCAGTGAGGCCCCTGAGGCCTGGTGTGACGTGGACAAGGCTCCGCCACTGGACATTCACACAGCAGCTTCCATTGGTGACCAAGATGTGATATTGGATCACCTACATGGGTAATTACTGGGTGAAATGTATTGTAACAAGTCCAGTCTTTTAAATGTAATGTAACATGAAAAATGTGACAAGTGTAACAAGTCTTTTAAAACAGTGACATGTTTTGAAAGTGTAAAGTTAGCAGATATATAATATGTTTAATGTGAGAGTATATTACCAAAGTGAAGAATATATATATATATATATATATATATATATATATATATATATATATATATATATATATATATATATATATATATATATATATATATATATATATATATATATATATATATATAGTACAAGTGTTTGGTACACATATGAATTCTTCCCTAAATCTATCTCTTTGCTAGAAGTGGAAAGGACATTGGCTTGGATGTACAGAATGTTGGTGGTTGGACTGCATTGATGTATGCAAGCTACATGGGCCACACTGATGTTGTAGATGAGCTGCTAAAGTGTGGTGCTGCTGTAAATGCTCGCTCACCTGCAGGACTAGGTCCATTAGCTCTTGCAGCCAGCTGTGGAAACCTCAACACAGCAACACTTCTTCTCAAGGTAACTGCTCAGTCCATGCAGACTTTATTAGTTATGTTGTCCAAGAAACATTTCGACTCAACTTGAGACTCAAATGACCTTTATTTATTAGCCCCCATTGGACTTTGTCCAAAATGGGGGCTTATGGATTTGGGCTCGATTTTCATGTCCGAGTGTGTGCGTGCGTGCGTGCGTCCGCAACCATATCGTGGACATGTATGGACTGATTTTATATGTACATGGCAAAAATAAACACAAGATAGGATACATGTGCACATCATTTTGTTTCTCAATGTGATCAAAGATGCTCGACGGGTGGCCATTTTAGTTATAAAAAATACCCGATATTGTTCAGACAGCATACAGATAATGAATGATGGCTTACATAAGCATCTCATTTTTTTCGAGATCAAATCCAAGATAGCCGACTGGTGGCCATTTTGTGACTTAAATGTGTCCCCAAACATTTCTCAGATATGTATGGTCTGATTTTGCACAAGCACAGTGCATGATGGCATACATGTGCTTCTCACTTTATTTTGTGACCTAATCCAATCTGGCCGATTGCCGACCATTTTAGTTGGAGAAAAAAAACCTGATGTTGAACACTTCCTCAACCATTTTGCAGACATGCATTTACCGATGTTGTTCAACCTTGGCACACAGATAAAGAATGATGGCTTACATAAGCTCGTAAATTTTTGTTGAGATCAGATCCAAGATGGCCAACTGGTGGCCATTTTAGTTGTAAAAAAACCCGATGTTGAACACGTCCTCAACCATTTCTCGTACGTGCATTTTCCAAAGTTATTCGAACTTGGCACACAGACAAAGAATGATTGCTTCCATATGAAGGTCGTTTTTGTTCGTGATCAGATCGAAGATGGTTTGTGTGTCTATATGGATGTATATATGTATGTGTGTGTATATAATGTCTTCTAGTTTGCTCTTTTTGTACTCATTTGGAAGTTTTTTTTTTTTCCTTTACTATTTAGGTATAACTGTTTTGGCATCCAATTAAAGTTTTGTTCGGACTTGTGGTAAGGCTCAACTCGGCTATTATTTTGATGAGAATGGGAGGACAGTTGTGCAGTATATGACATATTGTGTTGCAGAAGGGTGCAGAAGTGGACTTTGTTGATTATCGAGGGTGGACACCATTATTGCTATGCTGTCGGCTTGGTCATGATCGCCTTACTGACCTCCTTACCAAGCATCATGCTAACCTAAACCACCGGTACTTTGTGGCATCAAGCACCAAAAAAATTGTGGAAAGGGAGTCAAATACCAAATTAGTTTTATTGCTGATATTTTATGCACGAATACATGTACTTGGATTATAAACAACAATGCACATGTGACAGCTGTATGTTATTGTTACAAGTCATCTTGTTACAATGGAGCAAATGTATATTGATAATGTGTGTATATTTGTGACCAAAATGTCTTCTTCTTCAAATATTCTTAAACCAATTCCACCACGTTGTTTATCGTAGCAGAGTACCTGCCTTACGGGCGATCTTGTTCTAAGCATGCAACAAGTTCTTCTGACGCATACCTTTATTTGGGTGGTGTATAGGCAACTGACAGCTCTGTATACGCAAAAAATATATAACCCGGGTTATGTGCATGAAGCAAAAACATACCGACTGCTTCTAATTCAAAACACCTCACAGCACTGGAAAATGTGGGGAGAGAAATACTGTGCTGTAAATGGTATAGACTTGGAATAACCTTCCACACCTGGAGGTGGCACTACATGATGCATATTTACATAGAAAATTTGTGTCCCCCACCCCCTCCCCCTCCCAAGACCACCTGCAAGGATAAAAACACCCCTATACATTAATTGGGGTCATGCTGATCCTCTCGAGCAAGTTTGGATGTAATTGGCCCAGAACTGTAGGTGGAGTAGTGTGACAAACAAACAAACACCGATCTGTGAATTATAGTAAGGATATATAAAGCTAACCGAAGAAACACATACCTTACCTGTATTCATCAGCGGTAATTTTTTGTTACTTTGACTTACTTAATCAATATCGAGATATGGGCAAAAGAAAATATACCATGTGAAAACCCGGCTTGGAAGTCCAAGGGAAGTGATGTATTGGGGGAACGTCTGTTCTGTCAGGCTGGCCGTTCGAATTTCCATTCCAGTTTTTGATTAATTTGTGTTGACCTTCCCTTCCAGCTCAAACTGATAATTTAAAATAAACGTAAATTTATGATCATTTCCTTTTTATTTATATATTATGTGTGTTGAGTTCTGACTTCTAATTTGTAGTATATATTCAGTCAGAGTACAAAATATTGTTGTGGTTACCAAATTCGCAAACCACCATTCAGGTCACTTAGGTGAGATATCTCGGTAAGTATATGTGTAGTTAGGCCCAAACCCGTTGTCTAGAGGGAATAAATGTCATTTATGCGTGCTGCGACTCTTCAGGATAGCCGTTTTTCTTTTACTATCTTTATTTTGGACCAACCGCCATTGTTACCACCACCAACCACGTCTCAACAGTCGTCACAACATCAACCACCCACCACAGCGCCGCTTCACCACAACAGCCACGACCTTTGCCGTCAACCCTCGCAACCGTCGCATCGCCACCGTTCTTGCGCCGCTTGTGGGTACCGGTATTGGACTCGTGCAGGGCGCGCGCCGAACAGCGTGTACAAAACCACGGACTTTCCGCTCCAAAAACGGATCAAAAACGACTCACGCCCACTTTTGTTCCGTCCAATCGGTGAGCAAGGGGCGATTTGGCCCCGCCTCCAGGGCGTTGGAGGGCGGTCGCTATATGCAAATTCATGCATCAAAATGCATTCACGCCCACTTTTTCTCGGGCCAATGGGGAGCGAGGTAAAAGGTCGAAGGCAGGGGGTCAAAGGCGAAGCCACGGGGCTTATATAAGCGACCGCGTTCGTCAGAAAAGGGTCGTCGTGTGCGTTGGAGTTGAGTGCAGTTGGGAAGTTCGCAGGAGGAAGAGTTCGGAGTTGGAGTCGGAGCGAAGAGGACGGAGCTGTGGAGAGGCGGCGGCGGCGAAGGCAGACGAGGGGGTGCTCGCGTCGGTGCCGGGAGCTGCACACCAGGGAGGCCGACGGCGCGACCTGGTCGAGGTGGAGACGCTCGTCGCGGGACCCGAGACAGAGTGAAAATCCTCCTTTCCCCGAGCATCAGCAACCCCCTCCTGTTTCCCCCCGCGCTGAGATAGTGCGACCAAGGGGGCCCTCTTCCCACCCCCGACCAGACACTGTCCGCGAGGCTCGCGGAGTTGAGGCACCACCGCCGCTCCGCGTCTCATCACCAGATGGGTAGGCCCGACACGGTCTCGGCCCCAGGCCCGCCTACCCCCTCATCCTGGAGGGTGGTTCTCTTTTCTTTTGCTTTGGGAATGTGTGTTGTCGGCGCCGTCTGTGAAGTAAAATTGTATAAGTGTTGCCGTGTGCTCGCGTAATCGGTATTAGATCTGCATTGTCGCATTTGCTTTTTGTCTTCTTCTTTTCTATGTGCTTTTGGTGGAATTGTATATGTGTGCTTTCCGTTCATCGCGAATAAATGTGCTTTATGTTGAACTGTTTCCCGCTTCGCTTCGTCATTTCTCTCATTGAATCCTCATCTTGCTTCACGTAAAGGGTTGGTAGTGGGCTGAATACGCCCGATAATTAATCGAACCGTCGAGGCCGACGATAACACCGCTCGGTTATCCCGATAGTACGGAACGGGTCGCTTAAGTGGCCCGTGTCCGAAGTCGACCTGCGGCGAGGTGCGATCGCCCGGTCTACCCTCCGCGTGGGTACTTAGGTAGGTCAAATTTGGCGAGCAACCCTATCCCACGCGGGGGCCGATTGGCTCGATCGCGGTGAGACCGAAAGGTCCACCCGTGACTGGTTCCTGGCGTTAGTCCGAGAGGGTCACGACTGGATTGTCCGTCCGGTGGGCGACGTGCCGCGATTCGAGTTACGTGGCCATCCCCGCACGCCGGCGGGCGCGAATCCGTAACTATATTTGGCCGACCTCCCCCACCATCCCTCCAGTACCATCCACCCCATCCCCCTCCACCATTCCCACATCCTCCCACAACCCCCAATCCACCATCACCCCACAAACCCACACACGCCATCCCTCCCCCCCCACCCTCTTCATTCACTCTCGGAGAAAGCAGGCATGGTCAAAGATTTGTATGCTTCTTCATTGAGGTGTGCAGACTTCACCGATCCACACTGGTACAATAAATGCAGAAATCATAGTGCAGTCCACTATTATATTGTTATGAATTTTGCGCCCGCCCAGTGTGCGGACTGCCGATTTTGCCAATGGCGGCCGTCTCGCCCACTGGACGGACAATTCAGTCGCGACTTTCCGGAACAACGCCGGAAACCAGTCACGGGTGTGCTCCAAACGCACACCATGGCCTAGTCAACACTCTACCCGCGCGCGACAGGGTCAATCGCCGAATTATCGATATATCTAAGTATTCGCGCGGGCAGACTACCGAGAGACCGTACCTCAGCGAGGTCTGCTTGGACACGAACCGCTTAAGCGGTTCGTTCCGTTCTGGGATAACCGAGCGGTGTATTATCGCGAGACCTCGCTGGACCCAATTATTTTATTGGCTATTAAAAAGCCCGCTATTATTCCGAGAGCAAGATAGCAGTTCAATCGGGGAAAATGGACACGACGAATGGGTTAACATTCACAAAAGGACATTTATTTACAATGCACACTTAAACAGGGAGGCACGCATGCAATCAATAGGGGAAGGGGACAAGACACGAGCAAGGTAAAAGCACTACAACCGTCTCTGGTTATTATTATTTACAAGCACTTACACAGTTCTACTTGCGGGACATGGCGCCACAACATTCACAGAAAGAAACAGGGAAAAGACCACCCTCATAGACAAGGGGGTCAGACTGGACCCGTAGGCATTTATGTCCAAGGAGCCTGGTTGACCGAAGGGACTCCCAGAGGCCGTCGCAGGTTACCTCCACCCTCATGGTGACTTGGTTGTGTGACCCTCGATGGAGCCTCTCAAGCCCCTTCACCGACTGACTGCTCCACCCAGACCGAGACTTCCACCGACTGACCAACAACCAACTCCCTTCGCCTCTCGACTTGGTTCTCTCCACGCAGCCCCTGCGCGGCGTCCAGCGCGCCCTTTTATTCCCCCTCCCTTCTCGCCCCGCCCTCCTTCCAGCTCCTGCGGGAAACTTCCAGAAGGGGGGCGTTTTCCTCATGGGTCGGGGTTTTTCGTAGCAATCATCCTGGTAGCGCTTCTCTATTCTCCCTCCACTCGCCCCTCCCCCGTTCCGAAGCACGGGAAAGTAAGAGGAAAAATCCCATGCGTGGTGTTGGAGCTCCTTCTTCTTTCTCCATGGCAGAGATGGTTTTCGATGTGGAGAGGGTTGTGGCATGGGTGTGGAGAAGGTGATTGGTGGTGTGGCTGTTGTAATGGTGGTGTGGTTGGCGTGGGGTGGTGGTCGTGAGGGTGGTGTGGTTGGGTGCTTGTAAAAAGGTGGTTGGTGGTGTGGTTGGTCCAAAATAACGATAGCAAAGAATAACGGCTAACTCAAAGATCACAGCCCTGATAACACGAATAAAACCCATTAAACAACGGTGGGGAAATCTAACTGAACACGGACTTATCGGCATAACTGAACTAAGGACCTTTTTGGTGTTCTGCGAATTTCCATGGCCGTAACAATATTATTATATTATTCAACATTCAATGAATGTATATGAGCCTTTCCACAGTAATGGGTAACCATTGTGTTACATACATAGTCCACATTAAGTGTGTCCAGTGTATCTTGCAAATGAGGGGAAATAAAAGACTGACCCCTCCACTTCTGGAATCCAACAGTAAGAAGATAATCTAACCCAGCGCAATTTATTGATGGGGTGTTCTTCGCGTATAGCGTAGGCTCTTGTAGTGATGATAATAATTAAACGACCTCTGACCTGCTCAAAGCCTTCTGTAACAAACGTGACTAAGTACCGCAATCGGAAAGCGAGATTTTTGGACAGCTTTTCCGGCGATATGGACTTACCACTAATGTTATCCTTTGTTATACATTTGTCATTTAGGTTAAGTTATGTTATCACAAAAATAACAAGACCGTATTTTTAAAGGTTGTGCAACTTGAGCATTTTGTTTCTTTCATGTCGAATTGACCGATAGCATAACGATTGTTACTCTGTTTTCAACCCCCAGCATTCACACTAAAGTATATTTTTGGCAAATTCAGGGTGTGGGATATCATAAGTAAAGTCTTTTTACACATATGTATAATCTAAACCAGTCTCAATCAAAAGCGTATGTGTTCATATAAAACTCTTGGGAAATCCATGTAGTTTTTAATACAACACTTAAGACAAAGATTTATTCCCATCACAGTGAATAAAATTTTATCTGCATGCTTTAATTTTAGGACAATAGCAGGTTTTTTTTTTTGTATACCTTGTCAAGGCTCGTATGAGAGCTAACACACAACTCACAGCAAGGGGGCATGAGACAAGAGGGGCGGGAGTGGAAGGGACAAAACAGTGGGGAACAGAGACATTCGGTGAACTGTGGAAGGGAGAGGGATGGGGATGGGACGGGGAACATGGCGAAGAGAAGATGGACATTACAGGGACTTTCAGGAAGGAAAGCAGGGGAATTGAAGGAAGTGGGCTTGGGTGGATTATCGGGGGTAGAAAAGATCGAGGATTTGGATGGGGGAAGATAAGAGGTGGTGGTGAACAGCTGTTTTGAAAGCATGGAGGGAAGAATGGGAAAGAATAGAGTGAGGAAGTTTATTCCAAAGGCGGGAAAAAAGAGGAATGAAAGAGTGAAGATGAGCAGTGATTCGTGATTTTGGTAGTTTTACCAGAAGGGGGTTGTTGGCGGACCTTGAACGCCCTGTAGAAATGTGGTGGGGACAAATCGCAGAGAGACCAGGGGGGGGGCAAGGCTGGAGAGGAGTCGGTAGAAGACAGAAAGACCACCGACCAACCTGCGGTGATTGAGTGAGAGGCCCAAAGACTCAGCTTCATTGCGGGAGATGCCGATGATCTTAAATGCCCTGGTTTCGACAGCGTGAAGCCGAGAAAGGTGGGAGGCAGAAGCACCAGCCCAGAGGGGAGAGCAGTACTCCATCAGGCTACGGACAAAAGCTTTGTAAGTGGTCAGGAGCTCAAGAGGGCCGAGGAAGGACTTTGCACGACGGAGGACTCCCAGTCGGCGACTGGCTTTTGAGGCGAGGTTGGAAATGTGACTTTCCCAGGAAAGGTCATGGCAGATAGTGAGACCCAGAAGCTTGAAAGAAAAGACTTCTTCCAGAGTATTGTTGAGAAAGTGGATGGGGGGGTTTTCTAAACGGTCCTTTCGAAGAGACATAGTGAGAGTGTGAGATTTGTCTGGATTGAAAGACATGTTCCACGTGTTGGACTAGTTTGTGATTTTATCCAGATCTGCAGTGAGCGAAGAAGCTGCTGCTTGCCGGTCTGAGGGATGACAGATGGTACGGCAGAGGGTGGAGTCGTCGGCAAAGAGAAATAGAGGATTTTCCAGAGAGTCCGAGAGATCATTGATGAAAACCAGAAAAAGAACAGGGCCCAGAACGCTACCTTGAGGAACTCCAGCCTGGACAGGAAGAGGGGATGAAAGAACTCCATTTAGGGCCACACGTTGACTGCGACAGGAGAGGAAGTCTGCGAGCCATGAGTGGAGATGGCCTTGAATACCATGGGAAGAGAGTTTGGTGAGTAGGCAGGGTGCCAGACTGTGTCAAAAGCATGTGATATGTCCAGGGATACGGCTCGGATTTCCTGTCTGGCATTGAGGACCTCCATCCATTGTTGGGAGAGCAGAAGTAGCATATCTAGGGTAGAGTGACCTTGTCTGAAACCAAATTGATGATTGGAAATCAAGCCATTGCAGAAGAGGAAGAATTTCATGTCTGAAGCGATGATTGATTCCATAACCTTGCTGATGATTGGGAGAAGGCTGATTGGTCTGTAGTTACAGGGATCTGTTTTTGCACCTTTTTATGCAGGGCAGTGATGTTAGCAGATTTCCAAGCAGATGGCAGATGACCTTGGGCAAATGAGAGGGTGAATAGAACAGAGAGAGGGTGAGCAAGAGCAGAAAAGCAGGCTTTGAGGACACGTGGGCTGATGCCGTCTGGACCGGTTGCAGAATCTGACTCGAGGTTTGAAAGCAAGCTCTCCACCTTGTCATGAGAAAAGGATACAGAGTCCAGGGACAGTTGGGTGCGACTGGGTAAAGTGGGTAGAGATAGTGATGGGTTTAGGACACAAGATTTAGCTGCAAACACCGAGTTTAGACATTCAGCTTTATCACGTGTGGAATCAGCAGTGCGGCCCTTTGAGGTAAGGGAGGGGATGGAGGGGGAACATACACCAGAAACAGATTTGATTAAACGCCACCAGGATTTTTAGGAGGGAGAGAGGTTTGAGAGTTCAGACTTGAGATGAGAAAGATGTTGTTTTCTGGCTCTCCTGAGGGTAGATACACACATGTTCCAAGCTTTGTGGAAGAAACTGATTGCCCTCAGTTGGGTTTGCTTTCCATGAGGCAAAGGCAAGTTGTTTCAGGACACCTGCCTCGCCACAAGCTTCAGTAAACCAAGGGCGGGAGGAAGGGTAGGACAACTGAACACGAGAGGGGATGAATCTGTGCATGAGGGAGAGCAAGTTTCTTTGAAAGAATTCCCAGGATGAGTTGATGTTTGAGAAAGTAGTGATAGGAGACCAGTCTGTAAGTTTGATGGCTGCTCGGAGACCCTGCCAGTTTTTGTTATAAATAGTATATATCTACATTTATATACACCTAAAAATATGTTAGTGGTATTTGATGGATACTTTAGGAATTCTGTGATAGCTCCTGAAGATAAGACCCTTAAATGTAGCATATTACTGTGGAACAGCCCATGTTAATATATATATATATATATATATATATATATATATATATATATGTATATACATATGTATATATAAAGACCACAAGGGGAAAACCAGAGATGTGACTTTTTTATAAATTTCAGGGTTATTGCACCTGCCAATCATTGGCAACATAAGGTTTCCTCTCACAATATTACTTTAACAAATAACCAGGGGTGTCACATCATTTATATGGTATAAAGTTTAGCCGTGCAATGAAAAAACAAGTCAAAGCTGAACAAGTAGAAACCCAGAGTTGTCAGTACTTTACTCCTGGTTATCTCCCTTTCATTCATGTTAACTGTTCCACCATAATATTCAGAGTGGAGAAACTAAAAAATGAAAGTTTGTAAAACTTTCACAGCATAAACTCTGAGCACTACAATGGCCTATTTGGTTATATCATGGGCTCCGTAGAGGGTGCATATCGTGGTTCAAGCCTGGTCAAACCTTTATTGTGACTTTTATGGGACCCACGCCATGGCTTAATGGTTAGCGCGTCTGAGTACCCATCCTCATTCGATGTACCCACCGCCCAATCAACCTGCTTAGGTATATGAGGGAGTCACATGAGGTGACTTCGGTTATCGCGGGGGTGGTTTATCCTTGGTTTCCTCCTGGTTTTCCATCATATTAAGTAGTACGGAGAAAGAAATGAAGAATCTGTCGTCATATAAGCAAAATACCCTTGAGTATGGCATTGAACACCAATCAAACAAAAAAACAATGACCGTTTAATGTTGAAAAAAATAATGTGTGATCATCACCAGTCATGTAATGTATGCTAATAACCAACAAGCATGAATTTGCTACACATCCTGGGTTAAAATTGAATGGCAATTATTAAACAAGGGAATAACCAGTGATGTCAGTTTGCAACATTGATTCCTTCTTTGCTCTTAAATTAAATAACACAGAAGCTTGGCAAATGCTGCATGCTTAATTTGATCCGCCAATGATCACTCTTCCTTTTACTGGAAAAGAAATCTATATGACAGTTATTAAACAGTCCATCAAAGTCTTAAACTTTGTTTTTCAGTTTCTTCAAAATTAACTTATCCTGACATCTCTGGTTTTCCCCTTGTGGTCTTCATATATATATATATATATATATATATATATATATATATATATATATATATATATATATATATATATATATATATATATATATATATATATATATATATATATATATATGTATATATATATATATATATATATATATATATATGTATATATATATATATGTATATATATATATATATATATATGTATATATATATATATATGTATATATATATATGTATATATATATGTATATATATATATATATATATATATATATATATATATATATATATATATATATATGTATATATATATATATATATATATATGTATATATATATATATATATATATATATATATATATATATATATGTATATATATATATATATATGTATATATATGTATATATATGTATATATATATATATATATATATGTATATATATATATATATATGTATATGTGTATATATATATATATATATGTATATGTGTATATATATATATATATGTATATGTGTATGTATATATATATATATATATGTATATGTATATATATATATATATATATATATATATATATATATATATATATATGTATACATATATATATATATATATGTATATATATATATATATATATATATATATATATATATATATATATATGTATATATATATATGTATACACACATATATATATATATATATATATATATATGTATATATATATGTATACACATATATATATATATATATATATATATATATATATATATATATATATATATATATAATTCGCGCCCGCCGGCGTGCGAGTGGCCACGTAACTCGAATCGCGGCACGTCGCCCACCGGACGGACAATTCCATCGTGACCCTTTCGGACTAACGCCGGGAACTAGTCATGGGTGGGCGTTTCGGCCTCACCACGATCGTGCCAATCGGCCCCCCGCGTGGGATAGGGTTGTTCGCCAAATTCGACCTACCTAAGTACCCACACGGAGGTTAGACCGGGCGATCGCACCTCGCCGCAGGCCGACCCCGGACACGGGCCACTTAAGCGACCCGTTCCGTACTATCGGGATAACTGAGCGGTGTTATCGTCAACCTCGACGGTTCCAATTAATTATCGGGCGTATTTAGCCCACCACCAACTCTTTACGTGAAGTAAGATGGAGATTCAATTAAAGAAAAAACGAAGCGAAACGGGAAAAACAGTTCAACATGAGGCACATTTATTCCGCGGCACAAGGAGAGCACACATATACAATTACAACAATTATGCACCAAAAGCAATTGCAACAAAAGAAGCACAACAATGCAGATCTACTACCGACTACGCGAGCACACGGCAACACTTACACAGTTTTACTTTACAGACGGCGCTGACAACACAGATACTCAAACGCAAAAGAAAAGGGGCCACGCTCTACGACAAGGGGGCAGACGGGCCTGGGGGCGCCAGACTGGGTAGAGCCTACCCGTCTTGTGATGAGCCGCAAATGTCGCGGCGGTGCCCCGACTCCGCGCTCCTCCGCAGGTTTCGTTGGCACTGCTTGGAATGGGGTGGGAACGGGGCCCCGTTTTCGCACTATCTCAGCGCGGGGGGAAACAGGGGGGGTTGTTGATGCTCTGGGGAAAGAGGATAGCTGGCTTGCTTGGGTCCCGCGACGAGCGACTCCACTGCGACCTCGACCGCGTTCCCGGCTTCCCCTCTCTGCAGCTCCCCGACAGACTCCGAACCCCGACAGACCGACTCTCCTCCAGACCCGTCTTGACTGCTGCTGCCACACTCCGCCGCCGCCACACCTCTCCAACTCGCCCAAGCCCAAAACAGAAAACTGACTCAATTCGTCCCGCGCTCGGCGCTTTATAGTGCGGCAGGAGAACCCATATGCAAATTTCCGGATCAGGATGAGCTCGGGGGCGGAGCCACGCTCGCCCATTGGATGGAGGAAAAGTGGGCGTGAAACTCCCCTGATCCTCGAATTTGCATATATCAATTCTACTCCGACGCGCCTGTAGGCGGGGCCAAATCGCCCCACGCTCGCTGATAGGACGGAACAGAAGTGGGCGTGTATCATTCCTGATCCGACTTCCCCTCGGAAAGGCCGCTCTTTGTACCCGCGGCTCAGCACGTGCCCTGTACGAGGCCAGGACAGCCTGACGCTCGGCGTTCACAAGTGCGCGGGAATGGCCGCAGAAGGAGAGGCGAAGGTGGTGGAGGGCCTAAAGTGGCGGTGATGGCCATGGCGACGCTTGGAATGGCGGTGATGCGATGTTTACGGGAGCGAGCCGTGACTGTAAAGGTCGTGGCTGTTGGCGTTGTTGTTGTTGTGAAGCGGCGTTGCGGTTGGTGGTTGTTGTGTGATGGCGGTTGAGATGGGTTGGTTCAAAATAAAGATAGAACAGAAAAACGGCTATCTTAAAGGGTCGCAGCCCGAATGAATCACATTTATTCCCTCTAAACAACAGGTTTGGGGCTAACTACACATGTACTTACAGAGATACCTCACCTACGGGACCTGAATGGTGGTTTGCGAATTTCCTCAACCACAACAATATATATATGTATATATGTATATATATATATCTTCTTCTTCTTCTTTCTGCTGCTCCCATTAGGGGTCGCCACAGCGGATCATCCGTTATGATCCGCATTATGATTTGGCACAGGTTTTATGCTGGATGCCCTTCCTGACGCAACCCTGGTCGCCTCTTACGACACAGGGATATGGTACACCTATTCTAACTGGGGCATACACCAGGCCCAGTACTCTGGTACTCACTTCGCCGACCTCGGAAGGATGACGGGCTGAGTCAACCTCCTGGTGTGTATTAATTCAAGCGGCCAACGGGGCTTGAACTCAGGACCTTTTGGATCCCAAGCCGCTACCCTAACCACTACGCCAACACCAGGATTTGATCAACTCTAAAGTTGATATATATATATATATATATATATATATATATATATATATATATATATATATATATATATATATATATATATATCGATGATCAACTCTAAAGCGACTCTAAAAATGGTCATACAGTATGTAACATCTAAATTGATAGACCACTCGTTCTGACTCAAATGACAGAACCATCATGTCAATAAATGAGACACTGCTGTGTCATGGTGCTATGTTACTTGCAGTTGAAAAGTTCCAATGCAGAGAATGAGTGCTTAAGACAGTGACCTTCACTGTTTTTTTTAGAAGGGGGCCACGTTTTGCCGATGAGACATCAGTGTGAGCTGCCACACCACCTGCAGGACTCCAAAATGACTGCTATTCGGCCCCACCTCCACGTCCTTTTTAAAATTGTTTTGGTTACTGGGCTGCAAGCATAATTGTTTGCATGCTGCCATCGACTGATTGGGTGATGTTACTTTTACGCTTCGTATTGGAACACTCATTTGAAATCATTCGGGGAATTTCATAGCATTTATGGTAGATTATGATGGGGTGTTTTTCACATTTATGTATTATCGGCCACACGTCAAGGGGCGCACTTTAGGCCACCAGGGGCCGCCAGTGGCTCGCGGGCCGCGCAATGAAGAACAGGGGCTTCAGATAATAAGATGTGACTGCAGTCAGAAACATGTGATAATGAGAAATCTGGTCTGGATACATCGTTGTCAGCCCCTTTTTCACACATACAAGTAAATCTGATGAATTACCTTTGATACGAGAGGCTGGATAACTTCAGTTTGTGTTCAGAAACCAGGTCAAAGTTGATGTCACCTATTTTAAATGTGACTAATTCTTGCAATTCAAGGATTGTATCTGTATTTGAAGATGCTGAACAATTGGTGGACAAAAACTGTTCAACAATACTATGTCTATTGGATAATGTCTTTTTTTAATAGAATATCTCGAGGTGACTTTTAAGCATGGTATCGCTCTTCTGAAGTTTAATTGGCTATCTGTTTATTATATGCAGTGGTTATTGAAATTGATTCCAAAGAAAATGTTGATGCGAAACTGAAATTGAAGGTGTCTGTGATATTAGCAATTTCCAAAACACAAATTTAAATGAAAAGATTTGTGTGTGGGTGTGGGTATTACAGCAGGCTGGACAATACCCCTGATCCCAGCCCTCCCCTCCCAGGCACAAATATGGTACTGTATATGACGGGACTCCAATTTAGTATTTAATTATAACTCCAATCTCTGTATAGACACTCACGCAGTTGATTACTCTGGTTTGCTGCAGGGAACCAGTTTATCTCAACACTCCTCTAATGATAGCGGCTCGTGCAGGCCATGAGCGCCTTGTGCAGCAGTTATTGCTTCAGGTAAGAGTAGCCACGGCTCACAGGTGCAAGGTTTTATTGTCTGAACTATTTAATTCTGCTTGGGGCACAAATTGGTGAGTCCACAATGTTTAAGGCTACACATTCAGCACTGAGGTGTGGGTTTTACATATTGCCTTAGAATGTAAGCACCAAATTTGGGAATTGTGGATGCATGTGCACGGAGTACAGCTTTCTGGCTGTAATTTTAAGATCTACTTTTTCGTGAATCCCTGTTTTGTGGGTAGGGTGCAATTATGAAAGAGAGGAACACAGAAGGAGACACAGCGCTAATGATGGCAAAAGCAGCTGGACATTTATCAGTGATAAAGTTGCTGGAACAGATGAATAGCAGCCAAGAGCAAGGTAAGAAATTCCAAACAGAGTAGGGAATGTTCTGCAGCATTGGACGAGCGAGGAATTGTTTTTCAATTGGAAGCACCTGTATGTCAAAGCCTGATGCTGGCTTGATGGTTAAGGCTGGCTTAAGATCTTAGGGTATTGAGTTCAAGCCCTTGTGAGGCTGTTGAATTGACACTATGCAGGTTAACTCAACCTGTTATCCCTCCTTCTGGGGTCAGCAAAATGAGTACCAGCTTGCTGGTAGCAGGGGGCATTGCATCAGCAGCTCAGCCACACCCTCAGAAAATGATGTAGCCAAGCAGCCACAGGCTGCATATGAATAAATTATTTAATAACCTGCATGTCTTTATCCCTGTAAATATCATGTTCCCATTGGTAAAATCTTTGACCTCCTTCTTCCACCAAAATTGATGCAAAAACTGATTAAGTTGATAAAGCTGTAAATGAAAATGTATAATTTTTTTTTTAAACGAACGACGTTGCATTCTTAGTCAAATGATACATTTTCCAAACTATGTTGTGCCTTCACTTCCAAAGCTTCAGACAGTTCACTGGAGAAGGACTGTAACAACGATAATGGTGGAAATTCTTGCACGAACCGTGCTGTGAGCATTCATGATGGGCCACGTGCTATTGCCAACCTTTCAGCTGCAACCAACACAGGTTGTGGTAGGTATCCATACATCATAGCTCATTCATTCATAATAATATGCATTTGGAATCTATTATCATCTGTTGGAACATGCCATCCATCCACAACAAATATATTATAATATGGTGGAACATACCATTCATCCATCTTTCTGTGTGTTTTGAAATAAACTCAAAAGTGAGTGACTTTCGAGAAACATTAACATTTTGGCAGTTTATTTTAATTTTTTCCTTTGCTTATATTTAGGTTACATGGTTTTGGAGCTTCATGTAGATGTATGTTGTGAGTTTCTTGTGTCGAGAGCAAACCAATAGTAACACGTTAATTTTTTTTTGTCTAAAATATCTTAAACTAGAAGGGCACTCGGTAGAGTGCATACCGCCGCCACGCAATGCCTGATCCATGAGAACATATCGGGCCCAATACATTTTTGAGATATCGTGCTATATATCGTTTTTGGCCCTATCTCTCACTGGTGAAGAATCACTTAAAAAATTAAATAACTCTCGTATCCAGATTCAGATTCAGATTCAGATTCAGATCTTCACCATAATCAAATTAATTTGTTCTTGCCAAACACCCAATGTGTCCCCAAGGTTTCGTCTGAATCTGTACACAACTTTTTGAGATATCATGTTGTGTATCGGTTTAGCCCTATTTCTCAATGGTGAAGAATCTCTTAAAAAATTATCAGATCCGGATCCAGATTTGGATCTTCACCAACATTGAATCAATCCTTCCTTGTCACACACCCAACATGTCCACCAAGTTTCGTCCGAATCTGTCCACAACTTTTTGAGATATCGTGCAAAATATCATTTTGGTCCCATCTCTCAATGGTGAAGAATCACTTAAAAATTCTAGTAGTTGGATCCAGATCTTCACCAAAATGTAATTACCTCGTCCTTGTCACACACCCAACCTGTCCACAAAATTTCATCCGAATCCGTCAACAACTTTTTGAGATATTGTGCACACATACAAACAAACAAACCAACAGACAGAAAGGGGTGAAAACATAACCTCCTTCACCTTTGGTGGTGGAGGTAAAAAGGGTCACCACATAATTGACCATTTACCCTATATTTGCAGGATTATCATGATGCAGGTATGTTATTAGTTCCCTTCCAGTTTCACCGGACGGGACTATATGTTTCCTCTCCGTCTGTTCGTCCGTCTGTCCCGCCTGTGTTTTTTCTGACTTTTTTTTCCATACTCTTCAACATATTGTCGTATTCACGGCTATTAGGCTATATCCCACTCCTGACCCAGTTGTGTTCAGTGGGTTAGGTTATATCCCACTTCCGACAGTTGTCGTGGACGGGCGGCTAACCTGGATGGATAGCCGAACAGTTTACTTGGAGGCAAACAACCAAGATCCTTGGAGATTATGGCATGCGTGGGATGGAGGGCGGCAAGGTGCGTACCAGATGGAAGGCGTTTACCATAACAGAAGCACACAGGTTTTTCCTCGAACCCACAATGAATAGACAAACACAGTAAATTAAAAAAATTGAAGGTTTAATAAACATAAATCAATGAGTTACAATGGAAATAAATAAATGCACGATAATGAAAATAAATCAAACCGTGAGGGTAATGAAACGTGAAGTAAACTAAAGCCTAATTTGAGACGTCTCCACTTGGGTACAAAAACAGATAGGGGGAAAGATAAAAATAAAAGAAAATCCTCCCTTTATTCTGGCACTTCACTGTGTGTCCAGCGATGATCTTTTAGGAGCCTGGCGATCAAACTGCATGGGAAACTGCACCCAAAATGGCACCAAGTCGCTCTCTGTGCGGGAACTGTACGTGAGGTAATTCACATGGATGTTTTCCAATGCCAGGAACCATCGTACAGTCTCTTCTCACGATCGAGATTGCCGACGTCGCTCCTCTCTCAACACCAGGCTTGCTCACCGCAAAGGGCGCTGCTTTTCTCCTTTAACATACAACAGGACGATTGCTGAGGCTATCGCTGAGACACGTGCTCCTTTTCTCCTCAAACGTACAAACTTCATGAACCTGCTGGTCAAACAATGGCGAGCGTCCTATTTCAGCACACGAGCAAATTCACACAACACGACAACGAGAATTGGGCAACTTTCTCGTCGTGTCGAGGAGAGCAAGAAAAACAGGACCCTCTGTCTCAACCGCATTCCGCCTACGAACTCGCTGTCCTCTCTGACGTCATGCCCGACCGATAGTCAGCCTTGGGGGTATGGCCTACTGGTACGAAGGCGGGGTTTCTGCCTGCTCGGAAATGTTCGGCTCTGTTGTTGTTTTTGAAGAACATGGTTCCTTTTCTTTATAACCGGCTTTGTAAATGCAAAAACATAGGAAAAGGTGACGGGGCAATCACATTCTGGGAGAAACTAGCCTTAAACCCTTCATAGTTAACACAGCACCACCCCCGTGTGGTTACACGTAACAATCTTCAGCTGACAGTTTTCCCTATTTAGTTTACATCGAGATATCTCCTGCCCATCCACGGACCATGCTACACTATACAATCCTATCTTTACTATGAAATTCCTCCATCCACCCCACAAACATAACAATATTCAACTGAAACATGGTTCATGGCTTTATGATGATAAGTAACAGAATAAGTTCAAGTTTCAGGGCATTTCGGCAATTTTTCACACAGTTCTGCCCTTTTTAAACTTGGAAAACATCACATATGATACATGGGTCAGTGTTCAGCTGCCCTGACTCCACCCCACTGCTTTACACCCATTGGCTAGATAGGTGCCCTGACTCCACCTCAATAAAATCATGCGCCACCATTTCCTGATGCAGCATCCATTGGCAGACCTCAGGCCTGGGTGGTGTTGGTCCTTGTCCCAGTGCTATTGGAATGATCCCAGGTATAAAACCACGATGTATTATATATGCACATAAGCCACATGCATGTTTTTTTGCTTCATGTATGTACATCAGGTTATTTTAAATATGAAATAGGCAAAGCTTAGAAAGGAACGAAACACAGTGGGTTAAAGAGGTTCTTCTTCTTCATTTTTGTTCTGGTATTGGCTCGAGCGTGCGTAAAAGCAAACAAATTTTTATCTCCAGTTTGTTATGCTGGTTGTCTTTATTAGTTTCTATTCTACAAAAGACATCAGTGAATGAACATTGCTTTTCCTTTTATTTTGCTGAATAGACCCAAATACAGTGGGTTATCGGGCTGATTCTTTTTCTTCTTCTTCTTCTTCATTTTTCATTTTAATTTTGGTATCGGCTCAAGCATGCGTTAAACGCATACAAATTTTTATCTCCGGAGCATTCATTGGGACCAGTAGGGGACATGCATTGCAAAGCAATTTTCACTCTTGTTATATGTTTGTGGGGTAGAGGGCAGTCGTTAGTTTAAAGCCATAAATGCTGTATATATGGCCATTTTTAGAACTTGAAGGTATTAAGTGCATGTGTCAGGGGTAAGCAATCTTCATTCAGGCTTTCTGTGAGGGGATGGGCATTGTCTGATTTGGAATAACTAGGTGTAAGATGTCTTTTAAGGGGGAGTTTCCCATAAATGTGCCTGCTCGCCTTTCACTCGAGCTCTTGACACTGGGATTTATCTTGCTCCTGCACCTGCTCTCTTTATCTCTGGATCTCCTCCTGCACATGCACTGCTCTCCCGGCATACTGGTCATTGCTGGTGGGTGTTGGCAAGTTGTGTTTCGCCTTCGCCAGAACTCCACTTCACGCTCTGCCCTGCAATGCTCGGGACAACTCAACACGCTCTTCTGCCTGTGTCCTGTCGCACTCTGTGATTCATCCTTTGCATCTCTATCCTTTTGTCCGATTTGTTGTGAATGACTGTTGTGTATGTGGACCGATAGGGGGTAGTCTTTGCTGTGTAGTTTATTGTCTTGTTCAATAATAGTGTCTTCATTCTATTGGGATTCAATTCTGTGTCCTCATGTGTATTAATATATAATTTTTTTCATTAAGAGATAGTGTGCATCTCATGCTCCCACCATTTTGTCACTCTGATGTTTGGGATCTTTTGGCATCAATGTTGTGCTAAATTGTTAACAATTGTAAATTATAACCTGCCAGATATTAGACCCCACTGGACTATGTGCCAACTGCTCGGACATCGGTCTATGTTAAACCTTAATAGCTCAGCTATTCTTAGAGCCATCCTCCAATGTGCTCAGCAACCACTTTGATTGCGGTTGTGCTTATCGAGAGGTTGCCATCCACACACCATTATTTAAATACAACAACCATGCAATTATGAATTGAGGAAGTTTTACTTACTGCCTTTGCATCATGAGATTATGAGAGGGATCCAGAGAATAATTTCATTTCTATTCTACTCCAAAACAACAATTGTTTTACATGGACATGGATACATAGACATAAACATGCTGAGAGACCAGTACGCTCATGCAACCATATCCATGTATGAGTTTTCTGCAGGAAGAGTGGACAGCTTTCAGAGCGAAAGACAAAAGGAAGGATTTCAGGTGTGCAAGTTTAATAGTAAATTGAATGTATTTTAAATAGTCGATTAACAGATCAGACAAATTACACATACGATTCATAGAGGCATAAAGGAGTTGATGAATGATATTTTCATGTGTTTTTGCATTTCCATAAACGTTATTATTAGTTTGTATTTATGTGTTATGATAACTGCATGTATTTCTTTGGTAATATTCCTTTTGTAGAATACAATTGACACAACTTATTTCTGGCTCACATTGTGCTGGCCTCAGGCTCAAACATCAAGTCTCTCAGCCTTCCTTGCCTCCGTGGGTTGCGAGCATTACTTGACCCTGCTGGAGGGGCAAGATATCGATCTACAGGTTCTGCTCACCCTGACTGAAAATGACCTCAAGGAAATCGGCCTTAAGTGAGACAGGGTTCACAGATAATGCAAACTAATGATTTTTTCAGAGGGTAAATCTTTATCAGTGTCAGTCGTCACTGGTTACGGGTTTAATTATATCAGCAAAGTTGTATCTGACTTGAATGCTATTCCGAATGCATTGCCATCAAGTGTTACGGAGTTTGTCATTTTTTAGAGGGTCACCAAGTTCCATTAAGCTCACTATCCATTAAGCTACTTTGCTTCTGGTCTCGTGAGACTTCAGAGAGAAGAGGGGCATTTTGTGGCTCCGTTATTTTTGATTGTTTTTAAAACGGTTCTTCAGTTGTGGACTGAAGTGTTGAGGATGAGTTAAATATTTCGGATTAGATGAGCCTTTGTTACAGAATAGTGGGCATTCGGATTGTTTAAGGGGCACATCGTTGAGGCCTAGCCTCGTGAAGGCTTTGACTCGTAAACGACTGAATGCCATACTGTCTGGTTGTCACGTGTTTTAACTGTTAATTACCTTCACCACCGAAGGTGGGCGGAGGGTATATTTTAATGTCTGTCTGTTTGTTTGTTTGTGTGCAGGATATCTCAAAAAGTTGTAGATGGATTCAGATGAAATTTGGTGGTAGGTTGGGTGTATGACAAGGACAAATCGATTAGATTTTGGTTGAAGATCTGAATCCGGATCCGGATCCGAGAACGTTTTCATTTTTTAGTAATTATTCACATGAGAGATGGGGCCAAAATGATATTTTAGTTTCAAGGTATTCAAAAAAATGATATAAAAAAAGGCCAGATAGCATGATGTTTCAAAAAGTTGTGGTCAAGTTATGACAACTAGGTGCATGAGTTGGTTAGGTGACCACTTTGCTTTTTACTGCACATGAGTACCCACGTACCAGTTGTGTAAACCCCTCATGATAACTGTAGCAAGTCACAAATCTGATCTGTCCTGTCCTGACAATCAAGGTTGGGTGCCACTGTATCAGCTGGACTGCTTTGTAGCATTTATTAGCATGGCACAACGCAGGCTCCCATCCTCAAGTAATCCCCTAACCTCAGCCTCCGAGTAGCCAGATTACAGGCGCACGCCACTACGCCAATTTATGCTTTCTGACCATAAACCTATACTGTCACCAACTAAAGGCCCAGTCACACCTTGACGTTTTAGCCAGCAATGGCAACGTATTAAAATGTATGTAAAACGCTGGCTTACGTTGAACTTTTGATGTTTTTCTTTTAAAGATTCGGACGTATTCATAACGACTTGGTCTTATGCATAACATACTAGTAACGGACACAGAACGTTTCGTTGTGTTATTGATAACTTATACCAACGAATGCTGAACCTGTTGTCGGCCTTCACAACCTATGCCCAATGATAGTCTAACTTATGCATAGCACGCTGCACGCATCGCCGACGATGACGTGGCGTAGGTTATGAAAAGGCTGCCGCACAATGATTCAAATCATAACCGCCGCAGAAATGGAAGTGTCAACATCGCAGTCACACCTTGGCGATCTTGCCAGCGTATGCCGACCTCTGAAAAATGCGTCTGAAACGCTGGCGCACGTCGAATACGGTATGGGTAAGTTTGGTATGCGTGAATAGAACGCTAAAGTACGCTATCATACGTCGTATTAAATGGAGTACGTCTTGTAATTTTAAACATGTTGAAAATTTTACGACGTACTTACCGTATGACACACGCTCCGCATGCGATGGGAATAAGTTGTACGCACGATATGCGATCGTTGACACACATCGACACACGTTACTTGTAAGGTACTCATAAGTCGAAACACGTCAAGGTAATGGTTAGCGTCAGTGTACCAGACTCCCGGTTTTTTTTTTTTCTTCGGTATGACGGTGTTCAGTGTACAGTGCGGTTATGATTTAAATCGTTGAGCGGCAGCCTATTAATTATATTATATTATAACCGCACTAGAAATTGAAGTGTCAAAATCACCATCATACTGAAGGAAGGAAGAAAAAAAAAATAAAACCAGGGAGTCTGGAACACTGACGCAAACCATTACCTTGATGTGTTTCGACTTATGAGCACCTTTCAAGTAACGTGTGTCGATGTGTGTCACCGATCGCGTAACGTGAGTACAACACGTTACTCATAGGTTAGAAATAAGTTTCAGGTACGCTAAACATTACCTCGACGTGTTTCGACTTATGAGTAACTTACAAGTAACGTGTGTCGACGTGTGTCAACGATCGCGTGACGTGCCTACAACTTATGGCCAGCGTTATGCGGAACGTGTGAGTCATATGCTGGCATAAGTCTTAAAATTTCATGCATGGAAAATTTGAGGACAACCGAAAAGTACAACGTTTAAAGCCAGCGTACTACGACGTATGGCAGTGTTTTTCAGCGTGCTCTCAATGTTATCAAAACTTACCCATAACGTATTCGACGTGTACCAGCGTTTTAGACAAATTTTCCAAAAATCGGCATAAGCTGGCTAAAACGTCAAGGTGTGACTGGGCCTTAACCAGCTTTGAACACGTTATTGTGCACGTTCACATAACGTCTTTCTTCTGCACTCACAATATCCAGGCCAAAAACAAGCACAAGTTTTTACAATGTTATGCTATGTCAGTCATGGTGCTGAGCTGTGACTTTAAAGTGGACAAATCAAGTTTACACTATTTCTTTACATACATAAAAGATTATATACTGGTTCAAACCCACCTTCCCAAAGTGATATAATTAAAGTTTAAAGCCTTGCACCAGTAAGACTCGTAGTAATTCATGTAAAAAGACACAAACTAGGGCAGCTCCAGTTTAGATACAGTGCAAAGTGCTAGTTTAAATGGCGTGTAAAAACATGCCATCTGCTTTTGCAATCTATTTCTTTAATATACATTTTACTTAACACACTTTCCAAATAATGTTGTGACAATGGGCCAAATAGCCTTGTCATGTTTTCCTACACAGTATATTTTTGCTTCATCTTATCGTGGTCACGTCGTCTGGCTGTGACCTGTAGGTGGTCGCGACCTCTGAACGCACAACAGTATATACATTTTGCTCTTTTTTTTTTTTCTTTTCTTTTTCTTCTCATTCTTCCTGGATAAAACTGCATGATGGCCTGGCTCTGTTTATGATGCAGACTTTTTGGGCCACGAAGAAGACTGGTAGTAGCTATCGCACGATGGCACAGTTTGGCTCCATTACCTCGAAGTGACTTTGAACAGGCCTACGCAGACCGACTAGAGGCTGAACTTCAAGAGATGGCAATAGAGCTGCAGAAGGTACCATACACTACTTTTCTCAAGGAGCATCTCACCTCGTACCATTTTCTTCCCTGTGTTTGCTACTCACCTCATATGTACTTGCTTCATCACAAACAGTCATGTAATGAGGTTGACTGGAGATGAGTTGGGATTCTCAGGAACAGAATTATTTCTGGTTAGAATTCTTTAAAGGAAGGATGGGTCCTAAGAGGCACAGTTTTGCTCTTAAAGAGCCAATTTTAATGAATTTGAATTTTGGTTGATGTGTATTACACAGAGGAGTGTTGAAGTGGAGGAGTTGGAAGAGAGTGTGCGTGGAGAGCGTACCTTGAGGAGTGTGCTTGAGGAGGCCCTGACTGAGAAAGAAGCAAATCGTGCAGAGATGATTGCAGCAACTCGCTCTATTCTGGATATCTGCAATGACGCGACAAATGCTCTACAGTGTGTTCGGTAATCACTTTTGCTGCTGTTGCAGTAACACATGTTGCAGGGCCTCGGGTGTTCGTGTGGAACATATTTCAAAACTCAGACTGATGACACATTGCGCATCACATTAATTATGAATTATACAGAGTTTATGTTTTATGTTCTGTTTCATTGGATAAAATGAGATCTTCAGTGGTATAAAAGACTTCTCTTAATTCGCTGTAGCAGAAAATGTGGAGGTTAGTTTCAGGGGAATGCTTTCATCTTTTACAAAACTAAATTGCACGGATCTGTGTGGCCTGTCAGAATGCAAGTCAAATGCCATTTCTGTTGAGTATGGTCATGACATATTCTGATTTGGATGATAATTTGATCATAAATCTGAGGGAAAGCACTTGGTTATAGTTGTGAGTAAATGTGACATAATGTCTCCCCAGCACGACGCAAGATTACACCAAATTTTAACAATCAATGGGACCGGGGAGACAAACCCAAGAGGAGTGATCATGTGGGTCCAATCTGTATTTGCATCAATCATGGCAATTATGAAATAAAATGCCATGCATTTTTTATGTGACATGACATTTTCACATACTTCCAGTCCCATAATGGCTGAACAGATAACTTCCATCCATCCATTGGGACCATACTCTGTGCAGAGCGTTGGTGCTGCCTAAGCAGTCTCCTTGGCTATTGGACACAATCCTGGACGGGTCGCCACTCCGACACAGTATACCAGTGTGTTGGCACTCATTTTGCTGACTTCGGAAGGATGACAGGCAGAGTCAACCCCACCTGGTATTAATTGAACAGCTGAGCAAGATTTGAACTCAGAATCCTGGATCCCAAGCCCACCACCCTATCCATTAAGCTAACACCAGGCATGAACACATAACTTGCTCTCTGGTAAAGCTTGAACAGACTCGGGAGCATTCTCCATTTTGTTTTCCCCTTCTCCAAATTGTCTACTGCACTGCTGCTGCTGCTACTACTACTACTACTACTACTACTACTACTACTACTACTACTACTGGTACAACTACCACCATGGCATCAAGTAATGCCACATTATTGTGGGGTTGGCTGCATGAGTTTTTCCTCTCCACACGCTTCTATCCTGAGCATTATCTCTCTGCCCCCATGCCTTCCGCATGTTCCTCTCCACCACTTCCTTCCATCTCAATTTTGGTCTGCTGATTCTCCTCCTACTAACTGCATCCATGTCAAAAACTTGCCTGACAACATGTTGCTCCTGCCGCCTGAGCACATGCCCCAAGCCACAAATTGTCTTGCTATTGAATTAGTGCAATGATATGACTTGGTAAGTCCTACTCAGGCTCTGGCTACCTGAGCAGGTAATTCTTGCCACTCAGCTAACTGCCTATGGCCATTTGTAGTGGGTGTAAATGCAACTTCTCAGCTGCCCTCCCCAGTCCCATTGACTGTTAAGATGTGGTTTAAACAGGTCTCCAGATGACTGCTTGTTCAATGGATTACTGTCTCGCAGAAATGCCTTCAAGCTGCACTGTTGTGTACAAGAACCGAAATGGTGGCTTCTGGTGTATAATTCCTCACATATAAGATCCGTCGCTTCGCTGATGGGAATACCAATCTTTGCGTTATTGCTAAAAAATATATAAAAAACTTGTTAATGGGAAAAAATATAATGAGGTGGTGTAAAGATACCAGCATAGCGATACACTCAGCGAGCGAGGATGGGGAGAGTGTTAATGGGATATTCATCACAGCTTTTTTATATTCTGAATTGCAAATAGTATACAACAGCACACAAAGAGGAACACAAAAACTTAAACATTTTATCGCCCTACCCACCCCTCTCTTCTTTCTATTGCTCAAACTGTCTGGGGTTCATCTTAGGCACAGGCCGTATCAGGAAAACAAACTTCTCGTCTACGTGTGCTCTCTGATTCCTCGTATCTCGAGCACTGGTATGTATAAAATGACCGTTTTTACAGCCATTTTTCCCTGCTGTGCAGGGGTTTGGCTTTTTCTTGAGGCAATGTTTTATGGCCGGATGCCCTTCCTGACGCCAACCCTGGTCGCCTCTTATGACACACAGGGATATGGTACACCTATTCTAACCGGGGCATACACCAGGACCAGTACACTGGTACTCATTTCGCCGACCTCGGAAGGATGACAGGCTGAGTCAACCCCCTGGTGTTAATTCAGCAGCCAACGGGGCTTGAACTCAGGACCCTGGGATCCCAAGCCGCCACCCTAACCACTAAGCCAACACCAGGCTTGAGCACTGATATATATATATATATATATATATATATATATATATATATATATATATATATATATATATATATATATATATATATATATATATATATATATATATATATATATATATATATATATATATATATATATATGTATGTATATATATGTATGTATATATATGTATGTATATATATGTATATATATATATATATATATATATATATATATATATATATCTGCATATACAGTAGCTGCGATGGTTAATCCATGGTGCAAGAACAAAAAAGGATTTCTGCGAGACCCTGCCTTCCGTGCAGGGATAACCAGCATCACAAGTTGGCATTTGCCGTTTTGCTACGTGTGCCCATGTAGCTATGGTCATTGGTTTCATTGAAATCTGTTAATCCGTTCTCAAGTTATAGCATGACAAACAGAGACAGACAGATACGGCTCCTTTTATAATATGGATTCATAAGATTGTGAAAGATCACAGTTTTTGACTGAGGAGGGTGATAAACTTTTCAATATTCCTCATGACAACACAGTTCTATGACAATGCTGTGTCATGAAAAACTCCATGCAACATTTTTGTCAACAAAGTCTCGACTCAAAGAAGTGAAGTGACAGTGAGTAGAATATAATGCACTGACACTGGGGTAGTGGGACAACATGAAGAAACAGCAAGGGGATGTTCTCTACTGATGGATCTGGGTGACTTCTTGAGGATATGGGGGCTCCCCAGTTAGGCAGGCACGTGTCAGGGGTTCAGCCATGTAGATGGATTTAGTAAAGAGGGAGCGGTTTTAATATGCATGGTGGAGGTGAGTGCATTGACCTAATGCCAGAGGCCGAGAGAGTGGGTCTCACAAGTGGGGCTCCCTGAGTAATCACATCAAAGAAATGCATCGCTCAAATGTCAAATCTACCTCGTGTGATGATGCTCAAACCAGCGCTGACAGTGACACCAAGGGGTATAAGCCTGAAGAACCTAAAGAAGAGGAAGAAAAAGTTCTGTTTGGGATGTGAAATCTACGTGAGGGATGTGTACTCCTGTGGAGTCACGTGTGCCCTGTACACATTTTCCCCTGCTGAGGCCTCAACCTCCACTCTTCCAGTAGTCTTTATTTGCCCCTGTGCTCCCGTTTTTGTTTTAAACTAGTGCATGCCCGTACGTGCATGGCCGTACGTGCAAAAAAAAAAAAAAAACTTTCAAACCGCATGCCAGAAACAACGACCACACAGGCTGTTGTTCCTTCGCTCTCGCGTTCCTGTACATGCATAGCCACACACACACACACACACACACACACACACACACACACACACACACACACACACACACACACACACACACACACACACACACACACACACACACACACACACACACACACCTTTTTGCAATCGAGGCAACAATCTCGTATAATTACTCTTGTGGCCCCAGAACGAAACAGACAATATATTTATAGCCCTAACCCTAACAGCATTTAAAGGCCATTTTCCCCGCTAAAGCAGGGGTTAGCCTTGCGGGCCCCATGACAATCTTCTCCACTTTACCCTGTTTTCTGCATCTCCCCTTCTTAATCCCCTTGCCCACATTTCCTCTTCCACCACATTTAGCCAAGTTTTTCTCGGTCTTCCCCGTCCTCTACTTCCGACTACACTCATTTCCAACACTCCTCTCACCCAGTCACCTTCATGCTTCCTCAACACATGACCCAACCATCTCAACCTGTTTCTCTTCACAACCTCCATCACAGACTCTATTCCCATCATCTTCCGCAAGTCATCATTTGTCTTCCTCTCTCTCAACGATACTCCACACATCCACCGAACCATTCGCATTTCCACCCTTTCCAGCCTTTGTTGCTGCTCCATGTTCAGTACCCATGTCTCACTCCCATAAATCATCGTACTCCTCACACATAGAGCATACACCTTTCCTTTCAGCTTCAACGACACTCCCCTCTTTGTCAGCACGCCACTCAGTTCCCGAAACTTCCATGCACATCTCACTCCAGCAACCGTCGAAGAGTCTGATCCACCTTCTCCATTCAGCATGTCTCCAAGATAGCAAAATGTTTTCACCCCTTCCAGCTTCACACCATCTCCAAGATCCAACTCAACAATTCCTTCATCTGCTGCTCCCTCTATGCACACCTTGCACTTGAATGTAGCTGCCACACTGGTTAATGACCCTCTCACCCCACTACATTTTCGATGAACCCATTCAGCACACATTGTACACTGAATGGAGTTCACTCCGACACCCTTCCTGCACACAGCACACGGCCACTTCCCAGTCCTTTCCACCTCACCACATGCTTCACCACTTGCCATCACCTTCGTCCTTCCGATATTCACCTTCAAACCTTTTGCCTCCGTACATTCCTTCCACTTGTTCATCTTCTCCTTCAGTCCATCCATACTCTCTGCAATCAACACCAGATCATCTGCATACAGCAGCTCCCACGGTAAACCCTCCTTTACCCTCCGAGCCAGCACCTCCATCACAACTACAAATAGAAGTGGACTTAGTACCAACCCCTGGTGCACTCCTACCCTCACCTCAAACTCACCACTGTTCCCATCCTTCGTCCTTACAGCTGTGTGCACTCTCTCGTACATGGCCATCACTACTCTGATCAACCATTCCTCCACTTCGCCATTACTTCGCGTGGGACCCTTTCAAATGCTTTCTCCAGATCAACAAACCCAAAAAACAACTTCTTCCTCTTCTCCATGTACTTCTCCTGCAACTGCCTTACAATAAAAATCGCATCTGTCGTTCCTCTTCGTGGCATAAATCCAAACTGCATTTCGTCAATCTTTACCTTCTTCCTTATCCTCTTCTCCAACACCCTTTCCAATACCTTCATTCCATGCTCCAATAACTTTATTGCTCTATAGGAGCCACAGTCCAGAGGGTCACCTTTCCCCTTGTACAGAGGGACGAGGGTACTCAGTTCCCAATCCACTGGAATGCGGCCTTCTTTCACCACCAGATTACAGATCTCTGTCATTCTCTTCACACCCCAACTTCCCGCTGCCTTCAACATATCTCCCACAACTCCCGTCGGCCCTCCTGCTTTTCTACGCTTAATTGCTCTTTTAGCTTCCTCAACTTCCTTCTCAGTTATCTTCTCTGCTGGTTCTAAAACTGGGTTACTCTCGATGTTTCTATCCCATTCATTTTCTACATTCAACAGCCTTTCCATATATCTCTTCCATCTTCCTTTAATTCCATCTGAATCCACAACAATTTGTCCCACTTCATCCTTCAAGCAACTCACCCCCGTCACATCAAATCTCTCTCGCTATCTGCTTTGAAAACCTGAATACCGCTCTCTTACCCTCCTCCGAATCCAAGCGTTCTCCAAACATTTTCCTATGGGCCTCCTGCGCCTTTGCAACCTCTTTCTTTGCAGCTTTCTTGGCTTCCTTATAACTTTCATGTGCAGCCTCTTCTTCCACCGTATCCTTTGCCTTTTGCCATTCCTTGAACTTCTTCCTCTTCTCTTCAATCGTCTTTCCAACTTCATCATCCCACCACCATGTTTCCGAGTGCCTCGGTGGTCCTTTTGTCCATCCACATACCTCACCAACGGCTCCCAATAGACTATCTTTCATTGACATCCAACCACTTTCAAGCTCAACCACATCATCTTCAACCATACTCAGCCTCTCTCTTAATGCTTCCTTCACTGTCGCCTCTTTCAACCTCCACACCTTCATCCTCGGCTGGTACTTCACCCGCCGAATTCTCCGCGCACCTTTCACCCTTATATCGCAGACAACCAGGTGGTGCTGCGAAACAGTCTCCTCCCCTGGGATCACCTTTGTGTCCCGGAGGTTTCCCCTATCTCGCTGAGGCACCATCAGGTAGTCAATGGTTGTCGTCAACCCACCTGACGTGTATGTAATAAGCTTATTATTCGCTTTCTGGAATTGAGTATTACAGAGCAACAAATCAGCTCCATCAGCAAACTCCAAGATCCTTTCACCTTCTCCATTTCTCACACCATATCCATACCCCCCATGGACTCCCTCAAAACCGTCTGCACTCCTTCCCACATGTCCATTCAAGTCTCCTCCAACCACAACAACTTCCTCATCTTTCACATTTTCCATCAACTTCTCTATCGCACACCAGAACATGTTCTTCTCTTCATCGCTTCGACCGACCTGCGGGGCATATCCCGAGATGACGTTCACCAAGAGATTTCCGATCACAATTCTCACCATCATCAACCTTTCACTCACTCTCGTCACACTCACTACACTGTCTACAAACTCCTCAGAAAACATTACACCAACACCATGCACACCTTCCGGGCACCCTTGCCACATAAACTTGTACTTCTGCCCCTGCCTTCCCTTCACCATTCTCACACCACTTCCCTTCCACCGTGTCTCCTGTACACAACATATGTCCACTCTTCTTCTGACCAATGTTTCAATCACTTCTCCAGATCTCCCTGTCATTGTCCCTACATTCCATGTACCAAACCTCAGAAACCGATCTCCACGTGGGGCATCAGACGATTGGTCATCATAAATGGAAAAATTTCCTCCCTTGCTTCGATCGGGTTCCCCACCTTGAGTTTTAACGAGAGGGGGTGAGGACCCCCACGGGGTACTTCGGGCTGTACCCTGCCCATCAGTTGTACTCATCATGGTTTCCTTTTGAGGCGATGTTTTTATGGCCGGATGCCCTTCCTGACGCCAACCCTTTTAGTCGCCTTTTACGACACGCAGGGATACGGTGTACCTATTCTGACCGGGGTACACACCGGGATACATGCATGGCCGTACGTGCAAAAAAAAAAAAACTTTCAAACAACCACACAGGCTGTTCATTCGCTATCGTAAACGACGACTGGATTGGGGCATTGTGTTTAAGAAAATCGAGAAAGAAATCAGGAAAGTACAGAAATAGAGAAAGAAAGAATACAGTAAGTTGATAAATCGAGAAAGAATACAGTAAGTCGTCACTCTCTGGAAGTTCGCATATCGCCGTTACGATTATTCGCAATTTAGTTTTAATGGCAAATTATTCAATTAGCGCCAACATATTTAGCCTTTTCGCAATGTCATCGCAAGGAAAAACACAGAGAAGAGAAGAGAAAAAAAAACGTACGTACAACAAAAAACTTTCAAGCAACTACACAGGCCGTTCCTTTGCTCTCGTAAACGACGACTGGATTGGGGCATTGTGTTTATCTATAAATACGCAAAGAAATCGAGAAATTATTAGAATACACTGTGATCACTATTCGGAAGTCCGTACATTGTAACCCGTAATGGGGAAACACGGCTGAGGTTCTCTTCCCCATCGGCCATGTCTACGCAGCAACGTGTCTTATCATTAGTTTGTAAATAAATGGCCATAACTTGGGAAGCACTTGTCCGATTAATATCAAACCTTGAAGAGGCACATACTCAGGGCTCCAGCAATATACCTGGCAAGTTTCAATTAGATCGGACTAGTGGTTGTCGAGAAACAGTTCTGTCTCTGTCTCTGTCCGTCTGTCTGTCTGTTTGTCTGTCTCTCTCTCTCTCTCTCTCTCTCTCCCCCCCCCCACCGGTGGCCCTGTTTTGTCCTTTACCCTGAATGGCACTGTTACCAGTACCCTTTCTTCTTTACCCTTGGCCTGAAAGGTCGCCATCACATCCTGGGCATCCCGCACGCATGCCATATTATTTCTCCCACTAATTCCTGCCTACTCAGCCTTAGCCTCTGCTCACCCTGCATCCAGCTTTTTTCCCATAGCCTTCTGGTCAGCCTTTGCTTCTGTCTGCCCAGCATTCATTTTGTTGTTCATAGCCCTCATCTCACCTAACATCTGGCAGAATATCGCTGTTAAATGGATCATGTGTATGTGCCTGTGTTTGTGACGCCGGCCTGCTGTCCTGTGGTGTGGATTCCTGGAGATGGGGGTGAGGGCCACTGAATACTGCCTCTCTTTGGGACGCAGATTCTTAGATTTCTTTTAAACCCACCTGGTCCTGCCCGTCTTGGTTAGACATAGTTGCCAAATAAATTTTAAATTTCACCCTCGCTACGCTCCATTATAATTTCAAATTTACCCAATCCAAACTCCCGATGTTGCGGAGTCAGTGGGTTTGAAACGTCCCTCTCCCAGACACCAAATGTTACTAATGTGGTGTCGGAGAAGGTCCTATCTCACTCCTAACGTCAAATGTTACAATGTCAGGAGGGTTGCAAGATCTCACTCCCGGACACCAAGAGTTACGGGTTCAGCGTCCGGGTCACGAGGGGCTTCTCAGACCCACTTCCTGACCTTTGA
Organism: Eptatretus burgeri; assembly: GCF_056783735.1. Taxonomy (NCBI): domain Eukaryota; kingdom Metazoa; phylum Chordata; class Myxini; order Myxiniformes; family Myxinidae; genus Eptatretus; species Eptatretus burgeri. The sequence continues at coordinate 21,520,005 of NC_140962.1, read as the reverse complement.
CCTTGAAGCTGATAGGTCGCACATAACTCCACAGCACGGCAAGTTGCTAAGCAACCACGGATGCTTAGATTACTTGATTGTGCTTCTTCTCCTCATCTTGACACCAAAATGCACGTGAGGCCGAAGTCGTATATAAACACAAGAGCTATTATCATTTTCCTTCCAGCAGGAAAAAAAATTGCTCTGGAAGTGATCACAATGATTGCTATCATAATGATATTGTTCAAGGGTAATGTTATCGGTGGCTTTTTGTTTTAACCACCTCCATACATACACAATGGAATGATTTATTTTACCTTTCCAGTTGTCATCCTTATCGCCATCAATGGAGGAGTGTCCTGGGGTTTATTCATTATTTTTTCAATTCTGACTTAATTATGTTGAAATACACAATGGCCACCACCCCCTTCCTTTTCCTTCTCCCATCCACCTTTTCTTGACTCTTCTTTTTCCTTTTCTCACCACCAACAGTCCTTTATTGTTGGGAGGACACAGAAAAGAAGAAAAAAGCATCCAAGAAAAGCCCTGCACAGATGATGAAGATCTCCTTAACCATATTGGTATCACCATTTTGACTTCACTGTCATGGTTACTGTTTTATTGAGAGACCAGAAGGATTCATTGATGTGAAGAAACAACTTTCAGCAATAACAAAGTCTGATTGAGAATGTATCAAAATTATTGAGCATAGTGTTTTATTGCATGAGCATGAATCAACATTTAGTGAGTGGTACCTGATGCTGTGTGTAAGAGGAGTTCATCTTGGTTTGGTGAGGTGAGATGATACAAAACGAAATGTGGTATGAAATGATCAAGTGGAGACGTAGAGTGCGGATGAGATAAGAGGATTAATGTTATCATTGATGAAACATATGGCATAGAATTCTTTGAATGACATGATTGCCAACATGAAGTTTAGGAGAGTACAACCAAGAACAACAAATGATTTGTATATATTGTTGCGGCCACGGGTACCATGACACCAGCTTGTCACTCAGGGGGATTAATCCCGGTTGTCCTCGGTGGAGCTGGACCTGGGGCCACCGATCACAATTAACGTTGCGGTACAGTGAGTTGTTTTAGAACCACGAACGCCACCCAGTCAACCACGAGTTCCAGTGTCCGCCGTCTAATTATTCCGTTTAACTCAAGATCACGTGGTTACCTGAGCGGGGAGCGCGCCCTCGTCAAAGCACCAATGTTATCTCGATTTTAGATTTTAATTGGGGTGGCCGAGCGTTTTAACCGCTGGTGCGTGCTGACGATTTTTGGTCAAATCTGTGGTAATTACCTCCCAGTCTATCTCGGTTCGGACAATGCGAGACCAATGGAAGGAAAGGACAAACACAGACAGGTTGGAAATCGACAAATAATTTATTAATAATAAAATAAATTAATAAAAAGAACTTTTTATTTGCTGAGGTAAATAAAGAATGAATTTCAAAGCAAAATCGATGAAAATGCCAGGAAAGAGACAAAGAGTAGATGCTTATCGGGGGTTGACTTACTTACAGCTAAACACAGACATGGGTACCCAACGGATAATTCAGGGGGTGGGAACGGGAAGAATCGTCTCGCTCATCAGAAAGTCGTCCGTGAAGCGAAAACGTCCTGAAATGCGTGTGTGCATGTCACGTCCGTCGCCAGCACCCAGCCTTGCCGTGCACCTTCTTGTGGAACAGCCTTGAACACCAGTCGATGTCTGGAGGGCACCGGGATCATCCGTCGCGGATTTAGACGCTGGTGTTGTTGGTGACCGACCCGTGCCTCACTTGTTGGCGGCGCTGCTCACACCCACACGCGCACCACACGCTCGCTTGCCAAAGCACTGGGAAGGACGAATTGTCTTGTTAGTGCTGGTCAGACACCCACATGCGCACCACACGCTCGCTTGCCCAAGCACTGGGAAGGACGAATTGTTTTGTCGGCGCTGGTAAGACACCCGCTTTCTTCTCGCCTCTCTCGCCCTTTGCCTTTTGCTCTCTCCTTTCGCTTTTTCTTTTTCCTCTTTTGCTTTTCTCTCCTCACGCTTTTCTCTCCTCACGCTTTTCTCTCCTCACCCTTTTCTCTCTTCGTTTTTATATCTCCGGGCCGTCTCCGTGGGGTGCCGTCCGCCCCCAAGCTCACCCCGCCCCACTGGCGCACGGTTACCATGACAAACCATGCGCTCTCAAAAATGGTGGGCGTCGGAGCTCACAAAAGATTTCCGCTGAGGAAGAATGGGGGTGGGCTTCAGAGCTCGTGAAAGAAATGTGTGTAAACATGTCTGTCATAAAGAAAAGAGCTTCCCATAAGAGAGGGAATCTATTCTTTACCCTTCTCAACGCATCACATTTAAGATCCCATTCGACATGGGGATGGGGCTCATCTGAACATGCATTTAAGGAAATAACTGTCTGAGGATCTGGATGTGTGGATGCATTCATCAGACCGGATTCTGAAATCAGTAACTATATATATATATATATTGCACTTTTTTTTTCAGATGCAAAACTTACAGAAATGGTCCACAAGCTGCAGCTGATCGTGTGTGAGAAAGAGAACTCAAAAAGGGTAAGGAAAGGAAAAGAAGATTCAAATGGAAGACCTCCCCAACTGGATATGACTCGACCACAGATGTGAAAATCGATTGGAGTTGAGTGTAGAAGTACAACAAGTGACCTGAAAGGTGCGAAACTTAGCCTCATTCCAGATGACCCTGAACAAACCTTTCACTGGACAACATTAGCGTGTGGAAGGAAGAATTGGTGATGTTTAATCACAGAATAGTGGCGGAAGACATCACCGTGGACAGAATCATGTTAAATGGTTCAGTGTAAACTATCTTCACACGTCTCAAAATGTCAAATTTTTCTCCACTCTGGGTGCCGCAGATGCTCACAGACCAAAAGCCACACGATTCTCTACGTCTCAGAACGTAGTGATTAGGAATGTCGTGAGTGGGGACAGTTTGTGAACATCATTGTGATTGTGGATGAAACCTGGAGGGAGGCCCTTCTCCAATCAACAAACCAAAAGGCAGTCAGCACAGTGGAGGCATTCAGTCACCTCCACCAAATAAAATGTGTGTGTCGGCATTAGCTACGAAGATGATGGTGGTCAACTTTTGCGATGCTCATGGTATCATTCTCACTCATTGCATTCAAAAAGGGACAACTGTTACTTGTAACAGTAACTGTGAGGTGTTGGGGAAAAGTTTGTCAGTCATGTCGAAGAAACGTCGAGAACTTGCAGTCAGGGTTTCGCTTCCACCGTGACAATGCCCCAACACATGAGGCTCCTGAAATGCAATAATTCTTCAAGGAGCAGTTCAATCAACTGATCCCACATCCACCATAATTCATTAGATCTTGTGCCAAGTGAATTTTGGTTATTTCCAAATGTGAAAGACCACCTTGGTGGTTGGAACTTCTCCTTCATATCAGAGTTGGTAACAATGATTTATCAGTGGATTCTGCATACCCCTAAATAAAGATTTGCTCGAGCTTTCATATTATGGATGGACTGGTGCAAAAGGTGCATCACACTCCTCAGGAACTGTGTTGAAAAGTGAAGTTCGTGTCATTTTTCATACATGCTTGGTGAAATAAATGACGAGACCTTCATATTTGAACACCTCGTAAAATGTATCTTTCTTTTTGGACTTCTGAGGATGCATTGCCAGGGGCATGCATGGTGCAGTTTCTGGCAAAACCTTTTCCTTTAAATGACACTAAGTGGGTTGACTCAGCCCGTCATCCTTTCGAGGTCAGCAAAATGAGTGCGAGCTTACTGGAAACAGGGGGCGCTGCATCAGCGGCATCGTCGTGCTCCCAGTAATGATGTAACCAGTAGCCATAGGCTGCATACAAAATAATAATAATATTGTGAGGGGTAAACTGTATACAAAAATTAAAATCTGACATTTCTGATACATTCTTTAAACTGCATTGCATGTTTAAAGAAATGTACACCAGCAGTTGTTTTTTTTTTAAACAACAGTTTATTTTCAGAACTGCAACTGACAATGCTCTATGATGGAGTTCAGTATGCAGGAACAATGCATCCATTAATATTTAAACAGCACGAAGCCATGACATAAGGGCATGTCTTCAGTGACTGGAGACTGCAGAGAATGGTTGTAAGATGGGTTGCAGCATTCAAAGACCATGGCAGATCAACAATGTAAGGTGACATCTGTACTGGAGGACTAAAAGCTACATGCGATAGCAGCCATGTTGATTGCATTCAAGGACTGTTGCAAACTGATCATTGCTGGTCTTGTGTAAATATTGCTGTTGAGGTTGGAATTTGTGAAAAGTCCATCCATTCCATCCTCGTTAAGGAAATGCAGATACAAAAGGTTGCTGTCAGGTGGGTCTCACATCATTGTCACAGCCTAGGTGGTTGCATAATACAAGAATACAATGGAAAGTAGTGGAAAGCTCTCCATACTCGCCTAACACAAGGCCGTGCGATGATGGCGTGTTTCTGATGCTGAAAGAGGACCTTGTCCGAAGAGGATTTGCAATCTCAGACACTGTATACGAGCTTCAAGTGGTTGGACAACAGACTATTAAACGACTCATCTTTCACAACTGCAGATGGAAAGTTCTCGATTCCAGAAGTGTGGTGACATGATGTTCCACACATTGAAGTTTACTTTGAGGGATTGTAAAAGTTTTCGATAAAATAAACATTTGCTCGAGTTCTATCATTGTGCTACCATTAATCTGTCATGCTCATATGAAAACAATTGGATGTACGTATTTTCTTTTTTAGTTTTTTAAAAATTCATTTATTTTACAAATGGTGAACCACTGTCATGAACAATGATGTTGCTTCACATTGTATTGTTCCTTACTTTGTAAGAGCCAAGTTATATATGGAGGTAAAATATTGTCATGTCCGAGTACCCGTTAATACAGGATTTCTCTGAGCCAGGACCTTTCGTCCCGAGAGATGGTTCAAACGATCTTTTATGACACTGCGTTCAATTATTACTCCACTTTACCGTTCTCCAATGTCATCCAAATGAGCTAAAATTGATGGCACACACACAAAAAGCAGATGGCTTAAACACGTTTTCTTACCTTTTACAGAGTTTACTTTGAAAAACAAAGTACAGGGAAGATGGTCGCCAAGACGCTATCATAAACGGAACAAACCAAGCCAGTCAAAAGACACAAAGAGGTAAAGGGGAACACGTAAACTTGTATACAAGAAGGAGAAATAAAGCGCAAAACCTAACCCACTGGGCGCCAGAGAGCACACTCGTACAACAAGACAATAATTCAGGTGGGACTTCCTTTTGTCTACGATGCACATGGTGGACATAGGACCCGATGCAGTTCGCTTTAAGAAACTAGGAGCAGGATGAGAGCCAGTGACGATGGTGTCCAAAGTCAAAATAAAACAGCCTTGAGCAGGGCCAGCATGAGGAGACCTTCAACCTGGCCATGTGGTCCTCTTTGTCCTTTTCCCAAACGAGGCCTCCTGGTCGGCACATCTTCTTCCTCTAAGTGTTTCTTTGCATACACTCCGTGAATGTGGAGCTCTCCTGTCTGAAGTATTTCTTCTCTCCAAAGGCACGGTGATACTGTTGTGGAGCGGGCGTCGGTGGCGAGCACGACCGCTAGGTGGAGCAGTAGAGTCGGCTCCACCGAACACCAGGAATCGAGATCGTGCTTCTCGGAGAACTCCGAAAGGCACGGGTCCCTTACAGGACCATGGTCGCCAATATTTTGACGGCGTGAGGTAGGGTCCACTTGTCTAACTCCAATTTACCTTAGTACTCACGCCGTCCAACTACCGGGGAAACCACACCCTCGGCCGACTCTGTCCGATCCGAGTTGTGGTAATGGCTCGGATCCGGCGTAACCGAGCAGAGTTACCAGAGCCGCCGGACCAAATGCACAATTTGCCGCTTCCCAATTTCCCAACACGCACCGTGCTCAGCCATTGAAAGAAACACAGAAACGAGCTGAAACATTCAACAAAATGGATATTTATTTACAACAGGCAAGGAGGGGAACACCGAAGAGCAGTGTTAAACCGACTATCGAGAAGAAATGCAAATAATGTACAAGGCACTTAAACAATTGCTACTTATAGACTGGGCCCACAGACACACACGCACACACCCAAAAGAAATGATGGCCACGGCCTTTATTCGGCCCTTCAGCTCGGGAGGGAAGGCGAGCTGAGGGCAAGAGCCTACACTTGCATCTGCCCGCCTCGTGCGGTCTGGTCGAGCTTGTCCGGTGGCGGGACTCAAACCCACCACCTCAACGCAGCACCAGGGACGAGGGACAGAATGATGGACGGCAGCCAGCTTGAAGGCGGACGAGGCAGGAGACGATGAGGCGACAGGCGCTCAAGGCCAGAAAAGCTTCCACGGAGCAGACGACACCAGGCGAGGCCGACTCGGACAGCCAGACAGAATGCCCCGATCACTATTCCTCTCCAGAGGTGGGAGGGATTTCTTGCCTGACCACTCGCCTCCTGATTGGACGGTTGTGTCGCGCGATTCGCTGGCCGTCCCTCATTGGACAGGCCCAGGGAAGGCGGGGTGACTCCTACCCTTCTGGGTGGAGTCCCGATCTGAGGCGATGAGCCTCCTGATTGGGCGAAGGGCACGCCCTTGCCCTCGTGGGAAGAGTCGGCTCCTGAGCGAGGGGTCCCACCCACGTCCGCAGCCAGAAACACATGCGCTATGGCGTTGGTGAGTGAGGCGATGGTGCCACTGGTGTTGTTGTTGTTATAAGTGTAAAAATCCTATCTGAAAAATAACTTTGCAGCGCATGCACACTTAATTCCCATTCGACATTGGGGGCATTCCATGTCAAATGTACACACCCTGCCGACACTAATACCTCATTTTCTCCCCACATGTTGGTCATTTATTCATTTGGGTGAAAAAACATAAAATACCAACTTTTAGACCTGTGGGCCCATCGAGGCCCATTTTAAGCCCCCCCCCCCAAATTTGGGTTCCCCCGGCTGCCCCATAATCTTCCAGAGGCCATATCACAGGTTGTAGTGGTCCAATTTGGCTGATCTTGGTCTCAAAATGCTCGTAAAAGCGAGATCTTTCGAATGGCGTCAAGTAAAATCACTCTGAAATAGTAATTCAAAAAGTTATAGTTTGGGGCGCCCTTTGACCTTGGGCCCCCACTCCCCAGCCAAACCGATGGTCCCGATTATTTCGTGTGAGAATACCCTTCATATACTCCAACACCTCAGCATAAATGAAAATGGGATCTCAATGGGTTCAAGTGTGATGATGGTTTTATTGTTCGGGGACTCGGGTGCTGGACACACAATACGCCACAATACATCGCACAGTATTTGAACACAAGATTTCCAATACACTATATCAGTATATTGTACATAAATTTTCCACATGCACATGCAGGAACTGGAAGCGATACTAGTACGAGTAAGAGTTTTTCCTAGCATATTATAGTCAAGATTTTTTGCCAACCAATGTTTTATTTGACAGCTGTGTTTCTTTTTTACTGATTGTGTAGGTTATACCTATCGCAGTTTTTGGTTCTACAGAAAGAAGTATATCAGAAATGTCTAAAATGTAGTGATCTTCAATGTCAGGAAAAAAGAAACTATTTGTGGGCCTGTTTGGATGAAGAAAATTCACTTTCACTTCATGAGTGTCCTGAAAGGCTTCCATGATGCAGGGAAGCCACCATTTTCCATCATAGTGCACTGTGACATAACCTGAGAGTTTCCCGTGAAAAGTTGGTGTAGATTTTGAAATAGCTGACTCGATTCGGTGTACCTCACTAAGGCTGAATTAGCGTACTTGAAGAGCAGTTTTAGAAATAGGGATGAAAGCATGTAGTTTTTGGGTTCCAGCTATGGTTTTGGCCGTTTTTAACCTTTCTTCCAGATTTCGTTCTTCCTCGTCGTACGCCTCTTGGATCCCGTAACCGAACTTCATTTCATTCAAACCATTTTCAGCAAAGGCGAAAAGATCTTTTGGAGAAATAATTTGACTGTCGTAAGGTGGACGCAGGCTCTCGTGTGTTGCTTCTCGTTTGACTGTAACTCCCACGCCATCTGAAGGGCCCTTGCCATGACTTTTGGCAAAAAAATGCCATTCTGCGCCAATACCATACTCTGATTTGTGACGACAGGTTTATGAAGGCTTTGCAATTCTTATATTGGCCAGCACAACCGTCTGAGAAATAGTAAAGTTTCTTTACATTTCCAAAGCTAGATTTCAAGTGTTCTCAATGAGCATTCTTTGGAAGAGGTGGACTGAGACAACGTCGTGAGTATTGCATTCTGATATAATCGTGAACGAATCGTGGTTTAATTTGCCATCGTCCGATTTGAAACAGTAAACCCAGGGATGAATTGTGGCTTGAGAGCAGTTCCAATGGAATCCTTGGGCCACATCCTGTACGACAAATGAATAGTTCTCTGAGAAGTCTCCAATAATGACAAATTCTCCTTCACCGATTTCGTCTTTCTTATTTTTCAGAAACTGAGATTGGGCCTTGGCAATGAAGTCGTGTCTCACTAATTTCACCACGTGTTCACAGAATTGATTAATGAATTCTTCTAAAGGCAGGACCCATGGAGCTCAGTTCAGATCTGTCGGTGGATGTCCACCGTTTAAACTGAATTTCATCAATATCCTCCAGTTTATAAGCACTCAGTAGCTCGGTTTTGAAGTCTTCATTTGATGGGCAACTTTCACAAGTTCTGAAATACCATGCCGGTTGTGCTGGGTTACAAACTATGTGTGCTATCACATGATGATAGCTAGGAAGTTCGGCTATCTGTGGCATTTTGGAACCAAACATCATGAGTTTCACATTTTGATTCATCGTACATACACATACACTGTGTGTACCGCCTGAACCGGCCAGGACACAATCTGAGGGACGGAGCATGGCGAACTTCACAAATCCAACGTTCAAGCCAGGGTTCTTCTCTTTGAATTTCTGAAACAGTCCCTTGAGATTGTTTAGTACCAGGCGCTTTTGAATTTTGTCTTTTCCATGTTCATTCCTGACCACCACACAGTTCTTTTTTCCCGGCATTATTCGGCTGACTTCATCACTTCGGTAAAATTCAGTTACGGTGGATTTCACTTCGTCAGGAAATATTTTACCCTGTTTGGGATTTGGAGATGATAGCATACCATTTCTTTCTCTAAATTTTTGGCTTGCACAGCCATTCTTTAGGAGCAACTGAATTCACTCATCATCCCTCTGGTGCTCATATTCCTAGCAAATATTGTCAGTATACGTATTTGCTCTGAACGGCTCGAAACAACGTATTTTCTCTCAGGCTTTTGATCACCTCTGGCATGCAGTTATCATCACATTTTGACGCTGTATTTTGTGTTTTCTCCACAGTGCTTGGTCCAGCAACTAGTTCTAATTTCTTTCGCACAGAATCTTCCACTTTACTCCGCTTTTCAGGAACGTACCCTGGGTTCCTTTTCGCCTTTCGTTTGTCGAATGGGCTTTCACCTATCATCGATAACGACTGGTTTAATAGGTCAAAAACCTCTTCCTCCTCATCTGTCAAAATAGATTCTGCAATGCCTTCGATAGTACCTTCTGATGATAATTTCGAACTGGTCGAAGATGATTCTTCAATACGCTCTGGTGACAACTGAGAGTTTTTTTCTGCACGAAGTACAAAGTCTGTTATCCTTTTTCACCTTTGAAGAAAATTTCATCAACATATCATTTGACACATTGCGAAGATCTTTTCGTTGTTTCGTTTTATGGCAGCTGAACGGATCGCAACAGTATTTTCGGAACTCCTTTCGATCTCCAGTCTCCATGCTTACTGCAAAATATGCAAAAACTGAGATTAGCCCATTTATAATTTAATTCGATGATGGTTATACAAAAAATGTTCACTTAAAAATCAATAGACATAATAGGCAGAATAATTTTTTGCACATGATGCAATATATATATATATATATATATATATATATATATATATATATATATATATATATATATATATATATATATATATATAATAGTCCAGAGATGATGATTGTCAATTTTAGACATAAAGACGCCTGCCAGCAGGTGACGTCATTGGAACGATGATGGCAAACGTCGCCCAATGTCGAATCAAGAATTAGTGATATGTGGACCCCAAACAATAAATCCATCATCACACTTGAACCCATTGAGATCCCATTTTCATTTATGCTGAGGTGTTGGAGTATATGAAGGGTATTCTCACACGAAAAAATCGGGATCATCGGTTTGGCTGGGGGACGGGGGCCCAAGGTCAAAGGGCGCCCCAAACTATAACTTTTTAAATTCCTGTTTCGGAGTGATTTTACTTTACGCGATTCGAAAGATCTCGCTTTTACTTGCATTTTCATACCAAGATCATCCAAATTGGGCCACTACAACCTGTGACATGGCCACTGGAAGATTGTGGGTCAACCAGGGGCATCCAAATTTGGGGGGGGGGGCTAAAATTGGCCCCGATGGGCCCCCAGGTCTGAAAATTGACACAATGCTTAACTGTGGATACAAACACTTGCACAAAAAAGAGTGAAATCTGAGACGATGTGTCAAACTTTCGCTGAAAAATGTGTACACTTGACATGGAACGCCCCATAGGGGAAAGGGAGCTATCTATCTACACACTTACCGATATAACTGAGCTATAAGGACTCTGGCTGTTGTGTGCTCATGGCTGCCAGATTCGTAACAATACAGCTTGGGTCTGTCCCAAAATATCTGCATAGCAAACCACAATAACCACTGCTTCTCATGCGCCTCTGTGACCCACTTGCTCGACCTCCTTCCAGACGAGACTCTCTTCTTCCTCCTGGGTGGAGTCCTACTCTGGGTTCCTGCCCACAGCAGTGGCCCCAATAAAAAGAAATGCATTGCCACATCAAGCTCCACAGCACACTGTGCCACCATGGCTGGCACACACTGGCCGGAGAGATCGCAATCGGCCGAGTTGCACACCTCTGACATGTGCCTCTGTGATGGGAAGTCCTCACCTTGCCCCACCTACAAACAAGAGTTATTTACACATACATAATTAATTTATAAATTACATATGCTACTGCTTTCGCGTCACGTGTAAGAAATGACAGTCTGACATGGATTTAATGACAGTCTGACTGTTAGTGTTACATGGTAGTAACCTACTTGAAACACACGGACCATACTCCACTTACCACAGTCTAGCTATGGATTTCCCACCCCAATTTTTTTCACATAAGTCGGTCATTTTGACACATTTCCGGTAACGTGAATGGCATGACCTCCACAATTTAGCATCCCTACCCTGGTCTAATGTTGTAACCCAAATTTGGTAGCATTCTGGCTGGTGGGTCCAATAATATTTTTGAAGAAATTTAATATGTTGGCTGTTTTGACTGACTTAAAGTCAAGTGACCGGAATGAGCTTTGCAATCCTTGTTACCAGTCAGGAGAGGAACATTGCTGCCAAATTTCAGCCGGATCGGCCAAGTGGTTTGGCTGGAAAAGTCGAAATAGTTCGATGGATGGACAGACGATGCACTATGACAATACCTTTTCTGGAATTTCAATTCCAGATAAGCTAATAATATTTAGCATTCTCCACATTTCTTTTCATCTTTTGCTTCTAAATATATGCCTTTTAGTAGTGCAGACGAGTGGTAAAAAAAAACCTGCAGGAGAGAAAGGATGGTGTGCAGAATGCATTTTTGGAGTCTTTGTTAGAGAGAGGAAATGTAAAAGATCAACAGTGGGAGAATATAAATGCAGCACCAAGAGGTCAGACAGAAAAGTGAGATTGTTCAATCAATCCCTAACTGGCCAGTTCAATCGATTCCTAACTGGCCAGCCAGACTCCCCAGTCAAACCCTAACAACACTTGTTCAATCCAGGAATGTTCAGAACTCTTTGATTTTTCGGCTTCATATTGTTTTGGGCCGGGGTCCGGTGGAGAGAACGACCTCGAGGTGGGGGAAAGCGATGTCAATTCTCAACAGACTCCCCGGAATTGTAGGCCATCACTCACGGATAATTCCGTGATGCGGCGGGTCGCTTAACCGACCATGGACGCCAATACCTCAACCGCGTGGCATAGGGTCCTCCTGTCTAGAATCAAGTTACCTAATTAACCACATGGTTTCAACTACCGGGGAACCACGCCCTCAGTACGCCTTGCCTGAACCGGATCACTTTACCAACTACCGACTCCTTTTCCGGATCGGATGCAGTCGAGCGGCACTGCCAAGGACGTACCGGCTGGAAGGAACGGATTATCGGGAATAAAGACCCGGCTGAACTCAGATTCGAACCATGCTGGACCAATGGAGGAAAAGACAAAGACGAGCTGGGAACATTCATACAATTATTTATTTACAATAAGGCGGGGAAAAGCATGTGGCACAACGAAAAGGTTTATTCGGTATGTAATGCAAGGGAAAGATGAGAGAGGTGTGGTGCGGTAATTTTACAAGCAACTTACAAAAGCGGACACAGTGCAAACTTGACGCGAGATTAATAAAAGCAACAATTACAACAATGAAGATCTTGTACAGGCTTATCTAACGGATAGGCGCCACCACACTCAGACACACACTCAGCCAAAATAAACCCAATGAAAAGAAAAGGGACCTTTTGCAGCCAGGGAGGGAGGGAGTTGAGGTCACAGTTTTTGGTACCTGAGATTTTCAGGGGGAGGGATGCTCCGTGGTGCGGCACCCAACAAAAGCTGTGCAGTTCGGTCCACGGCCGCACGTGTGGTAATCGTGTCTGGTGGAGTTCAAAGAGGCGAGAGATGAGCAGTAGGCAGGGCCAGATTAGAGGCTTGGTCGAGGTCGTGTGGGCGCGGACCAGCACAGTCAACGGGCCGTCGAGGCGAGACCTAGGCAGAGCCAAGCAGCCGGAACACTTTCACAACAACTCGCAATTCTCTTCAAGCTCCCCAACTTCTTTATAATTCCAATGACAACGACCACTTCCAACTCGGAGGTCCGTGCTTTATACAGCCTGGAGCTCGGGAAGGAGCCATGGCGAAGCCGACGTCATCGTCCGATCCGAGCATCCCGATTGGACCAGGCCTTCATGTGGTCCACCTCTCTGGGCGGAGTTTCAGCCAGACGCTGGTCTGGCCCACCCACGCCGCACGTGTCAAGGGTTTGGAAAGGTGAAATCCGATGCGAACGTCGGGATTTTGCCTCTGAAAACAAGTCGCGTATGCTGTGGTCAGCGAGACGAGGGTGTGAGGAAATTCACCTCAGAAAATAAATGAGGAAGAGTGGGAAGTGGAATGGAGGGGAAAATGATAAAATAAAAGGGAACTAGAACGGGCACTCGTAGAGCGCATACCTTCGCCGCAGCCACTAGTTACCTTTGTTTTAAGTTGTCCACAACGCATCTCAATACAAATATGCATCTCGTGACCCCCATGACCTTTGACCCACAACCGCTACCTAGGGTGACAATAGTACTATACCTTGTGTCATTTCAGAAGATGGGGAATTGAACACTGAACAATTTGGAGTTAATTTGATGTAAATCGGAAACATATTAACCGTTTTCATCATGAAAAAACGATGTTGACCATTTTGTGATCTTGACCTTTGATCCGATCGCTCCCAAAATCTAATGGATTTGTCCTTTCATGATGCCAAACAAATCCAAAACAATTAAAGCCTCTCTGCGTTTTGTTTTTTTTGCGTTAAGTTGTCCACAACGCTTTCCGATATAAATGTGAATTTGTGTGACCCCCCTTGACCTTTGACCCCCAACCGCTGCCTTGGGTGACAAAAGTACTATACCATGTGTCATATTAGAGGATGGGGAATTTAATTTTGAACATTTTGGAGTTCATTTGCTGTAAATCAAAACAAAATTGACAATTTTATCACGAAAAAACGATTTTGACCTTTTTGTGACCTTGACCTTAACCTTTGATCAGATCGCTCCCAAAATCTAATTGATTTGTCCTCTCGTGATGCCAAACACATCCACAAAATTTCATGACAATCTGCGAAGTGGTTTTTGTGTAATGTTGTCCACAACGCTTCCCAATCAAAAACTCCATTTTGGTGACCCCCTTGACCTTCGACTTCCACAGACTAACTAGGGTTGCAAACACTATACCATACGCTATATCAGTGGATCGGGATTTGAATACTGAACATTTTGGACTTAATTTGATGTAAATCGGAACAAAATTGACACTTTAATCGCAAAAAAACGATTTTGACCTTTTTGTGACCTTGACCTTGACCTTTGATCCTATCGCTCCTAAAAGCTTCGCCTGGCGTCCTTGAGTAACTGCACATCATCTCTGAAAATTTCATGCAAATCGGTCCAGCAGTTTTTGCACAATGTTGTCCGCACACATATTTACCAATAAATAAATACACAGGGGTCAATACAATACCTTCGTCAAACGAAGTTTGCGAAGGTAAAAATGATTTATTAATCCTAACTATAGCCCATTGCAACACACTCCCTCGTCTTCCCACTAGACAAAGGGTAGTAGTCCAGCAGCGTAGTCTGATATTTCAGAGCAATTGTTGATCAGTCAAAGCTGACCAAGGCAAAATCTCGGGTGGCTCCATATCTCGAATTGTTCGGAATACATTATTCTACATGTGTACCAATTTTGGTGCTTTTATGCAAATTTGAACAATTGGTTTGCTATGCTGCAGTACTATAGGGACCTAACTACACATATATTAATGAAATAACTGACTCGGGACAACTGTATGTTGCATGCATACGGTTCCGAGAACTGTAACAATATCTTTATGGCATCTTGAAAGACTCTTGGTAAACAGCAAGCAGAAAGTAGGGTCATCCAGTGTGCCTTAATGGGCCCATGGTGGCAGATTATTTACCACCAGGCCATTTGTGATGCTCACTAGATTTGCTGATAAGGAAGAGGAGTACAGCTGTCAAGTCTTCAGACATCAGGTCAGGTATGGGAACATGCGCCAAAGTAGGGCATTGCTACGTCCACTTTCTGCCATCCCCCAGACAGATGCCTAGCCCATCCCCATCTCCTTGAGATGTCGATCAACCTGCCACAACCACGAGGCATGTGGTCGGCCCATTGGCCTCCTCCACTTACGAGACTCCCTTGTTCAGAGAATCTGGTGAGTAGGATCAGCGTCTGGAAAACGAGCCACAGCTGATGCTCAAGAACTATGCAGGTAACAAATCTCATTTGAGTCTCTCTCAGCAACCGCTCATTGGACACAAAGTCCGACCAGCGATAGCCAAGGATTCTCTAAAGAGACCTGGTACCAAAGGAATTAAGTCTCCATCTCAGATCCCTGGTCAGAGTCCAAGTCTCACATCCGTAGAGCAAGACTGGAAACACCAAAGACCTGAAGATTCGGACTTTCATCCTTCTGCACAGGTACCGACAGCGCCACACCCTATGATCTAGTGAATCCATGACTCCCCAAGTCCAATCCAGACGTCAGTTGACCTCTGGCTCACAGCCAGCAGAGACATGAATATCACTGCCAAGGTAAGTGAATCTCTCCACGACCTCAACATCCTCACCACAAACAGGTACAGACAAGATAGCAGCATCCAAGATGTCATTTAAAGCCTGGATCTTCATTTTCACCCAGGACAGTCGTAATCCCAGCAGCTCTAACTCCTCATTCAGCACCTCGAGGGCCTCCAAAAGGATAGCCAGAGTCTCTGCAAAGATGACTGCATATTCTGCAAAATCAAGGTCAGAGAACTTGACATTGCAAAACGAATCACCACAGCTTGATCTCTCTGACATCCTCCCCAGAATCCAGTCCATACAAGTGTTGAAAAGTGTGGGGGCCAGTACACACCCCTGACGAACTTCAGTAACAACTGGAAATAATCAGAGATGGTATCACCCCATCTCACAGCACTCTCAGTACCAGAGTAGAGTTCAGACATCAGATCGATCAGTTTTGGTGGCACCCCACGAAGACCAAGAATCCTCCAGAGGACATCCCGATTCACTGAATCGAACGCTTTACAGAGATCAACATAGGCTGCAAGCAGCCCCTGCCGAAACTCTCGTCTGCGTTCGGTGAGGACCCGAAGAGCAAGGATACGATCAATCGTTGACCTCTTTGGTGAAAAACTAGATGAGAAGGCATATTTCCTCTTTATTTTTACCTTTAAGTTTGTTGATATTTTATTAAAATTAAAAGGGCTATGGGTTATATTTATGATGGACAAAAGGTAGGTGATCAAAATTTGTTTCAGTCGACCGTTAGGCCTGGCCAGCCGGTTCGTGAGAGGTTTGGACCAAACTTCCTCTTTCGATCGACCCCACAAAAGGTGGGATGCTAGTTATGATCGGAGTGGTGCAGTACCCTCATAGTAGTGTCCGAGTCTTTTCAAAAAGAAAGAAGATCATCAGAGGACAGCGAGACGAATCAGTTATGTAATGGCCACGACTCTGAATCGAATGTATGTAGTATGTTGATGATCGCTTGGCCCTTCAGTAGTTGGGGTTTTAATTCAGTAATTAGCTTTTTACCATTACCACGAAGTACCGGTCTCACACTCACGGCGGTCGTGTGTGCTCGACTGGTGGTTCAAATGGAGAACTTGACCATTAGGGTGTTCACCCCGAGCAATGACGAAGCATAGTCGAGCGTCATGAAATGTATGGATTCGTTCAGACTGGCTATGAAGGACAATTCGGCCCATTGTTTCATTGTCTCGACTCGATCCCCGAGGACCAATCGGCTTGTGATGCTTGCACGTGCACCGTAGATTAAAACTTGTTCCAATTGTGGACGATCGAGATGGTGAGATACCGCTGTTTCCTCTCTTCTGCAGGAAAACAAAAACAACAAAACAAAGAAAGTAGAAAGCTCAATTATTACGTCACAGGGTTAATGCTTTGTACTTTCCACTTTGATGTCATTTGCTTTTCTTATTCATGATTACTTTTGGCCATTTGGCGTTTCATTGCACTTGACCAAGGTCTCCTTGTGGTGGCCCGCCCGTTTAAGCTGTTTTTGATTAATCATGTTCCTTTTCTGGATATACACATTACAGGATATATTAATTGTTTGAATATATGAGTGGGCAATTTCGCTAGTTCTCTGGTGGAGACGTTACCGAGCTCGTTTGTGTGTGTGTGTGTGTGTGTGTGTGTGTGTGTGTGTGTGTGTGTGTGTGTGTGTGTGTGTGTGTGTGTGTGTGTGTGTGTGTCACTCTCCCCACCTCCCCCCTAACTCTCCAACTTCATTCTCTCTCTCTCTCTCTCTCTCTCTCTCTCTCTCTCTCTCTCTCTCTCTCTCTCTCTCTCTCTCTCTCTCTCTCTCTCTCTCTCTCTCTCTCTCTCTCTCTCTCTGTCTCTGTCTCTGTCTCTGTCTCTGTCTCTGTCTCTGTCTCTGTCTCTGTCTCTGTCTGTCTCCCCCCACCCATCACCTCGCTGGTGACGTCTCCACCAAAGAGCTGGACCTGGGGTTATAGTTGTTGTGCGTGACTGTGGTGGATTTTATTCGAGCCGAAGTAAAGATGAGATTGGCAGGTGATGCTGAGATTGAGGGTCAACAGGAAAGTCGGAAGAGTCATGAAACTTGCACTAAAGAACTGTAATATGTCACCACCAAAAAGGGGGATTTTTATGCACGCAATGATCACGTGATATTCATTCAAATTTTTTTTTGCTGAAGACCCCAACCCTTGTATTTAGACCCCAAGCTGCCCCCCTTCCCTTTAAAATTTGCATCAAGTATATAGCCGGACTGTAAGGTGACTTGACGTGCAGGACACCCAACTAAAATGCATCTGTCGCTTTATTGGTGCCGAGATACGATTTATTTGTCCAAGTCAGTGGGAAAGCGAGCACGTTGCGTGAGAACCGTTTCCTTGAATAACGTCATGACGTCATCGAACCTGGCGTCAGCGTCATGACGTCAGCGGTGTACACACCTGGTGACGTTATCCGCCCAGAGCAGGAACAGAAGTGCGGAGAGCTCGGTCCTCTTGACTTTCTGCCCTTGTTCCGGTGAGTTTAGGCTTTGGTGGCCGTGCGGGTGATGAAGGGTTAAATGTGAATAACCACAACACTGATGACAAGATTTGAGAGCCCTCGATGGTTGTTGCGCCTGATGTTGCGGTGGTGTGCCTGACGTGCCTGCTGTTTCTTTTTTGATGACTGCAATGATATCTATGATAGTGTGACCGACGGACATGACGGGAGAGGAAACAAAACAACTTGATGTTTTGTTTCTGAATTGGACCGGCTCGAAAATCCGATTCGATGAATTTTGTTTTACGCTTGTATTATTATTATTGTTATTTATTATTACTACTAATACTGTTAAATCTGCCAACATACGGATCATCACGAATCAAGGTGATTTACCTGTTGTTGTAATTGCCGAAACGCTTCGCAAACCGACGCTGTTGGACGTTGTTTTCACCCGTTTGTGTGTTTGTCTGTTTGCAGGATATCTGAAAAAGTTGTGGATAAATTCGGACCAAACTTCGTGGACGGGCTGTGTGCGTGACAAGGACGAACTGATTGGATTTTGACACACATGACACACATGACATGTATCGACGTATAAACACCGTGGACATGTATATGACGGTTGATGATTTAAGCTATTGGTAAAGTTGCCCTTTTCAAGTAGAAGGATCATCATTATGGTCACAGGAAGCAATCCCACAGGTGGTAGGAAAAAGCACTTTTGCACTAATGAAGGGCTCATTCTGTATTCATCAGCTGCTTCTCCTTTCTCATGGCTGTTTGACGTGCTCTTTTTAAGTTGATGCAATAAATTGTTTGGTTTTGTTTACTGATGCAGAATCACATTTAAGCTTGATCACAGAAACTAGTCGTCCGTTAAACTTAACACCTTGACAGCGATTGGGTTTAGTGGGTGACTTGTAGGTCTGGGAAATAGCAGATGGTTGAGTGGAGGAACTTGAATCCAAATTAAAGCTTTAAAAAAGATTTTTTATTTTTTAAAGATTAAGAGCTTACCAACGTGCCTGAGAATATCAGAGCCTGCCCCCCTCATATTTTTGATTGGGAAATTGTTGAAGACACCCATGGGTTTGGCTTCCAACAAATGTCAGAATTCAAGGTGGGATTTGCGGACGGGACAATTTTTCCCAGGATTACAAAAAGGTTAATTCCCCTGGAATTGGCACATCTAGTGCATAAAAGGGAGCTTGGTCTCGGCATGCTTGCGTCCGTCCGTCAAAGATAGTCCTATCGGGGATACCACTAATCAAGCAGCATGGTAATATACGCATTTATATCTTGCACTAATAAAAGGGTCTGTCTCTGTCTGTCTGTCTGTCGGTCGGTGTCGGTGTGTCTCATCCATAACTCCAAAACGAGAAAACCGAGCAGCCTGAAACTTTGCATGCACATGAAGAAAACTCCAAGGAAGTGCAAGAGTGAAAATTGGGTGTTTGGGTTCATTAAAACACCCATTTTCAAGATAATTGACGGCTTTATTTAGTTATATCCTTCATCAGGCGATCCTGGGAAACGAGTTTTTTTTTTTAATGATAAAGTAGTTTTCACTTTCCTCATATTTTCAAATGCCTGTTCATAGCGACGAATTGCTGGGTATATTGCAATGCTTATACACATCTGGAGACATCAGCGTTCATGGCTTGACATTTCTGGCATCTCTCGGAGATGTATGTTAAATGTGTTGCTAATCGTATGCCAAACTAGCCGTTTCTTAACCGTTTTATTGGTGTGCTTGCTTGAGTGCTTAAGTCACTTGGCGAGCACTCTCCAATCTGCTTGGTTGGTGGTGGTCATATGGCAGATCAGCTGCCTGGGTAGCTATCATTTCTTGAAGCACGACTGTCACTGATGCAGTGCCCCTCTACCAATACACACACTGGAATTGGTACTCATTTCGCCGACCTCGGAAGGATGACAGGCTGAGTCATACCCCTGGTGTATTAATTCAGTGGCTGACGGGGCCTGAACTCAGGACCCTAGGATCCCAAGCTGCCACCCTAACCACTGAGTCAACACCAGGCGACCTTGATTTGGTGTTTCTGGAGGTGCAATTTTATTTTTACAGGATATCGCTTTGTTTAACCTTTTTTGTGCGGTCTCCTAATATAATCCACCCCTCACTTCGACATCGATACATATTTAAAATTAATAAGAGGGTCCATCCAACCATGTATTGATTGCGAAGACATCGAGCAGATATCGACATTTTGTGTTCTGGTCCTTGATATATTTATCAATTGAATTTTGTTAATTTCCCACTTGAATTCCTCTTTCAAAGAACTCTGTTTAAAGGTAAATCTTTGTGTTTGTCGTTTTTATGTATTTTATGCGTGTGTACGTATATAAACTGCGTTACCAAAACAGAAGTGTGCGTGTGCGTGCACATATGGGGTTTCAGAATGTGGAATGGAGTTCTCCCAGGGTGGGCTCAAAGTAGCGTCCTTCATTTCAATAAGGGTTCACGATTCACGGACCTAGCTGTGAAGTTTTCTATTTTAAAATTTTTGTGCCGAGGGCTCTCTTCAGGATCGTTACTGAGCCCAGGATGGCTTCCAACTGTAGTTCGTTTGTAGTGATATTCCCAGGGATGGTTTTTAATATCTTTGTGAGGTTCTTCGTCGTCATTCCCATGAGGTTCTTCATCATCACTGGAACTACTTTGGCATTCTTCAGCTTAAAGGATCTTTTCACTTCATGCTTGAGGTCTTGGTATTTGGTCATTTTCTTGATTTCTGCATTGTTGGTCCAAAATCACCGGTATTAACACCTCAATTAGCAATGCCTTCTCTTTTTTGCACCTAAGTATTATATCTGATCGCAATGCTTTGTTTTCGATGTTCACGCCTGATGGGATCATAAGGTCGTATGTGAGTGGTACTTCCATGTTTTCAGTGATTGCTTTTGGTTCATTTTCCCAAAAATTTTCTGGAACTGGAATATCAAAGTTTTTGCAGATGTGTCAGCGGATTACTTTACAAACTCTGTTATGTCGTGTGTACAGCTGTTCTGACATGTTTTTTTTTCATGTTCTGTCATGAAGCATCACATATCATTCTCTTTGCTAACCCCACCTCCACCTCTCACCTGTCTTTTTTTTTTCCTTCTCTCTCCCACCCTTTTCTCTCACACTGTCCTCTCCTTGCCCCCCCCCCCTCATAAAATGCAGCACTGTCCTCCCACAGCTCTGTCGCTCTCTCGTTGTGTGTGTCTCGCACATAAACACCCTCCCGCAGTGACTAGCAACGTTTGGTGAGGTGTCACTCTCCCCACCTCCCCCTAACTCTCCAACTTCATCATCTCTGCCTCCCCTTGCCCCTCTCACCTGCACCCCCCTTCTCTCTCTCTCTCCCCCCCCCCACTTGATTGCCCTCAGCGACGGTGTCAGGTCAGGTTATATCTGTGACCTGCTACAGGTACCATGTAAACCTGTACTAACCTGTTCCATGGTCTGGTTGTCGGCGACTAAACCGTCTCCCCCACCAGGTTTTCTGGTGAGGAGGGTATTTGGATATGGACACCCAGCAGGATTAAAAACAAAACCTGTCAAAGAGCGGAGGAGCTCCTTGTGAGCCAACGGCCATCCATATCTAGTGCCCAACGGTGTCTGCGGACGTCCTCTTGCAGTTGGGTTACTTTTTTATTAGGAGGTTGGTGGCAGGATTTGCACTCCGGCCACCGTAAAACCCTTCATTCTGCACATCACAAAAACGCAAAAAAATCTGAAAACCCACTCCGTGGGAGTACCTCCTGTGCAGCTTCCCTTCGCAGGGCAGCTCACTGGATGACGGGATTGGGGCAAAGCCTTCGGGACCCCCAATCTTTGATGATTGGAGGGAAACCACGGGGTAACATCCCTGGATCAGATTGCGGGAGAGTGTGTCGGAGTGGTGCTGAGGTGTCGTCCACCAGACAGCGGTCTCCTTGGGTTAACCTGAGGCGGTCCCTTCGGGTGGGTGCCTGGAATGTCCTATCCCTAAGAGAGGATGATCACCTGTCTGTTATCATCTGAGCTCAAGCGTTTGGACATCGGTATTGCAGCACTCTCTGAGGTTCGGAGATCGGATTGCGGCGAGATAATGGTGGGTGGTTACACCTACTATTGGTCTGGTCGCTCTGATGGTTACCATACCCAAGGAGTTGCTGTCGCTGTGTCCAATAAGCTGACCCCAATGATAATTGAGGTAACACCGGTCAACGAGCGTATTATGAGATTAAGGATTCGTCACTCCTTCGGTGTCATTTCCCTGGTCTCTGTTTATGCTCCAACTGAGGCGAGTGATCTCACCGTGAAGGATGCATTCTACGCCACGCTCGAGTCTGTGGTTGATCCGTGCCCCAGACGAGATACACTTCTCGTCTTGGGGGATTTCAAGGCATCGACTGGAACTGATAGGGATGGTTATGAGGTGTGTGTTGGTCCCCATGGGTCAGGAACTATGAACCAGAATAGCACTAAGTTCCTTCACTTTGCCAGAAGTCATGGACTTAGGGTGGCTGGTTCATGGTTTCAGCGCCCACAAGCTCATCGCTGGACTTGGTATTCAAACGCTGGTGGTGCGGCAAAGGAGATTGACCATGTCCTCATTGATGGTCGCTGGAGGATGATCCAGAACTGCAGGGTCTACCGGAGTGCTCAGTTCCTCAATACTGACCACCGGCTTGTTGTAGCAACTCTAAAGCTGCACCTTAAATCCTGGAGAATGGTACCATCCCAGCCTCGGCTGGATGTTGGCAAGCTCAGGGATGAGAGAGTAGCTGAGGAGTTTGCGAACAGGCTGAGTGGACACTTGGGGGTCTGGGTGCTTTGAGGGGTCCTAAAGAGTTGTGGAGTGCCTTCAAGACCACCGTCCTTGATGTTGCCGGTGGATGTCTTGGAACTCCCCGCAGGGCAAAGAAGAATTTTGTCTCAAGGGACACTGGATACCATTGACCAGAGTCGCAGGGCCAGGCTGAATGGCAGAGCTGAGCTGTTCAGGGAGCTGAGGCGTAAAACTGTACGTGCACTGAGGGTGGACAAGGAAGCCTATCTGCGAGGAATCTGTGAGGGGGTAGAGCATCACCTGTCGACAGGTGATTCTCGTCCCGCTTACAAGGGAATTCGCGCATTGCGTTCATCCAAGCCCATCCCTCGAAGCACTGCAGTTAGAGCAGAGAGTGGTAGGCTCTTGACAGAGGAGTCTGAAGTGAAGGCCCGCTGGGCCGGTTACTTTGAGTGGTTGTACCAGGCTGATCCCCCAGCTGTCGAGTTGGACGTCAAGGGTGTTACAATCCCTGTTGCTGACCCTCGAATCAACTGTGGTCCACCTTCACTTGTGGAAACACGGGCTGCGGTGAACCAGTTGAAACGGAGCAAAGCTCCAGGGATCTGTGGCATCCATGCTGAACTTCTCAAGGCTGGTGGAAATGCTGCACTCGTGTCGTTGCATGCAGTTTTGTGCTCTGCCTGGAACACAGGCATCATCCCAACTGACTGGAAGAGGGGCCTTGTTGTTCCTCTCTAGAAAGGGAAGGGTGATCGCCAAGACTGCAACAACTACCGAGGGGTGACGCTGCTCTCATTGCCGGGCAAGGTCTTTGCTCGGATAATTCTTGATCGGGTTCGCCACCATCTGCTTGAGCACCAGCGTCCAGAGCAGTCAGGCTTTACACCAAAGTGGTCAACGATTGAACGTATCCTTGCTCTTCGTGTCCTCACTGAACACAGACGAGAGTTTCGGCAGGGGCTGCTTGCAGCCTATGTTGATCTCTGTAAAGCGTTCGATCCAGTGAATGGGGATGTCCTCTGGAGGATTCTTGGTATTCGTGGGGTGCCACCAAAACTGATCGATCTGATGTCTGAACTCTACTCTGGTACTGAAAATGCTGTGAAGTGTGGTGGTACCATCTCTGACTTATTTCCAGTTGTTACTGGAGTTCGTCAGGGGTGTGTACTGACCCCCACACTTTTCAGCACTTGTATGGACTGGATTTTAGGGAGGATGTCAGAGAGATCAGGCTGCGGTGCATCGTTTGGGAATGTCAAGATCTCGGACCTTGATTTTGCAGATGATGCAGTCATCTTTGCGGAGACTTTAGATATCCTTTTGGGGGCCCTCGAGGTGCTGAATGAGGAGTCGGAGCCGCTGGGATTACGGGTTTCTTGGGTCAAAACTAAGATCCAGGCTTTCGGTGACATCCTGGATGCTGCTGTCCTGTCTGTGTCTGTTTGTGGTGAGGATGTTGAGGTCGTGGAGAGATTCACTTACCTTGGCAGTGATATTCACGTCTCTGCTGGCTGTGAGTCAGAGGTCAATAGACATCTGGGTCGGGCCTGGGGAGTCATGGATTGATGGATGGATGGGGAGACTGGTCGGATTTTGTGTCCAACGAGCGGTTGCTGAGAGAGACTCGGATGAGATTTGTTGCCTGCATAGTCCGTGAGCGTCAGTTGCGGCTGTATGGACATGTGGCTCGTTTTCCTGACGTTGATCCTGCTCACCAGATTCTCTCAGCGGGGGAGTCTCTTGAGTGGAGGAGGCCAGTGAGCCGACCATGTGCCTCGTGGTTGCAGCAGGTTGACCATCATCTCAAGGAGATGGGGATGGGCCTGGCATCTGCCTGGGGGATGGCCAGACGGAGGCCCCTGGAGTACCGGCGGAAAGTGGACGCAGCGACGCGCTGTTCTGGCACATGCTCCCATACCTGACCTATCGCGACGGGTTGTATTTGCTTGTGTGTGTATATATATATATATTGTGCACGCACATACATGCATGAGGAGAGTTTCCTCGTATGGCTCGAGTAGGTCAGGGCTCTTACTGGGCCACTCATGGGCATTTATCTTTTTGCTCCTTAACCACTCCCGTCTCGTGTTGGCTGTGTGCTTCGGGTCGTTATGCTGAAAGGTGAACTTCCATCCCAATTATAGATTTCTTGCAGAGGGCAGCAGGTTTTGCTCCAGGATTTTTATGTATTTTGCTCCATCCATTTTCTCTTCTATCCTGACAAATGCCCCAGTTTCTGCTGATGAAAAACATCCCCATTACATGATGCTGCCACCACCATGCTTCACTGTAGGGATGGTGTTCTTTGGGTGATGTGCTGTGTTGGATTTGTGCGAAACATAACGTTTTGAATTTAGGCCAAAAAATTCCATCTTGGTTTTGTCGGACCACAAAACTTTTTGTCACATCGCTTCAGAATCTCAAGACCAATTTCTCTTCTGCCCAAGTTCAATCCATCCCACATTCAACTTTTTTGTCCATCTCAACAATGGTACACTGGTGTATACGTCCGGCGTTTGCGTCCGTTTTTCTGTCTGTTTGTCCGCACAAAGGTTTAGTGTTTTTCTCCACAACCGCTTGTCCGATTGAGACAATTTTCACCATGGGAGCGACTACTCTGGTAGAATGTTTTGATCATAATTATGATGTCATAGGTCACGTGGACCTATGTATCTCTGAAACCGTACCAAGGAAATAATTGAAACTTGACACATGTCAATTACTCCTCATAGGGAAGGTAGTGAGGCCATCATGAGAAAACAACTCGCATTCTCCTGTTGGACATAAGACCACACTGATAGCAACCTGATGTCTCCCCATACAGTTTGGAACCATTTTATCTGTTCTACTAAGAGCCAGCCCCCAACATCAGACCTGTCTGCAATCCAAATTTTCTAGCCTCTCACCATCCTTCAAAGCCTGTTGGGAGCTGGTTAGGTCTGTGTCTGCCATCTGGTAGACAATCCTTTTTTTTCATTGCATCCCTCTTAGAGGAATGAGTCGTGCTGTACTCTGCTTGAGGGGGGGGGGGGTGGAGAAAGTTCTTGAAATCTGTGTTCACTCAAAAAAGGTCCCAAATCCAACCCTTCCTGTATCCACCCTTTACACTTGTGCAGAATATTCCATACAGCATGTGAACTCCTCCCCTGCCATAATAGAGTAGTTTCTTATGAAACTTGCACCTCTTTTGCAAGCAGTCCTTTTTTAACACAACACATAACACAAATGCTCTAATTCTCAGGACCTGTGCTTCAATCCTGCCATACCTTCTCTCCTCTCTCTCTCACAGGTCCATCTTGAATGAGCAACTTACTCCATTTTGGAAGGATGCAAACATCACTCCCATCCATAAGAAAGGTTCCAAAATGACTCCCCTCAATGAGACTTATAAGCCTTCTTCCCATCATAAACAAAGTAATGGGGTCGATCATTGCAGCCAACCTCCAAACACTATCTGTAACTGACTACCAGATTGGCTGTTGACCTGGTCATTTCACCATGGATATGTTGCTCCTAACACATCAGTAGATGGATGCCATGAACCAAGAGGTTAGGGTTATCTGTCTGGATATCACTTGAGTTTCATGCCACCTGGCACCCAGCCTTGATTTCTAAGTAGTTTTCATTTGGTATTCATGGCCCCCTGCTCAACTGGTTATCTGATTTCCTCTATGAGGTTGTTTCCCATTACCTGTCCTTTTATGGTGGGTTCCCACATGGCAGCATCCTTGAACCTACATTATTACCCTCGCTGAAGGAGAGGGTATTGCGTTTGCGTCTGTTTGCGTGTTTGTCTGTTTGTCTGTCTGTTTGTCCGCACAAAACTTTCGTGTTTTTCTCCACAACCGCTTGTCCGATTGAGACAATTTTCACCATGGGAGCGACTACTCGGGTAGAATGTTTTGATCATAATTATGATGTCATAGGTCACGTGGACCTCTGTATCTCTGAAACCGTACCAAGGAAATAATTGAAACTTTACACATGGCAAGTACTCCTCATAGGGAATGTTTTTTTTTTGTTTTTTTTTAAATATATTTTTGAATTGATGTCATAATTGCATATGTAGAACGCTACATATGAGCAGTATGAAAATTTTTGAGGGTCATCTCAGGATAAAATGGTTGTCAGAAATTTTTTTGATGATGTCATCAGTCATGTGATTCGGCAGCAATATTGTTAAAAAAAATGAAACAACAAAAAAGACCCTTCAAAAATCTTCTTCTCTGAAGTGGCTTAACAGATCAAGGCAAAATTTTACCCATATGACCACCTATCCATGAGGAACAAAAGATTCACACGTGTCATAGGTCACATGGTTTGGAAGCCATATTGGATTTACCCTAAAACCTATAAAAAATCTTCTCCAGAATGACTGGACAGATCGAGGAGAAACTTCACACAAATGTTCCCCAAGCCTTAGGTGTACAAGTTAAGGAATAATTGAGAGGTCACATGCCTTGGCAGCCATATTGGATTGAAGAACAATATTAAATTGAGGCGCAACTTTACACGTATGACTGCCTTTCCATGAGGAACAAAAGGTTCACATATTATGTCATAGGTCACATGGTTTGGCAGCCATATTGGATTTACCCCAAACCTATAAAAATCTTCTCCAGAACGGCTGGACAGATCGAGGGGAAACTTCACAGAAATGTTCCCCAAGCCATGGCAGTACAAGGTTGCTCAGGAATCATTGACAGGTCACATGGTTTGGTAGCCATATTGGATTTAATAAAAATATTAAATGTTTTCTCTGGAACTGTTTAATCAATTGACATGAAACCTCACAATTATGATCTAGTCATGATGGGGAATACATGTTTTAAATTTCAACCTAATCGGACACACGGTCTGGCAGCCAGAATATTTTTATATTTTTTTTGGAATCTGGGTTATTTTTTTATTTTTAATAATGCTCACTTGGCTGTGCCTGGATGTGTTTGAGGGTAGAGGAGTAGCAGCTGAAATGTGAATCCTTTCCAGATTCCTCCTGATGACTTCATCTTTGCTTTTTGATTGTTTGGGTTCCTCCTGATGACTCAAATGCAGTACGATACCTATTTGGTTTTCCATTTCATTTGAATTGGATTTATTTTAATCCCATTCTAAATTCAATTGAATAACTCGAACTACGTTGTCGATGGCACACCATCGCATATTCCCGCACGCACTGCTTTGTCCCATTAGCGCGAGGTGAAATTTTATTTATTTAAAAAGCTATGACAATTTTTTTTTAATCGACCCCCATGACCCCAACCCCTCTGGCCCTGCCCCTAGGGGGTCATATCAAAAATCCGAAAGTGTTGTGAACTTATCCATACATATATCTACTATGTTCCAAAGTTTCAAGTTCCTATTTCAAACGGTGTAGGAGTTACAGGGTAAGACGGACGGACGGACAGATGGCAGAGACAATCACAATATTCCCGCTTTTCTTCGAAGGCGCGGGAATAATAATGAAAAACGTCATGGGTCAGGGTCAGGTGTCAAATTGAAGCGGGATGTCTTTGTACCCGGTCATCACTGCCAGCTATTATAAAGTGGCAGTTCTAATTATGCCTCATTAATTACGTCACACAGCAGTGCACAAACACCCCACAAAACAAGTTCTGGTTAGGGTTTGCATTCTCTGATTGCTCTTTCTAGTTCTCGATCTGTATCAATCACCTGTCTGATCTTCTGGAAAGCCAACTTTTCCATTTTGCTGATGACTCCACCTGGTGCATGATGATACATCACACTAAAAAAAAAAAAAAATCTGCCCACTGCTACTTTATTTTCATCAGCCCTGGATACGATGAGCTTCTGCTCAGCTACTTGGAACATGACATTCAATGGCAGTAAGTCTTTCCACATGGATTGGAAATCAAACTATCCATTCCACTTCTCTGGATAGCCTTCAGAAAAGGTAAAGTGCCTGTAACTCCTTGATCTCACTATCGACCATGAACTTTCAGTTGTCGTTTGCATATTCTCCATGGAGTCAAGGCATTCCTGAGGCACAGAGCTCATCACTTTGTGCGAGGCTTTCAAATGGAGTATAGCTCCCCACTCTGGGCTAGTTCTCCTGCTTCCCACCTTGTTCCTCTTGAGGTGGTCATAAATGAAGCATTCCGCACCATTGGTATCTCAGGGCACTAGGAGGCCGATTCCCAAGATCTGTCGCTCTCCCACTGGTGACAAGTTGGTGGGCTCTCTTTTTATTTTATTTTATAAAAGCACTCATCTTGCTCCTCCTGCCCTCTCCTACCTCTGCCCTCCCCAATCTACCCTAGATTGCCCATGTTCCTCAATAATCTCTCATCTGCTCACCATCCTTAAGTTCAGGCTAGTTGGCCACATGCATTCATTCGACGTTCACTCTCCCAGTTGTGGAATTATGTGTCTCTGTGTCCGTTCTCTCATCGTCCTCACTTCGATCTTTCAAACACGCTGCCAATCACTACCTCATATACACATCAATAAGAGGTTTTTTTTTAAACAAATACTGATTCCAATTTTGTTCCCCTCTGGGACATTGTTCCGACTATTTTTTTTTATTGTTACTCCTTTCCTCCTCATGACTGTCCATCCCCACCACACCCAATGGCAATGTTTGACCCTGCTGCCCCTTTTCATCAGCTCTTCTGTTAGCCGAGAGCCCTAGACCCTTGTATAAATTATTTTTAATGTTAATTTTATTTTACTCATTTGAGCAGCTTCCTCTTTAATTTATTTAGTCTATTCCAAAATTTGTGATGGTTTCTTCATTCTCTTTGAGGTTAAAAAAAAAAATTTATAGCCTGCTTTTGCATTCAAGTCACCCAAAAAGACTACATTTTGTTGGATTAGTATTTGGACATTCCTCCATTTGTTCATCAATTTCTTCCTCATTATCATGGACATTTGTTCATCAATTTAATAATCACTTCTGCAGTTGTCAGACACGCTCTTGTAACTAACAATATTTCCAGCCAACTTGGATTTTATCAGGAATCCAACACCACTCGCACTTTCATCATCTTTTCTCCTTGTGTAGAGCATGCATGCAACAACTTTTTATTTTAGCCATCTCTACCAATTATAAACTTCTGACATGTTTATGATTAATTTCTTTAAAAACGAACTCATCTATGTGGGGATGTATTGGAAAATGGAAATGTATGTTTACATAAAGTTGCGCTGTCTTTATCTCTGCCTTTTCCAGCATTCATATCCCAATCTATCTATCTTAACTTCATTAACAGCTTAGAAGTATAATTAAACCAGCATGTGCTGTAATCTCGTATACTTCAACATAATAATTTGACATCAATAGTTTACTGTAATTTGATAACATTGTTATAGCTAAAGCTTACACATTTACAAAAACTCAACCCCAATCACTTTTTGTACCAGTACTCTTACCTTCTCTGTGTAATGTTATTCTTGTGTCTTTCCAGCATCTCATTTTGTAAAAGTTTGGACTGTGCAGTAAACTGAATACTGGGTCCACGATTTCCAACAGAAGCAAACGAGCTCTGATTATTTTCCATTTCTGCAATGGACAAAGATTCACGGAATGGACGGCCAATTGGTACAGGAGATGAGGTAAGGATGTCGTTTACGAATGTGGTATTTAAAACAGACATTGAAGGTCTTGGTGGGTGATCATGAGGTGGGGGCTTCCTGGTATTTGTAGGTTCCGATCTTATATAAAATGATGGACTATGATCAATACAATCAAAACTTGTGGAAAAAGAGCAAAACAGTTTAAATTTTGCTTTTGGATGAGTATCGCAAAATGCAGCTTTGTTGCAAGAATAAAACGTTGTTTTTTTGGGGGGTTTTTTTTTCTCCCACCATTAGACATGCGAAGCAATTGTTTTTGTTGAATTTGCGAGAATAAAACAGATTGCATTAGAATTGTACTGAACATCCTTTGAGACGAAGCTTGTATTGTTGGATTAGCTCATAACACGTCTTTACACAAGGTTATTACCAACTAGAATACACTTGAGGGAGGTTCTTACTCATGCCGTTGTTTCTTTTCTAAGAGGTCAAGGTT
Organism: Eptatretus burgeri; assembly: GCF_056783735.1. Classification (NCBI taxonomy): domain Eukaryota; kingdom Metazoa; phylum Chordata; class Myxini; order Myxiniformes; family Myxinidae; genus Eptatretus; species Eptatretus burgeri. Next base: position 21,489,240 of record NC_140962.1, on the reverse strand, counting down.
GTTTTGTGATTTAATGTAGTACAGGAATTTTTTTATTTTTTTTTTCTTTTTACAAGTGAACTAACTCTCTGCATGCAAGTTCCCAGTATTTAGAGATGACAAATTGATTCCATTCTGGGACAAGATTCCATACAATTTGCCAAATTCAGAGCCAACGTACTGCTAAACTGCAGGTTCATCTTCCGATTCTTGTTCAAAATATACAATTCAGTTGAAATCCAGTAGTTCCTCGATCATAGACTGATGTCTGTGGACAGACAGACAGACAGACAGACAGACAGAGTGAACCTATTGCTTAACCCTGCTTTGGACTACGTGTGCAGGGTAATTGTGTAGGTATTGCATCTGCTTTTTGAAAGGAAAGCTGTCGCCAAAAGCTGGTTGCTCGAATGGCTGAATTAAATCAACAACCAGTTGGCAAAAGCAAAAGCAGTGCAAGAAATCTTCATGGATACAGTATTTCTAATATTGCAAGAAAGATACCACATTGCATTGTGTGCAACTTACTTTTGCCTCAGCCTCTATGTTTGTGCTTTTTCAGTGCAGCAATGAAAGGACACTTCATTATTTATGTCTCATGTCAACCTCATTATTTATGGTCGTTTTTGAGTTTTTTTTTTTCTGCTTTAATTGACCCTATTCGTCTTGTGCCCATTTGCTTCTGTTGCTATAATGTCATGAATGCCAACCTTCCATCTGTCTTTTTTTTATTGGCCTCTATTTGTATAAAAAACAGTTGTTATAAAGCTCTCCACAATAAATCGAATGTGGTTGAGCAAGAATTTCTACCATCTGTGACCAAAATATAAAACCTGTGAACTTTGATCAGAACATGGTTTACATGTCTGTAAACATAAATAATGAGACTTGTATAAAGAGTTTCTCGGATTCTTGAGACACTTTTTTTTTTCCTCGAATGCCCAATCAACGGTTTTCCATGTTGATTAGAAAGAGATGCGGGAGAGTGAGGGAGAAGTGGAACTCTACTCGTTATGTCAATACCTTTGCATTTCAAAAGTTCTCACACATAACTGATGTTCTTGACACACATATCAGAATTAGGTCAGCTCCATTGATTAGTGTCAGAATAGAAAATTCGACAAAACGACCCACTCCCCACTATGAAACGCTTCAGTCAGATGAAATTGTAAGGAAATTGGTTCAAGAAAAATTTTAAAAGCCCCTTGAATTGATGAGAACATAAAGTGCATGACAACAAACACATCTTGCATTTCATAATTAGAAATAATCAGCAACACAGTGCTTTAAGTTGCAATCTAACCTGTTATAGCCTCGACTTGTGCCTAACATATTACTTTTTGGATGAGTAAAAAAGGTTCAGGGTTGGGGGGGGGGGCGTGAAGGGGACACAAGTTCTCTATGTAAATGTATTGTGTAGCACAACTCGGAGTGTGAGGGGTATTACAAGTTGTAACTAGAACGGGCACTCGGTAGATCGCATACCTTCGCCGCTGCAACTTTTTTCCCGGCACATTTGAAAAACGTCATTTTAAAACGTCCATGACGTCACAACCGTCAGTCCGATTGACGTCAAATTTGGTGTGTAACCTTGAAGGCAGTCCAACAAAATGGAATGATAAACACTGAAAAATTATAAAGTTGAAAAATGATGTCATCTTTTGACGTCATTTTGATGCACTGCCGGGGACGTCACGTCCAATCGGGGACTACCATTCTGAAAGCTCGTAGTTCACTGAACGTTTTAACGTTGGTTTCATGTCAATAGCTCCATTAGATCTGAAGCTATGCCTACAAGTATATTTTGACCTTTAGTGTGACCTTGACCTTGACTACAGAGTTAATTGGCAAAACCTGTACATCAATAAACAGATATTTTAGTACTGATCCTAATGCCTGGATTTGAGAGACTTTGCTTTTTAAATTGTATAGATATTTGAATGTAAAATATCAGGACATTTTAGCTACAATTGAAAAACGTCATGTTCAAATGTCAATGACGTCATAACGGTCAATCCGATCGAAGTCAAATTTGGTGTGTGATGTCCTTAAGGTAAGTCCTACAAAACGGTATGATCAAAACTGATGAGATCGAAAATTGAAAATTTAAGTCATCTTGTGACGTCATTTAGACGCACTTCCGATGACGTCACGTCAAATCCGACACTACATATCCGAAAGGTATCTCGTCATGGAACAATATGGCGGTGGTTGCATGTCGATAGCTGTATTATGAAGGAAGTTATGCTCAAAAGTGTTTTTGACCTTTTCATGACCTTGACCTTTGACCCGATCACTCCCAAAATCTCATCAAATCGTCCTTGGATACTCACGAATCATCCCACCAATTTTCATGCAGTTCGGTTTAATACTTTCTGAGTTATGCGAATAACAAACAAACACACATATTCACAAATAAATAAATACATAGCGACCAAAACATAACCTTTCGCAGAATGTGAAGGTAACTAGAAAACGTCTGAAAATGCAAAGCCCATCTGCATCCACTTTGTATTCAGACTACTTCTTCCGTATGCTAAACATGACGACGACCACTAAAAACAAATACAAAAAAAGTACTGTTTAAAAGTTTCCATGGTGAAACGACAACAATAAGTTTAAAAGGTTTAGGGTTTTCACCATGTATGAGCTATTTACATTCTCTATACTTTAAAAAAGAAAATAACTCCAAAGTAAAAAGAAAGTAGGCCTCAATGTTTCAGGCCGCGTGCTCCACCCATCGACAGGAGGAAGAAGTAACTGGAATGAATGAATACGGTTTTACAACAACTCCTCACCCACCATTGGCTAATTATTTTGATGTGCTGATTGGCTGTTGAATGCATGTTACCGATTGGTCGGTATATTTTGCTCATCATAGTCCAATGTCCTCAGTGTATTGCAAGCTGTAGTTATAGATGTCGATTTGTTAAGGGAGAGCCAGATATCACAAATGGGTATCCTGTTTTCTTGAGGGACCATATTATGTAAATGCATCTCCATAGCTTCTCTGATTCTCCTTGTGTGCCAGTGACTGATGCTTGTGATTTGTCTGCTCTCTGACAATAAGGCCAAAAAAAAAAAAATGTTGCATTGACGTAACGGGTCACTGAAAAATAGGGTAGGTCGGTCGGGATCTTTTTTTTGTTTTTTTTTTTCCTAATAAATCCCAAAATTTTTGGATAATAAATCCCAAAATTTAATAAATCCTAATAAATCCCTCCCAAAATCTCCCCCGGCTCGAGTACCACCCTTTTTGCCGGCGGGTTCTGTCCGAAACACTTCCGGGTTTTTGCGATCGCGATCGCAATCAACAAGATACTTGAAATCGACAGCAAAAAAACAAAAAAAAAACGTAGGGTCGGCGGAATTTTTAGGGTCGGGCGGGTTACGCCAATGCAACATTTTTATTTTTTTGGCCTAATATGCGATGATTATTGGTCTGTGCGTGATTGGAAATTGCTGATTATTTTTTTTTTCCCCTTCCCCTCTTCTATTATATACCTGATGTTCTTTCAATCGAGTGGTGAACATCCTGCCAGTTTCACCAATGTAACTTTTGCCGCATTCACACAGGGTGCAGTAAACACCTGGATGGTGATTAGGAACCCTTCTGTCCTTGTGGGTGTGAAGAATAGATTCAAGCTTATGTGTCGAGCGATGGCGTACTGTTATATTAGCAGTTTTGAGAATCCATTGTATATGGTGTGATGTACGTCCAATAAAGGGAAGAGTGACATGTGCTCTCACTTCCGGTGTTGGATCACGAGTTCTTGGTGATTTAGGGACATTCGTGATGCGGCGTAGTTCGCGGTGCAGGTTATACTTGTCGCTGATGGCGTGGGCACAACGAATGAGAGTGCTGCTCACAGACTGGAGGTATGATGAAAAGATTGGTAGTTGAGATAGTGATTCGTATGAGTTTGTTTCCTGTATACATTGTTTGAGGGTTTGCCATTAGGAGTCTTGGTAATAAGGATGTCGAGGAAAGGAACTGACTTGTTGCTTGACTTCCATGGTGAACTTGATATTGCAGTGTCGATTGCTAAGGTGCTGAAGAAACGTATTGAGATCTATTTTGTCACGTTTCTATATAAACAAAGATGTCATCGACATAACGTAGCCAGAGCTTGGGTTGAAATGGTGCTGACAGGAGGGCTGAGCATTCAAATTCTTCTATAAAGAGGTTTTCTGCTCTGGGTGAGTTGAGAATCCACAGCAGTGCCTTCTCTTTGTTGGTAGAACGAATCTCGCCATTTGAAAGACGTAGAATTGAGACACATAAGGAGTTTGTGAATTTGTTCTGGTGATGAACCGGTACGTTCCTTAAGGGTGGAGTTTTCTTGTAGATGATGTTTGATCCTCTGGAACAGGATGTTGGTAAAAAGTGATTCTACGTCAAAACTAATGAGAATGTCAGAGTGAAGAATGTCAAACTGCTGAATGCGTTGAATAAAAATGTTCTAGTTAACACAGTGTTGGGTTTTATTTTTTTTCCAACAAGTGGTTGAAGCCTCTTGGCTGCGTGCTTTGCTAGATTGTAAGTTGGTGAGCCCGTGTTGAAACGATGGGCCAAAGTGGAATATCTGGTTTGCGAATCTTTGGTTGTCCAAATAAAACTGGACATACTGAAGATGATGTGTGAAGTTGAAAATATAATGACTGAGAGAACGCTTGCTCGATGGAAAGAGAGAAGCTTGCCATTAATTCTCCTCTCCGTTGCTGTAGGCCAGCGGTAAACCTCGATAAAGGGCTATATTTTAGGAGTTTAATCAACCGGCGTGACACAAAGCTACAACAGGTCTCATATGAAAGATGGTGATCTCAATAACACATTTAGCCCTGTTGTCCTCATATTTTTGTGTGCAGTCCATGAAATATTCACATTTGAAGGATACACCCGTCTGAATATTTGAACCATTTCAGAAAATCACCTAATTTCTCATAAACTACAAGTCCTTGTTGTCTGTCCACGACCTGGGGAAGAGACAGATGGAAGAGTACATCACAGAATATCTTTGCACTGGGGGGGGGGGGGCAGAGAAGCATGTACCAGCCAATCCCAAAATCCAAACTCAAAACGTTTTCGATTTCCAAAAAGAAAACAAAAATCCTGATTTTGGATCAGAAAGCATTGGTTGCAATCAACTCGGAAATGGTTTTCCGCCGTGCTTTGCTCTTGACTCAAGTCCGCCCTGACCTGAACATGAAGCACGTCCTGAGCTATCCCATTACGTCTGTTCCGACATCTATCTTTCATGAAGATGGAGCTCCACGGAAGAACACCAAAGCAGAACTAGGGCATATTCTCGAGGGCCGAGTCGATGAAGAGCACGAAAACACTGCCAGTGATAACCAACATCGCGCGTGTACATCAGGGATGCTTTGGCTGAACTCCATATCCTGGGTGGAAATGGTGGTACGTTTGGTAACTTGGCGCAGTGTTACCTAAACCAGTTGTTTCATTGCCTCAAAACACACCACACCCTCATTGACGTCTTCGACCAATATGATGATGTCAATTCTGTGAACACAGACGAAAGAATGAGACGCCTTGCTGTTGCTGGTGGATCCCGAAGCTACCAAGTCATTGCTGGACGCCCAGTACCACAATGGACGAAATTCATTGCTCTATCATCAAACAAATCCACCATGACACACTTCATCTGTAGTCACGTCATGCAACATGCACCAGCAGCAAAATAAGTTTCAGATCACCAAGAAAAGCGGATCTATTTGGCTGGTGGCTTCCCTGATGGTTCGCTTACAGCATGCCTTTCATCTGCGGGAATGTATCATGACAGTCAACTCGCATCAATGCAGGAAGAGACAGATTCTCGGATATTTCTTCATGTGAAGTATGCCGATGGTGAGTTCAGACGTAACGATGTGCGTGGGTCCATTACAATCAAATCAGCAGACACTGATGTGCTTGTCTTAGCAGTCCACTACTTTCCACAGTTGTGGGACACTGCCGAAATATGGATAGAGGAAAGAACATCAGCAGGATGCAAGCTTATCCCGGTCCATCAGATATGTGACAGCTTGCTTCCAGAAATGTGTACCCGGCTTCCTGCGTTTCATGCCCTGACAGGATGTGACTCTGTATCAGCATTCTTCGGCTATGGTAAAAAGAAAGCATGGAAAGCTATGAAGACACTGCATCTTCAGAATAATGGTCCACACCTCGAAGTCCTCACCACTGACGATCTCCAGGAGGCAGTGGCTGCTTCAAGACATTTAGTCAGTACCATGTATGATTCTCAAGGGAAATATATGGGTGCACACACAAATTTGAATGATCTTCGGGAGAAACTCGCAGCGACCAAAGATGTCCCAGTGCATAAGTTGCCTCCATCCAAACCAGCTTTCCTCGAACATGTGAAGAGATCCGTTCACCAAACCCGAGTATGGATGAATGCCCATCTGACAAATCCAGAAATTCCCACACCAGAGGGTCGTGGATGGTACAGAGGAGAAGGTGTGCTGCATCCCACATTGTTTGATGGACCCACATCAGCGGAGATGTTAGATGGTCTTGTGTGTTCATGCCGTGGTAGTGAACCATGTACCAACAGCTGCAGCTGCTCACAAGACAGTTTGCCTTGCACTAACGAGTGCATGTGTGCCACCAGTGACAGGCAGTGTGGCATCGAACTGTCACATGGTGACCAAAATGACACTGACAGTGATGGTTGAACATATCGAGGACACGCTCAAAATATGTTTTAGTTCATTTCTCGTAGAACAATGTGTATTGGTGTAACATATAGTTATCACATCACTTGTGCAAACTTCAGTCACTATATCGTATAATTTGCTAGTAGAAATTTGTTTCAAAATATTCTCATTATATTGATATGGTAAACTGAACACATATAAAATAAAGAAAAAATATGACAATTGGCAGATGTTCGTTTCTGTAGTTGATGATTTTCGAAGTTAGCGGTCCGGAAATTGTCTTTTTTTTCTATTAAAAGCACTCAAATGTACATATATTTATCTAGAAGTATTCCATTAAGTAACTAGTAGTATTCCCCTGATCATTCTGCACATTTCAATACCAATCATGTAAAAATATGGCGCATTGCTTTGTAATTATGGCTAATTCACTGATTTTCGGAAATGGTCAAAATTTTCTAATGGGGGTATCCTTCAGGTGTGAATATTTCATGGGCCGCACACAAAAAAATGAGGACAACAGGGCAAAATGAGTTACTGAGATCCCCATCTTTCATACGAGACCTCTTGTAGCTTTGTGTCAAGCCGGTTGATTAAGTACCAAAAAATCTGACCGATACCGCTGGCCTACTGGTGTTGGATCTCAGGAGAGTTTCTTTCGGTATTCGTGTCAAGATGTTGAATCTTGAAATCGTATTCCTCTCTATCCATAAGAACAGTCACATTGCCTTTGTCTGCAGTCAGTATTTGAATTGAAGTATCATGCTTTAACTTGGTGACAGCTTTCTTCTCTGCTTGGCTGATATTTGTTTTTGGAATCTGTTCGGCCAAACGTGCACGCGCACCGGTGATGCACTCAACTTTTCACTCGCACACATGCAGGGATTTCCCCACACCTGCACTGCATGGAGGCACATCCCGTGTGGCTTCAGATGCCGTAGCACGTCCGCTCCCGAGGCTTCAGCGCTGCGGAAGTATACGGTTCGAGAGATGGCCGCATAACCTCCTTCACAGTGCTACGCACCACAATCATCATTTTAAACTTCCTCTGTACATTCACAAGCCACGGACATGACCTGCACAATGGTGTTAAGAAACATCCAAACCAAATACGCCATCTCCTCCTAGGATATCTGCCTGGATGTTGGTAATGATGGCATTGTCTTTCCAATCGCAGACATCCATGAAATACATAAGCCAGCCTGCCATGTTCACACGAGGTAATCCCTGCAAGGTTCAAATTCCACTCACTGACAGGATGATTGGTTAGGTCAGGGTGAACCGGCTTTGCACAGGTCTACATAGTTGGGATTTTTTGCAGTACGGGCTGCAAGATAGTCAACTTTTTTTTAGCAAGTTGATCAGAAAGTTCACCAAATCTTTCCTTGTGTACAGGCACACCCTCTCCCACAGGTATTTTTCGCAGCATTTTTGGGTTCTTTTACAAGCTTAGTGGGCCATTTTAGGTAACGGTCCTTATCTGACACACACGATATACGTTCCCTGTCCTGATGACCGTTGCTCCTCGGGGTTTCTGCCCGTGCACCCTGAGCATTCTGGGGCCGATTACATCATTTCAAACGTCGTGTGTTCTCTGCATAAAAAAAACAGACGTCATAGAAGTTGGGGAATTGTCATATTAAATATCATACTGTTTGCGTGTTTATTTAACTTGTATACACTCCCGAACCTCTTGACAGAATGAATTTAGAACTTGTGCTTATATTTTCAGTGTGGATGTAAAGCCTTTAAGGAGTAAACACAAAAATAATCCATTGTCCCAGGGATGCAGTTTAACATAAGTAAATGTAAGGTGCTGGCGTTGTGTAGGAATAATGAAAATGAGGATTATATAATTCGAGGGGTTGTCTTGTTGCATAACAAATCGCTGAAGGATCTGGGACTGGTAAGAAATAAATAATAAACTAAAATAAAAGTAAGTCATGTATTTTATTTACTTATTTAGCTGCACCTCCTGACTGTTATGGTGAGCATCGCCATGGATTATGTATCTCAGGATTAAAGCAAAACAGAACAATGGATGACTCGAACAAGGAAAGGAACCTGAAGAAAGGGAAGCAATTTACTTCAGTGATGTCTCAGAATAATGATTCTGTTGGAGCAATGCAGAAGCATGGGCACTAGCTCCAACCAAGACCTCGAATCAATACTAGCCTACCGGGTGTAAAACACAGAATCGGTCTAATGTACTACGTGGAGGCAATAACAACCTCAAATGACGATACATTAAGGTCAAATGGCAGACGGTGATAAATTATAACTCGAGAGATGGTGTTGAATCTGTACAGGAATTTAGTGATGCCATTAACCAGACTTGGTGGTATTATGGTTAGATTGTCCACTTTGAATCTGGGATGTCGGTGGTTCAAGGTGAAGCTAATGAGGTTTTAGATTGTATTTTCAGCAGCATAAATTATAAATGAACGGAGGTAATATTATCGACAGGATTTTATTGAGGCCTCACCTCAAATCCTGTGTAAGGGTTTGGTCGCTACATCTGAGGAAGGACATGGCTGACGGGTTCAGCGTAGAGTGACTTGATTCTGTGGCTAATTCGACGATAAGCTATGAGAAGATACTGAAGGAGACAGGACTTTAATTGTTATACAGGAGGGGATTACAAGAGGATCTGATTGAGATGTACAAGATAATGAATGTTTTAAAAACAACAAGTCTGAAGACGACGATGGTTCACGAGCGGTATTTGACAATGTAGATTGTTTCAGAAGTCAAGGATGAGACAATGTGATGATTTTTGACCAGGTTATAAAAATGATCAACATGATGTGGTACGAGTGACAGGTTATTAGCTGCAAAATGTCGAAAACCCAGTTTCGTTCAACAACTTTCAAAATTTGACCTTTGCATAACCGTTAAAGGTCACAAAACAATGTTGTGGACATTAAAATAAGGAAACAGGATACGTGCTATAGCTTATTGGAGTTAGTTCGTCGAAGAAGGTCGAAAACCCGGTTCGATTCCCACAACTTTGAAAATTTGACCTTTGTGACCTTTAAAGGTCAAATGTCAAGGATTATGACCTTTGGTGCAAAACTTCCTCTGGAATATTCCAGGAACAATAATACATCATATAGGCTATATGGCATTTGGCACTCATCGGATTATCCATACTTTGATGAAATCAGCGTGAAGACAAACTTGAAGGGGGCGCCACGGGCAAGGTGTTCGAGATAGAGAAAAATGGTTTCAAGACTTTAGGTGGGGAATGACCTCAAGATTATGCATAAAAAATATTGTCATCCAAGCTCTCAAAGTTTGGGCGGTCGTATGATTTTTTTATGTCAAAATTCGAAATTTTCTAAGTTCGTGACCCTGTGACCTTGACCTTGGGACGAAAATGAAAAATCGAGCTCCGTGGGGCTATGCAGGTGCCATTGGGCTAACCAAATACCAAAACCTCTGCCAGATTCGATAAACCCCCTCGGAGAAGATGCAAATTGAAATCGGCTACCCCCTAAAAACACGATTCGCAATTTTTTAAGTTCGTGACCTTGTGGCCTTGACCTTGGGATGAAAATGAATAATCGAGCTCTGTTAGGCTATGCAGGTGCCATTGGGCTAACCAAATACTCAAACCCCTGCCAGATTTGACAAACCCCCTAGGACAAGATGCAAATTGAAATCGGCTACCCCCTAAAAACACGTGTTTTTTGGGCGTGGCTCCGCCCATAATGTGCGTACCACGCCCATTTTCAGGAAAACACAACTAGATCATGATATAACCCTCCCACCAAAAGTTTGTCAGGATCGGATCAAAACCCACGGAGCTACGCTCGGGACAGACAGACAGACAGATAAGCCGGTAGGCGGACATGGGTAGTCGACTACCCAATAGAACCTGACGCGATAGGCCCGTTCGATGGGGAATGACCTGAGGATTAAGCACAAGAAAATTCATGATTCTAGCTTCAAGGGTTTATGCTGCAGATTGTTTTTTTTCGTTAAAATACCCCCACATTTCGAGGTTTTTCGGCCGTTGCTAGGCAACGGAGGGGTCCATAGCAACGGTTCCTTCTCACACATAACTAGGACATATCATGAACCTACCATACCAGTTTCATGTATATCTGACTCATAGTCTCTGAGATATAACGAACTTAGTTTTTTATTGTTTTCGACCAGGGTTCATTCAAAGTCTATCTTCTCCGACAGTTTTCATAGGATCCGGCTGGAAATTTTTGACAATATGGCTGAATGTACTGCTCACAGTCGCTCGGGGCCCAATTTTTGATTTTCGAAAAAATAATTTTTTTATGATTTTTCAAAAATTTCAAAGTCCCGTTGCTCGGCAACGGTGGTGTCCATAGCAACGGTTCTCATTTGCACACAACTAGGTCATGGTATGAACCTACCAACCAAGTTTCATCGAAATCGCCATTGTATTAACGGAGCACTGGACCGAACAGAGGGACAGACAGACAGACATACAAACATTCGATGGAAAAAAGTGACAATAAAGGTAGAACAAATTTCAAAAAAAAATATTTTTTATTTTTTTTTTCGACTCTATCGACAACCCGACAGACAGACAAACAGACAGACACACAACAATAACGAATATAGTGGTCATTTATTTTTTTTCGTGAAAATATTTTTTCGTGAACCAATTAAATGCAGAAGCCTTTTTCAGCAGAATATGACAGTGACAGGACGAGAGGCCACTGCCTCAGAGTGAAGAAGAGTATAGTTAGGATGATGATAAAGCAGAGGTTTCTCTCTCAGAGTAGTTCCCTCCATCGCTGAAGGTGGAGGGAGGTTATTTTTCCACTCCTGTTTGTCTGTTTGTCCGTAAGCACGATATCTCAAAAAGTTATGGACGGATTCAGACGAAGTTTTGTGGACAGGTTGGGTGTGTGAAAGATGAAATGATTAGATTTTGGTGAAGATCCTAATCTGGATCTAGATACAAGAATTAAAAAAACAAGCTGTTAGAGTACTTCTTTATCATTGAGAGATGGAACCAAAAACGATTTATCACATGATATTTGAAAGAGTTGTGGATGAGTTGGGTAGGTGACAAGAACAAGCCAAGTCGATTTTGGTTCAGGTTCGGATCCAGATCTGGCCTATCAATTGGATATAAAGTGTAAAACTGTTCAGCCTGACGGAGGCATGCACTCTACCAAGTGCTGTTCCAATGAATACATGGAATTTCCTCCCTGGAAAAGTTGTGGCAGCAGAAATAGTACATAGGTTGAAACCTGAATAGGATAGGTACCATGAAGTATTTGTAGTACAGAGCGGTAGGACTAGAATGTAGCTTGAGTATGGATGGGTGCTTGTGGTCTGTGAGTAGGTTTTGTCAAATAGGGGAATGTGTTGTCAATGTTATTATCAATTTTTTTTTTCATTCTCACCCCCACAATCCTTTTATATACCCCTCCTCAAAAAAAAGAGAAACCCATAAAAACCCCTGGTGCCTGTTCCACTATCCCCCTGCCTCACCTCCCTCCACCTTCCCTTTCCTCCATCTCAGTGAAATTCAGTAAATAAACATTATATTGATGTGGTGTTTGTAAAGCGTCGGCATATCGGTGAAATGGCCTCCTGTGTCCAAGTTCCTTGTACCTACATCAGTAACTTTTCGACCAAAGTGAACCAATAATCGATTCACAATGTAAAAGTATGAACTTGACTTGTTGGAGATAATTTGACATCTGACAAAGTTTTTGGACATAAAAGATCTTCCCACAAATCTTCACCCTCCAATCATCGGAACTGGTAAATATGTGTTATTCTCACTCACACGAACCACTTTTGTTAGATGAAGTTCCCAAAACGTGTTCTACTTACTCTGCTCTGTGTGTACCAGTTTGTGAAAAAAAAAAGTAAGTTTTTTTTTTTATTACAGACCTCTGGCAGTCAAGTCAAACTTCTTTTATTTGCTACTGTCATAAAGAGGTTTGTTGCATTTCCTTTGAGCAATACCACATTCCCTTTCTTCCTGTTTTTCTCATTCTGTTTCTCCATTATGTTGCGTAATTTTGTGTAATATTCTTACGACTAAGGTTTGAAATGGATTTCTCAATATTCATCGGCAGCTGTTCTTGCCAAGCATGTGGTTATTTATATTATCTTGGTTTTGAACAAAATCGAGGCTAATGGAAGAGTAAGGTGATTGAGAATGGATATGTCCTAATAACATTGGTGCAGTTGGGCAAAAGTTGGACACAAGCGAGGAAATGAAGGAAAATAGAGAAAGAGAGGCAGAGGTGGGAGGGAAACGTAAGCATTAGTTACGAAAGAAGATGCTTGTGTTCAATGGGGGTTAAATTATTGTGGGTAAAAAAAACATTGGATGAGACCCTCCCACAAACGTCACAATGCATTACATGCACCTGTCCCCACCTTAGCCAACTCCCATTCCTGCCAATATCAATGTACCACTCTATCCCCAATGCTTGTAGATACCTATCAAACTGAAATTTAAACCGAGCTTCTGTTTCTGCTGCCATTACATTTCAATGCAATAATTACTCTTTGAGTGATGACTGTCATAACTTTCCTCTCCTGCCATCCGAACATCCCTCGTCCTAACCCTGAATTACTACCTTCCTAACTCTCCTCTTATTTACTCTTAGGCTGTGGCCTCTGGTCCTGTTGGTATCTATTGTGCTGAAAAACTCATCTGCACATATTTTGTCCATACCCTTCATCATCTTGTACATTTCTATCAGATCACCTCATAATCGCCTCCTTGCTAATTTAAAAATTCCTGTCTCTTTTAGGTGCTCATCATAGCTTGGTCTCGCGAGAAGGGGAATTGATCTAACTGCTCAATACTGAACTCTCTCTATTGCAGCAATGTCCTTCCTCAGATGTGGTGACCAAAACTGAACAGAATATTCCTGATAAGACCTCACTCAATTCCTTTACAGTGTTAACTATACTTCATTAGATTTATAATTTATCCTTCTGAGAATACAACATTGAACACTATTAGCGTTGCTTGCAGCTGTATGGCATGGTGCTGCCTGTTTACCCCTGTATCTATTACCATCTCCAGATCCTTCTCCTGGGTGACACTCTCCAAGACTGCCCCTTGCATTACGTAATCTCTATTTTCATTATTCTTTCCCATCCCCAGTACCTTAAATTTCCTTATGTTAAACTGCCTCTGCCAATTATATGCCCAATCTATGAATGTATGAGGCTTTTCTGAATCTGATGACCCCCTACTATCTCAGCTACTTTACAAAAACATCATTCGTACACCATAGCTTCTCAAAACGCTCCGACTGACTGGAATGAGAGCAATAGTAAAATTCAAGTTTAATTCGGCTTTCACAAGGTTCCTTAAAAATTACCAAAGTAAATCATTGTTTCACTTGGACGTTGTGTTCTTCTAAATTGCCAGCTTGGTTTGGGAAATGAGAACATTTGCTCGAACTGCCTTTGAGTTTGGAAGACTAAAAGGAGACCACCTGGACCAAAAATATATATATTGAAAAACTAAAATTGAGAAAAAAGTGTGCAAATGGCACTTTCAAAACCATAAATAGAGAAGTTAAGCAGTCGCATCGAATGTATGCTGTAATAATGTTTCAACTTGTCCACAAAAGGGACGCTGCACGCTTATCGCTTCTGAAAAGCGGCGAATAAATGAGTTTGTTGGCAGTATCCAGTGTGCAGTTCTCCATTGGAGATCACCAGCACGTTTAGTCGCAGGTTTTTTTTTTTATTTAATTTTTTTATTTATAATACCATCCCCAAATAGGGCAGAAAGGAGGGGTATGTAGCAGGACTGTGGACCACTTACAAGGTGCATGGATGGAGAGGGAAGGAAAAAGGGTTTTCAGACATTGTAAGGTCAAGATTTTGTGATTGTTTTTGGCAAAAGAGAGAGAGCGGCTGAAATTAATGGTTCCAAGCTGGCAGAAACAGATAACTGAAGATTGGGGAAAGGCTTGGCTTGGAAAGGGGGGGGGGTACAGGACAATCCCACTGAGTTTGAGAAGTACAGTACATATGAGCCCTGCTTTCGAGCACCTGTCTGTCTTGCGACAGGACCTAATGCCGGTCACTGAGGTGAGGGCAGCAACACTTAGCCATGTTCCATTGGCGTTACTTTTAAGGTGGCATACTTTAAGATAAATTTTTAAATGGAGGTCCTGTTATTATCAAAGCCTCCAAAAAGTATGTTGTGAAACAATTGCTCATTTTAGAACATAGACTGCTCATGCATAGTGAGGTCCTGAGACCAGGTAAAGGCTTGCCAGACGTTTAATATACTTTGGTAAAAGGAAGGCGGTGAAGATAAATCAACCCTGGTTAGGTCCTTTGTAAAAGTTCCTTTACCTAACCAAATTTCTCCACTTGACACAGGATACAGTTGGAAAGGTCTCTTCAGCGCAACAAAGGCTCATGCAGGAATCGCCAAATCGTCTGAAGACTATTTGATTCGGCACTTTATGTTGATTAGTCATTGACGCCCTGAAATACCATGGTAGGTTCAACCTTTCTGGTCACAGCAGTGTTTTCCAGACCAGAAACAGAAGAATTGACCAGAAAAAGAAAAATTGGTAACATGCTTCTGTGTGTCGTCAACCAACAAAGGGGATGCTTTCAGAGCCAAAACCTTGTGCCATAATAGGATTGAAGTAACCAGGGTATTTATTACTAATGCCCTGCACGGTAGGACAGCTGGAAAAGTAAGCCTTTCTATTTTAACAGAATCAGTTCAATATGTTCAGGCAAGCTTTCCCAGTTGTGTCCCACAAAATCACCAAGACCAAAGAAAATCCCCCCAAATTTTAATCCCTTCACTCCTCCAGGTGATAGTAGATGAGGGTGGAGGGGGGGGGGGTGGGGAGGAAGGTGGAAAAGGGGGTTCTACCCACTATGCTTCTGTTTTTGTCCAGTTGATCTTTGTAGATGAAGCTTTGCTAAAAAGATTTACACCTGTATCATCCTAGTAATGTCACTTGAATCATTGATGTCATCAGCATACATCAGTGTGAGCACTCATCTTAATAGGATGGTTTAATCCTCTAATGGTAAAGACAGACAATGACTTCTGGAAAGGGTTCAAGAGACAGGGTATTTTAGGCACCTGAAAGTGGACAGCCTTGCCTTGCCCCTCTTTCAACACAAGAAGGTGGTACCACTTCATTGTTAATGTTGAGGAGGGTCTATATGTTAGAATAACATAGCTGTAATAACAATACCCTGGCCTATGAAATCCCCCAATGTCTCGTGTGAATATATGAAACGTGCTGTACCCATTGTCCTTTTCACTGTTATTTTGTGGATCGTAGGTGCGGTAAGTTGAATTTGAGTGTGCCGTCATGGCTGGTGTGTAATCGCAACAGCTTCATCACTTTGCTGCACTTGTATGCACTTTTTGAACTCCCGTAGTGTAGCGCACGCATTACATGAGTTGTATTATTTATTTATTTATATATATATATATATATATATATATATATATATATATATATATATATATATATATAATGTATGTAACCCGGCATCCTGGGATGAAGTGACAGAGGTATCGACATGCTTACTCCCATGTCTGATTAATTTTGTCCAACAGTCTTATTCTCATTTTCATCCTTCACAAAAGATGGGGAATTTCTTGTTCAAAAAAGAGGAGGAAGAACTGATGAAGAAGAAAAGAAGTTGAGGAGAGAGGAGGGGATATCAAGAAGTTTTTTTTTCTTTTTTTTTAATATTAAAAAGAGGACTTTTTTGTTAATAGAAAAAGGAGGAAAAAAGATATTGGAAAGCAAATATTCTTTCTTGTGGCTTTGTGGCCCTGAAAAGCAGTGAAAGCGTTGGGCTCCAGCCATTGAAAGCTGTGCTCTGAAATTTGAGTCAAGCTTTTGTCAATAATTCTTTTGATGAGAAACCAGATGGGTATTCCCGTCAGTCATTCCTCATTCCTGTTTGTCAATCAGAATTGACAGGAACGCGATTTGGCGTACCGCAATCTGGCATAGGGGCCTACCGTGCGATCAACCAATACGTGGAGATATACGTGTACTTCATGCATGCTTAGCTGAGACCACCCCGTTGGGAATGTCCCTGTATCCAGGGCGCAAGAGTAGCAATGGCGGCCCTACATGTCAGGATTCATAAGCCAGAAAATACGGTAATTTAGCCAGGATTAGTGCAGTAGATAGTAGAAAAATCGTGCAAATTATGATGCAAGCATCAAATTTGCCATTTCTGTTCTGCAGGACTTTCTGATCAAATCTGCCCGATTGGCCATTTGAAAATCCAAATTTTGAAAAATTTGAAAAAAAAAAACAAAACTTCAAACAAATTTGAAGCCACAGCTGGCTGAAATGCTTGAAGCGCAAGTGAACATCCCAGACAGAGAACCAAGGGGAGATGCAGTCATCATTGATGGCTCAGCACTTATCAATGCCCTACCTCCACGCACTTCAAAGATATTTGATGACTATGCTAAAGAAGACATCATCCCAAAGGTGGAATCCTATGGTGTCAGGTACGAGAGGGTGGAGGTAGTGTTTGATGTGTACAAGAAGTCAAGTCTGAAGTCCGAGGCAAGGTCGAAAAGGGGGCAAGGAATCGGAAGAAGAGTGACAGGAACCAGTAAGACCCCAAGTAACTGGAGAAGCTTTCTTCGAGATGACAGCAACAAGACTGAGCCGTTTCACTTCCTTGTGGAAAAGATGTGTGAAGCACAGACGACAAGCACAGTCGTTGTCACAAAAGGAGAAGATGCCATTAGCAACACAAGGAAGTCACTGGATGCTGTGTCTCCATGTTGTCATGAAGAAGCTGACACTCGAATATTTGTACACGCCAGGGATGCAACGATGGATGGTAGCAAGTCCATTATCATTAAGGCTAATGACACGGACGTACTAGTCATAGTAATATCTGTACTGCCATCCTTACAGGAACTTGGTCTTGAGAACATGTGGATTGCCTTTGGCCAAGGAGCCAAGGCGCGATGGATTCCAGTCCATGAGGTAGTTTCTGCAATAGGGCCTGAGAAAGCTCGAGGGATCCCATACTTCATGCGTTCACTGGATGTGACGTCGTGTCTGCCTTCCGCGGTAAAGGGAAGAAAACTGCATGGCAGAATTGGAACGTCTTTGATGATTTTTCTGAAACATTCACCAATCTCAGCCAGCATCCAACATTGATTCGTGATCTTGACTTTTTTTGAAGTTTTTTTTTTTCTTCTTCAAGTTTTTCAAAATTTCGATTTTCAAATGGCCAATCAGGCAGATTTGATTGGAATCCCCTGGAGAGCAAATGTGCCAAATTTGTGTGTCTAAAAACACACAGGATTTCCTTTAGTACCTGGGCTACAGTTCCCAAAGATCTGATGCCAGTTTTTGCTTGAAGATGTCCTGCGGAGAACCAACCATTCCTGTTGTAATCACGGAGGTCCCAAGTTGTGCTCACACCAGCACTCAAAAAAACGTTGCACGAAGGTACGTGAGCGAGGGATTTCAGGAAAGAGGGCGTTGTAGAATAATGGGTATTGAAGAAACCTTTCGCTGTTAAGTCGACATTTTACGAGATGTTTTAATGATCTGCTAAGTATGCAGAACACTTTGGTGAAAGTCAGGAAGCAGTGATACATCTACATGTTGTAATAACATAAAAAAAAAAGAGTTCACAGTTGGACATCAGCATGCCAGCTTGTTTCAGTAGTTTGTTTGCAGTAGATTTCCAGATCAAAGCCTCCAGAAACATAGAAACATAAAGTGGCGAACAGTAGAGATGCAGGAGTACATCACCCGACAAAGAATGTCTACCAGTCCACGACTACCTTCCGTCAGTGGGAGGCAAATAATCTCTGGTGTAAGCCAGTGCTGGCCATCCCAGAAAAAGTCAAGCAAACATCTTTGAATTGATGAGACAAATGTTGCAAGTGGCTGCAAAGCAATCATTCCATGCCATAACAGAGAGGTTACCAGATTGTTAATGACCAGGGTACGTCCTCTGAACGACAAGGTCGCCAAAATCTCTCTCCATATATTCAATTTATTGTTCATTTTGTGGAACAACCCATCTCATTTCCTTCTGACAAAGCCGTGGGTACTAAGGTAAACACCAAGGTACTTCACACCTTCCTTTTCCCATGTCAGATTCATAGGAAGAGTTGGAAGGCCAGAAAGTGGCGTACTACCGACCCAAACTGCTTTACATTTGGCCCAATTAATTTGTGTCATGCATGCTCGAGAATAGACGCGTAGACACTATAACAATATTGCATTGTCATTATTGCTGCAAACAGCGATGCCGACATTATCCGCATAAGCCAAAATAACAACGGGCTTTTCTGTTGGAGTCAATGAAAAGCCCACGAGAGAAGATCGTTAACAAATCAAAAGGGGCTCAATACAGAGAGAATACAAAATTCCAGCTCGGGGGCAACCTTGCCAAATTCCCCTCCCAATCCACAAAGGTAAACAGAGACCATCATTGACTTTGATCAAGCTAAAAATGTGATTTATTTCTCATGCAACTTTGTTAGAAAAGATGCCCCAAAACCAAATTGTTTTAAAATATGAAACAAAGATTCATGGTTAACAGATTCAAAAGCCTTTTCGTGATCAACAAAGAAGAGGCCAGCATGTTGTTGCTGAATTGCACATACGTCCCACAGGTCTCGTACCAAACAAATGCTCTCATGCATAGATCTTTGGATAACACAATATGATTGATCCTGATATATAACTGTGCTTAAAACAGTCTTTACATGGTGAGCAAGTGCTTTGGTAAAAATCTTATAATCAGTACAGAGAAGAGAGATTGGGCGGCAATTTCGTATCAGTTGCAGATCCCTTTTCTCAAGGATAAGACATATGACTCCACATTGACAATTAAGTGGAAATAAGCCCTCATGGACGCTGTATAAAAAAAGACTTGAAAGCAAAGCAGGTTCCAAAAAGTTTTATAAAATTTGACTGGTAACCCATCAAAACCAGGAGCCTTGTGATCAGCAAGATCATCCAGCCTAGTTTTAAGTTCACCGAGAGTAATGTTCTCATGCAGGAAGTGTTGCTGGTGCTCATCTATCTGTGGGAATTTGGTTGTAATATGCATTGTGGGCATATCATGAGGCCGCTCTGTTCTTGCGTATGGCAGCTTTGGCTGCCGGGTAGCTATAACTTCTTGGAACGCTGCTGTGCCGCTGATGCTGCGCCCCTCTACCAGTACATTGGTACTCATTTCGCCAACGTCGGGACGATGGCAGGCTAAGTTGACCCCACCTGGTGTTGATTCAGCAGCCAACGGGCCTCAAACTCAGAACCCAAGGATCCCAAGCCAGCCACCCATACCAGTTAGCCAACACCAGGCTTATTAGGCTTAAAGGAAAACACATTCTCAAAATATGAACGAACAAAGTGGACAGTTTGTGCACTATCCTCAAGAATATGCCCATCACTAGACTGAAGACTAAGCATTTGCTGTCTCACCTTGTTCGTCTTCTCAAACTTCAAGAAATCTTTACAACAAGTGTCTGAGGCCAGTAAACCATTGACTCTCAGCCTTACAAAAGCTCCAATGCCATTTTCTCGAATTAATTATTTAAGTGGAGCTTCTTTTTCATGGAGGAGTTGACACCGCTTTGCGTCACGAAGAACCTCAGTGCCTCCCTGTAGTCGAAGAATCTCTTCTTTCAAGGCATCGATACATAATTGTTTACTTTGAGAGCAATTTGTTTTGTATTGCTGACAGAAAATATGGATCTTCACTTTTGCGTAGTCCCACCACTGACAGAGATTTCAAAAAATGATGATGTGAATGAACACCTTTCTCCCCTAAAAAGCTCATAAGATGATTTAAAGAAAGGATCGCTCACAGGAGAGGTATGGTATTGAAAGACTAATACAAGTTACGGCGATTGCTCAGAAGAGACGGGGAATGAAAAACGGTTTTACCAGGGAATCGTCAGAGAAAGCAGGAGGGACAATATCTGTGTCTTTCACAAGATTGATAGCAGAGTTTGTGATGTAGAATTTATCAAGTCGAGTAAGTGAAAGATGATTTAATAAAACTTGACACCAGCTAAATTGTTGCAGGTTTGGGTGGTGGTTTGGGTGGTGACGCAAATATAATATTGGAGAGAGGCCGACCTGAAGCTGAATGTGGCTCTGCACTGTTCATATCTAGAGCTGGGTTCAAAGTATAATTGAAATCTCCCACGAAGCATAACACCGTATCAGAGGGTAGATGTCGCAGTACAGGAAATGAAAGGACTCATTTTTTAAAAAAAAGTTCCTCTTTCTGTACTGTCGCTTGGAGGATATACATTTACAAACACAAATCGTTGCTGATTGCATTCAAATTCTACAGAGGTTAGATATCCTGGTACAAATACTTTAAAAAGGGGGGGAGTTAGACAAACGTGATGATAAAGAAAGCAATACCCGCACTCACAGAATCTAAATTGCTTAAAAAAAACAAAAAAAACAAGTGCCATTCAGCTCTCGCTGCCAATCGGCCATGCAGTCTGGGGTGGCACGAGTTTCTTGTAATAAAAGGATCTCGATGTTTTTTTTTTTTTTTGTCGTTCTTGGCCAACTGCACAATCTGCGACCTATGCATTTGACTGCACCCACCATTAATGTTCAAGCTAGCTATGTTCATGAAAGGATGTGCAGAAATACAACAGTTACAAATTTAACTATTACCTTGCTGTGACAAGATACCTTTTCAGTCTTTTGAGTGAGTTATCGGAAATAGGAAGGGCCTCATTGTTGTACAACACCCTGAGCACCAATAATGAAGGTGTGAATATCGGCTAAAATATCGCTAATTTTCATGTGCCTCTTGCAATAAGTTTTTTTTTTTTTAATATAATTTAATTTAATTTAATTTTTGTAAGAACTCCATGATTTCAGGAGGGGGAACGGAGTCCAGAGCTGAACCTCCTCCCATCTCTTCTTAGAGAAACTGAATATTTTGTAACAATCTTTGAGAAAAAGATGCCACCAAACACAAAGTTCTCTTGGACAAAGCTCTGTTATTGCATCGCGAGGTCCCACCATTTTTGTTTGAATCTCACTGCTCCTGTGCCCTCTGAGAGTGCTGCATATATTGATTGGTTGAGGTGGCTTCAGATTTTGACCAAGTTACGACTAAACTGAAGGTTTTTGGAAGTGCAAACAAGGCGATTTGTTTTCTACAGGATTCAAATATTATGATTAGATTGAAATAAAAGAAAAGTTTTGAAGGTTGTCGAAAAAAACAAAAAACAAAAAAAAAACCACAAAACAAACCATTTATTTGGAAGTTTACTACCGTTGATGCATCGTCTTTTACACCACTTTATTTAACACGTTAAATTATTTGTTCATTCCTGCTGTTTGTGTCCTTTATGATGTTCCTAAAACCATTAAGTTTCCTGTTTGGAAAGATTTTCAATTTTATTTGACTGCTGGACAGGCAGACAGATTAAAACAACAACCGTACTTTGCTGTGCACATGCGTGCTTGAGACAAGATTCTGGACAATTTGCCAAATTCAAAACCAAAGTACTGCTAAACTGCAGGTCCGTGTTCCGATTCGTGTTCTACAGTGTTCAAAATATAACATTCAATTGATATTAAGTAGTTCTTCAATCATAGACTGGCTTCTGAAGATGGATGGATGGACGGACAGACAGACAGGCAAATTGAACCAATTGCTTAACCCCGCTTTACGCTTTGCACAAGGTAAATATTGCATTCAGAGACTTAGTGGAAATGTCATTTTATGTTCAGGATGATGTGCTTAAAACAACCAAAATTTGTTGTGGATAATAGGGTCCAGATAAGAAATGGCCGATTTGGACTTGGACCCATATCTCTGTGGACAAGGGAAAAGTATTCTCCTTCAAGGTTATCCCATTCAGAAATCTGGCCGATCCTTTTTGACGTTATTTTGATCAATATCAACAACCAATAACTTATACGGGTAGTTTGGTGGCAACTTGTTCCATGATTGTGGGTTTATTTTGTTATTCCAGCTTGTATATGAGCTTATTTGAAGAGCTATTCAAAGCATGTAGAGAGTTGCCGAGGAGAGACCCAGTACAATAAAGGAGAACATCGGAATTAATCGGGCTTTATGTTCTCAACTGAAGGACTGTGTGCTTTGACATGCAGCATGCCAAGCTGGCAGCACAGCAGAATAGACTCCACAGCAGAATAGGCAGTTTTGTTAGATGGACTCCACTGGTATTCAAACAAAGACCATACCAGATGAGACAAATCGGTGATGAGTATGCTTGTATCAATGTAAATTACTGTAGTTGAACTTGCTTGCGTATAGTCTATACTCTATGAGATGATCAGTGTGGGTGATATGAGGGTGCAAAGACAGACAGAAAACAAGGGAGAAAACCGGGCGGGATAACAGTGCTTTGTCGTTGATTGCCTCACGAAGTTGCATCACAAAGTGCGCAATCCCTTGGATGTACATTATACTCCTTATTCCGTCTGCTGGCATGAGTTGGTGGCAGGCGAGTTAGCCCTTGCATCCTGGCTAAATCTCGAATGTGTGCCTGGATCGATTCTACTCAAACATCAGGCTTGGCCAGCCAGTTCGTAAAAGACTTGGGCCAAATACTTTCCCCGTCCTACCCCACAAGAAGGTGGGATTAATTGTGGCCAGTTGTTGTTGTTTTTGCTTTTTTTTAAACCAAAAGTATTCTTTATTGATTTATTTTTCATAGTTTTGTTGTTGCCTTGTACTATTGTGAGTACCTCTTCCATACAACTGTTTTTTTTGTTGTTGTTGGTTTGTTTTTAAACACCCACCAAAGTAGAATTTTAATTGTTTGCATTATCTCGAAGGAAATTTACAAACATCTTCATTTTGTTACTCTCGCTGCGATGTCGGTTTGGAGTGTTGATTCAAATGCCATAAAGTTGCAGTGTTATTGTAATGGTGGTATTTTAACAAGTTGGTGCATTGTACAGTTTGGAGAGGAATAATATTGGCAATTCAAATTGAAAGTGAAGGGTACTATTGATAAATATTATTTGTGTGACAAATTATAAGCATCTTGTGAAGGTGAAGGTAGTTTTGTTTTAAGCGACATACTTATACCATTGCCTTTGTTTTAATTTTAGTTCTTCATTCCTCAACATAAGTTAGAATGACAAGGGAGGTTAATTGGTGTCGTAGACTTCACATTGTTAGGACTAGCTGAAAAAAAATGTGAGGAATTCTGCTGAGCTAACATTAAGAAGAGACATTGGTGACTCGTTGGTGGAGTATCATTTTGTCATTATGGTGCCATGTTAACTTTATATCACCATGTGCATATGTAGGAGGCTTTTACTACTTTCTTATGACATTGTAGATGACCCTCTATCTCTAAATATCCTGGACTGCAAGACCTATAGCAAAACTTCTTGCCACCTGCTAGTCATAGTTGTTGAAATAATTTCCTGCAACTGTACAATCCCAATTTCCTCCGTTTGTTGCTTGGAAAATAAGGGGCATGGATTTGGTAACTGGGAAGTACATTGTCGAGTTTTTGTTATACTTCACTGATTTTTTTACACTGTTTTTGAGTTCAGAAGTTAAGTTTTTATTTTTTTTTGGCAATGTTTCCTGATTTCTTTGGTTGACTCATAAATAAGGTTGCACAGTCCCTGAGTGTAATGTTTTCAATTATTTGACATGAAAACACAAATGACGGATGTTTGAATAATAAGGGTGTTAGAATGAACAATTAAAGTTATGCATTTGTACACTTGGTCACGCTTTCTACCAATTCATACTTGCTGAGTCATATACCAAAAATAGAAGGCTGCGAATCCAGTATGACAAGTCACATATTTCCACTACATAACAACATGCTCTTCCCCACGTTGTGATGCCTTATTTGATTGGAGTATCTGCCTTCTTGATGTGTTGGAGAAATGGAAGGCAATCAGATTTGCATTTGTGCACTGGACACAACCTAAAGTGCAACAACCAAATTAACCACCATCACACCTAATAAACAGTCCACCTCCTGATTTGGCCATGTCTTCTTTCCCAATTCTTGAGCAAGCATGCTTGAGTTCTCTGCATTATGATGTTAAATAGCATTCTGCATATTGGTGAAACTTTAGTGTGGATGAAAAGATGTCTGAGACATTCAGATTCTGAGTCGATCCTCTTTATTCAAACTGCTACCGTCCAATAATGTTCTGTCTCAGCTAGCCATGTATGCTGATGACTCCTCACTTTACTGTACATCTGCTGATTCACTCAACGCGACATGTCATGAGGTTGGAGTTTCACTGGACGATGATTTAGAGAATGTTCTGAAGTGGGGACATGACTGGCTGGTAACCTTCAGTGCAAAGAAAACTAAATTGTTGTCTGTGTCTCATTCCAGAAACAGGACTTTCCCTTCTGTGCACATGGGGTCTTCAACCTAAACAGAATCATCTCAGCTTCAGTTTCTTGAGCTGGACATCTCCTCGAACCTCCTTTGGAATAAGTACATTTCTTGTATTGCTAATGGTGCTTCCAAAGCATTCCAAACATTCTACGCCACGCTCGAGTCTGGTTGATCAGGGCCCCAGACGAGATACACTTCTAGTCTTGGGGGATTTCAATGCATCGACTGGAACTGATAGGGATGGTTATGAGACATTTGTTGGTCCCCATGGGTCAGGAACTATGAACCAGAATAGCACTAAGTTCCTTGACTTTGCAAGAAGTCATGGACTTAGGGTGGCTGGTTCATGGTTTCAGCGCCCACAAGCTCATCGCTGGACTTGGTATTCCAACGCTGGCGGTGTGGCAAAGGATATTGACCATGCCCTCGTTGACGGTCGCTGGAGGATGATCCAGAACTGCAGGGTCTACCGGAGTGCTCAGTTCCTCAATACTGACCACCGGCTTGTTGTAGCAACTCTAAAGCTGCACCTTAAATCCTGGAGAATGGTACCATCCCAGCCTAGGCTGGATGTTGGCAAGCTCAGGGATGAGAGAGTAGCTGAGGAGTTTGCGAACAGGCTGAGTGGACATTTGGGGTGTCTGGGTGCTTTGGGGGTCCTAAAGAGTTGTGGAGCGCCTTCAAGACCA
This sequence comes from Eptatretus burgeri, assembly GCF_056783735.1. NCBI lineage: Eukaryota > Metazoa > Chordata > Myxini > Myxiniformes > Myxinidae > Eptatretus > Eptatretus burgeri. The sequence goes on along the minus strand of NC_140962.1, from coordinate 21,463,527 downwards.
CCGTCGTTGATGTTGCCGGTGGATGTCATGGAACTCACCGCAGGGCAAAGAAGAATTTTGTCTCTCAAGGGACACTGGATACCATTGACCAGAGTCGCAGGACCAGGCTGAATGGCAGAGCTGAGCTGTTCAAGGAGCTGAGGCATAAAACTCTACGTGCACTGAGGGTGGACAAGGAGGCCTATGTGCGAGGAATCTGTGAGGGGGTAGATCATCACCTGTGGACAGGTGATTCTCGTCCCACTTACAGGGGAATTCGTGCATTGCATTCATCCAAGCCCATCCCTCGGAACACTGCAGTTAGAGCAGAGAGTGGTGGGCTCTTGACAGAGGAGTCTGAAGTGAAGGCCCGCTGGGCCGGTTACTTTGAGCGGTTGTACCAGGCTGATCCACCAGCTGTCGAGTTGGACGTCAGGGGTGTTACAATCCCTGTTGCTGACCCTCCAATCAACTGTCGTCCACCTTCACTTGTGGAAACACGGGCTGCGGTGAACCGGTTGAAACGGGGTAAAGCTCCAGGGATCTGTGGCATCCATGCTGAACTTCTCAAGGCTGGTGGAAATGCTGCACTTGTTTCGTTGCATGAAGTTCTGTGCTCTGCCAAGAACACAGGCATCATCCCAACTGATTGGAAGAGGGGCCTTTATGTCCCTCTCTGGAATGGGAAGGGTGATCGCCAAGACTGCAACAACTACCGAGGGGTGACGCTGCTCTCAGTGCCGGGCAAGGTCTTTGCTCGGATAATTGTTGATAGGGTTCGCCACCATCTGCTTGAGCACCAGCGTCCAGAGCAGTCAGGCTTTACACCAAAGAGGTCAACGATTGACCATATCCGTGCTCTTCATGTCCTCACCGAACGCAGATGAGAGTTTTGGCAGGGGCTGCTTGCAGCCTATGTTGATCTCTGTAAAGCATTCGATTCAGTGAATCAGGATGCCCTCTGGAGGATTCTTGGTCTTCGTAGGGTGCCACCAAAACTGATCGATCTTATGTCTGAACTCCACTCTGGTAATGAGAGTGCTGTGAAGTGTGGTGGTACCATCTCTGACTTATTTCCAGTTGTTACTGGAGTTCATCAGGGGTGTGTACTGGCCCCCACACTTTTCAGCACTTGTATGGACTGGATTTTAGGGAGGATGTCGGAGAGATCAAGCAGTGGTGCATCGTTTGGGAGTCAAGATCTCGGTCCTTAATTTCGCAGATGATGCAGTCATTTTTGCGGAGACTTTAGACATCCTTTTGGGGGCCCTCGAGGTGCTGAATGAGGAGTCGGAGCCGCTGGGATTATGGGTTTCTTGGGTCAAAACTAAGATCCAGGCTTTCAATGACATCTTGGATGCTGCTGTCCTGTCTGTGTCTGTTTGTGGTGAGGATGTTGAGGTCGTGGAGAGATTCACTTACCTTGGCAGTGATATTCATGTCTCTGCTGGCTGTGAGTCAGAGGTCAATAGACGTCTGGGTTGGGCCTGGGGATCATGGATTCACTGGATCATGGGGTATGGCACTGCCGGTACCTTTGCGGAAGGACGAAAGTCCGAGTCTTCAGATCCTTGGTGCTTCCAGTCTTGCTCTATGGATGCGAGACTTGGATTCTGACCAAGGATCTGAGACGGAGACTTAATTCCTTTGGTACCAGGTCTCTTCGGAGAACTCTTGGCTATCGCTGGTCAGATTTTGTGTCCAACGAGCGGTTGCTGAGAGAGACTCGAATGAGATTTGTTACCTGCATAGTCCGTGAGCATCAGTTATGGCTGTATGGACATGTGGCTCGTTTTCCTAACGCTGATCCTGCTCACCAGATTCTCTCAGGGAGGGAGTCTCGTGAGTGGAGGAGGCCAATGGGCCGACCACGTGCCTCGTGGTTGCAGCAGGTTGACCGGCATCTAAAGCAGATGGGGATTGGCCTGGCATCTGCCTGGGGGAAGGCCAGACGGAGGCCCCTGGAGTACCGGCGGAAAGTGGACGCAGCGACACGCTGTTCTGGCACCTGCTCCCATACCTGACCTGACAGGGTTAAAAAGGTAGAGGAAGTGCAGGAGCAGCAGAGCAGATTTTTAGGACACGTGATTTTAAGCCGTCTGGTCCAGTTGCAGAGTCAGAGTTGAGGGAAATTTTTCATTCTGAAAAAGGAGCAATTGAGTATGATTGGAAAGGATAGAAACACAGAGAGAGAGAAGAGAGGAGAGGAGAGGAGAGGAGAGTAGAGATTTTGGACTCAAGATTTGGAAGCAAACACAGAATTGAAATATTCGGTCTTCTCATGAGCAGAGTCGGCTGTATTGCTATTTGAAGTGAGTTAAGGGATGGAAAGGGAGCATACACCAGAGACCGACTTGACAAGGCACCGCCAGGTTTTATAGGAGGCAGACAAGTTTCAAAGTTCATGCCTGAGATTGGACAGATGTTTTCTGGCTCTCCTGTGAGTAAACCACACTTGTTGCGGGCCTTGTGGAATGACCTAAGGTTGCTTTCAGTCGGATTTACCTTCCAGGAGGAGAATGCAAGTTGTTTTAAAGTGACGGCCTCATTTCAGGATTCAGAGTACCAAGAGCAGGAAGAATGGGTAAGATAACTGAAGGTGAGATGGGATGAAACTGCATAAGAGAGCAGTTTTCTGTGGAAGAATTCTCAGGCTGAATTTATATCAGAGGTGGTAGATATGGGAGACCAGTACTGAAGTGTAAAAATAATAAAGAAATTAAAAATAAAGCACGAATGTAGAAGCAAGTCATACTTTTATGACCCGCGAACATGCGGGGTCCATAAATATTGGGACCATGAATGCTGTCAGGGTTCATATCGAGTCATTCCACTTCATATCACCAGAGGCCTCCCAGTTGACCCCATCAAATTTACTTTAAACTTTACTCCCACAACTTTTTAAATATTAATGCTCGAGCCTTGAAATTTTCAGAGATTATTCTTCTATATCTGCTCTGTAAGAAACAAACATAAAACGAAGTATACCTCTATTAATTTTTATGACCTGATCAGTTGAAATCCAGAAAAAAAAATGTTGGTTTTGTATGAAGACCCAACTTTGAGACCCAATATATTTTTATTGATCCATCCCAGAAGCTTGAAATTTTTTCACGTAATAACTATGGGAGTAGTATTCAAATACATCTTTACTTTTCTTCATCAGTCATATATAATATACAGTCATGATCCCTCAAAAATTGAAAATTTTCATTTTTAACCGAAATTCAGGTGAGGATTGCAAATATATGACAAGGTATACCACTCAAATTGTTCACCATTGGAAAGAGCATATTCAAGTTAACTTAAGTCTAACATTTCAATGTGGTATCATGTTTCTATCAATATTTTAAAAATATTTGAATAAATGATGTTCTGCCAGTGCTGTGCGCATTATGTGTGCTATTTAATGAACAGTCCTTTTACATGTAGTACATATGTGTAGTTCATGTATATGCAATTTATGTACATATCATCTGCTATTAGGATACCATGAACACAATACTTTGAAATTTGAATTTGTAATTCTTTGTTTCTCATTTGTAAATAGCTAGTGTTTAACTCATCTGGCTGGGGCTAAAAATGTAACCCAGGAATAGTGGCTGATCTGCTGATGTCAGCAGTGTATATCGTTACATTCAAGGGAGGACATTTGTTGGGTTCCTTTGGTCCATGTGATGAAGGTTATTGATGCTCCCCTAACGTCAACTGGGAGGCAGTACAAGCTCGCGCCTGACTTGGAAAAGCAGATCAAGGACCTATTCGAATCATTTACGTGAAATGTTTTATTACATTGTTATTAACCTCCGCCATCTTCAAAGATGGATGGAGGTTACTGTTTTCACCCCTTTCTGTTTGTTTGTTTGTTTGTTTGTTTGTGAACAGTATTATGGAAAAACTCCTCGACGGATTTCGACGAAACTTGGTGGGGGGGTTAGGTATGGTCCAAGGATCATGCCATTAAATTTTGGACTTGGTCCCCCCCCAAAAAAAATTGTTCGAGAAAATATTTTTTTTTTTTGCATTTCTACATGTTTTAAGTAATTTCCACCCCCCCCAAAAAAAATTGTTACCCCGCCCCAAAAAAAATTGTTAGAGAATTTTTTTTTTGCATTTCTACATATTTTAAGTGATTTTCAACCCCCCCCCCAAAAAATAGTTTGAGAAAATTATTTTTTCTTTTGCATTTTTACATGTTTTAAGTGATTTCCACCCCCCCCAAAAGTTGTTACCTCCCCCCCCAAAAAAAGGAATTTTTTTTTGCATTTCTACATGTTTTAAGTGATTTCCAACCCCCCCCAAAAAAAATTGTTAGAGAAAAAAAAATTTTTGCAACTTTTTTTTCAACAAAATTTCGATTTTTTTTTTTTTTTTTTTTTTGCATTTTTACATGTTTTAAGTGATTTCCAACCCCTCCCCCCCCCCGCCCGCCAAAAAAATGTTGGAGAAAAGAACTATAACTCTCAGCACTGTTGACATCATATTTAATGAATAAGATATAAGGTTCACTTGAGTGACCCAGCAGTATTGGCGGCGGAGGTTTTGCACTCTCCCGAGTGCTCCCCCTCTAGTTGCAGTATGTGATAGATTTTTGTATTATTAATTCGAATTGTAGAACTAATCATTCATGATTAGCATGGTGCCCACACCATGCACACACTTCATGTGTTCACGACTGTGTTAACAACAGTTTAAAAAACAATAGAAAATATATATTTTAAAAAATATACCACTTTGACATTTGACACTTTTGTTAACTTGAATATGCTCTTTCCAATGGTGAACAATTTGAAGTGGTATACCTTGTCATATATTTGCAATCCTCACCTGAATTTTGGGGAAAAAATGAAAATTTTCAATTTTTGAGGGATCATGACTGTATTATATATGACTGATTAAGAAAAGTAAACATGTATTTGAATACTACTACCATACAGTTATTACGTGAAAAATTTTCAAGCTTCTGGGATGAGTCAATAAAAATATATGGGGTTTCAAAGTTGGGTCTTCATACAAAACCAACATTTTTTTTTCTGGATTTCAACTGATCAGGTCATAAAATTTAAGAGAGGTATACTCAGTTTTATGTTTGTTTCTTACAGAGCAGTTATAGAAGAATAATCTCTGAAAATTTCAAGGTTCTAGCGTTAATATTTAAAAAGTTGTGGGAGTTTAAAAGTAGCCGTTCATTTTGTGATGCTTGCAACGACCATAAAAATAGGGCCACAACCACATTTTCAACCCTCAATATTTCGGAGTTGACCGCATCTACGGACCTAAAATTTTACGCAGCTTCATTTTGATACCTGGGTACTATTTTATGAAAGTTTAATTGCAAATCTGAGGGGTCAACTGGGAACATTTTCTTAAATTTGGTGATTTCAGATGGAATGACTCTATAACATCACCTACGATTCCAGTTTCCGATCCCCTTTTACTTGCAGCAAGTGCACAGCTTTATAACATGTCTGAGATCATGACACATCATTTGATTAGCCGAATTTGGATCTATGAAATAAAATTTTCAGAAAGCTATCTTCAGCAGCATAGAATAATCTGATAACATAATGCTGATCCCATGTCTGTGTGTCTGTATGTGTGTACGCACTTGGCCGGTCTGTTTCTGATTTCAACTGTGCACATGCACTCATCGCCCAGTGCCAGAGATGGTGGCACATTCTGTGAAAATGGCAAACTGATGAATTTGATATCTAACTTTGGGGAGCAAAGTCACACCAGGACCGTACCTTCCTAAACAGTGCATTTAATTAATCTATTCTATAATGTGAACCGTGTTGTCTGTCCGTGTGTTCGTATGTTTGGCTGTGTTCCATATCCGGTGGCTGCTTCTAATGCTGCATTTGAAAACTTCTGCACGAAGGCAAAGCTTAACATTCGACCAGAAGAAGAGCATGATGCTAAACGTGATGAATTATAAATGTATAACTACAACATGAAATTGGTTTGTTTAATAGTGCGTTAAAATACAACCGTCGAATTATCACAAAGTTTGACAAACTATGTCAGCATTGTTATTAACAATGGCCTCTACTGAAAGTCTTTCAACAAATGTTGCAATGCAAGGTGATCATTTAATTAAAGAAAAACCTCTATTTAGCATTGTGACCTAAAAATAATGTTCAATAATAAACTTCACAGAGATCCACCTGTCCACTCCATTCCTCCCCACACCCATTGTTTGTCCAAGTCTCTCTCTATTTTGTCCTTCAACTTTGCTGTTGATGTCGACCCGCTTTTTTAATGTTCCTTTTGTCCTGCTGCATCCTGATCCATTTTGTGTTCTCGCTCTTCCACGAGCTTTGACTGGTGTTCAAAAAAAAAAAAAGTCATAGATGGACAACCAATCGTACAGGCTTAATGGGCCGAATGGTCTCTTACTGTGTTGAAGTTCCTTGGAAGGGAAGTCATCGATTATATATTGGGAACCTTGGTGTCTGTCCGTGCGTTCGTCTGTCTCTCGTTTATGGCGGCCACTTTTGAAAAGCTCAACATTCACTTTTGAAATGATGGGAGAACAGGCATGAATAATGCTGATGCCAAATTATATTTTGCAAGCAGCATATTTTGTCATCTTTTTTAACAAATCTAATCTCTGCTGCTCCATGTTGCACCACCATTTTGTGGTGGGTGGTAGAAGTAACTCAGAGCTTTGGCTCTGAAAAGGTTAATTGTGTTGCACTCATGATTTCACTCAAAGTCCATAAAATAATTTAAATTGATAACTTCAACTTTTCCTGTACCTGGGGACTCTTTGCTTGCTTTTCCCAGCACCGGGGATGGGTACTTTTGCTAGTGTGTCATTGAAAATTTTAAATTCTGTAAACAGTGTGTTTAAGTGTTTGTCTGAGTATTTTTTTTAAAAAAAGGAACCTATCCAAATTAGAATATTGTGTGGAATCGAGATAACTTGCTTGTGTTTTGTTAAATTTAGAGACTCCTTTTTCGGATTCTTGAAACTCGTGACTGCTTCTGCTTTCATGAATCTTTTTCCTTTTTGAGGGTTGTTATTTTGTTCTTCCTTGTTTAACATTTTAAGCCTGTTATTATTATGCCTGGTGTTGGCTTCATGGTTAGGGTGGTGGGCTTTGGATCCGAGGGTCCTGAGTTCAAATCCCGCTCAGCTATTGAATTAATACCAGGTGGGGTTAACTCGGCCTGTCATCCTTCCGAGGTAGGCAAAATGAGTGCCAGCATGCTGGTATACCAGGTCGGAGTGGCGACCCGTCCCAGGATTGTGCCCATTAGCCAAGGAGACTGCTTAGGCAGCACCAACGCTCGACACAGAGTATGGTCCCAACCTCCTCCTCCTCCTGTTATTATTATTATTATTATTATTATTATTATTATTTTTTTATTTTCTCATTCCCTGGTGCTCCAATCTTCCTTTTTGTCTCCTTTTTGCAGCCTCTTGATGGTTCTGAAACTTAACTCCAGTGTTTTGCTTGTTTTCCAGGGTCAGGTTTTCATCATGGGTACGAACAACCAATCAAGGCGTCCGGATCGACGGTGGACCACCAAACAGACCGTGTCCTTGGTTAGTGTGGTTTCAGCCATCATCGTTATCATCATCCTGACATCTGTTGCTGTGTGGTACTTTGCGGGTGAGTGTGAGCTGCATGCATATTAAATTTGGACATAAACAGAAGAGATTGATTGAATTGGTGTTCCTCATAATGCTTGAGTGAACTGACCTGGAAAATAATCCAATCCAATGTACTTTTTTATTTCACTTTTATTTTGAAAGCCAAATAGTCGATAAAATGTTGATATTCTCAAAAGTATTTGCAAAAAGATATTTAAATGAAGGTTGCAATACCACTATTAATATACTGTGGAAGACCATGACCAGCAATTTTACACCAATCGCAATGGATGCATTGATGATTAAGCACATTAAGCCATGCACTGTGGAGAGTTGGGAGGAATGAATATGTTTGTCTGGCAGGCAATAAAGCAGGCTCTCAACCCAAATTGTCTGATTGAGAGTGAGAAGCATTTTTGATGTTGGTGAAGGCCTTTTCTTTCTTGCATCGGTATTGATGCACCATTCACAGCAAAATGTATCGGTACATAATGATGTAAAAAGTGCATAAATTGTCGACTAGAGCTCTTGTGGAAATGTCTTTTACATTGTAGTTTGTGTGCAATGAATTAACGAGGGAGAGATTATGTAAGCCTTGACCGGGCGTAGTGGCGTGCGCCTGTTATCCGGCGACTCGGAGGCTTGGGTTGGAGGATCGCTTGAGGATGGGTGCTCTGCGCTGGGCCACGCTATGAGAGGGTGTAGGGCAGCCCGGAATCATGGCGAAACCCAATCCTTATCCCTGTGTCGTAAGAGGCGACCAGGGTTGCGTCAGGAAGGGCATCCGGCGTAAAACCTTTGCCAAATCAGTATGCGGATCACAATGGATGATCCGCTGTGGCGACCCCTAACGGGAGCAGCCGAAAGGAGAACAACAACAGATTATGTAAGCCTTGACCGTCCAGTCTCGAGTGATGATGTTCGGTGTTGCCCATGCCTTCCAAGACAATTGTGCCAGCCATTTATTTGCTCCTTTGTTTAGCCTTTTAAAACATTTCTTGACAAGTGTGTGTAAAACTGACACGCACCAGAATCATTGCCATGTAGGGCAATCCTGAAACTGTGATAGTGCCTGCCTGTGGATTATAATGAGGTCAAATAGTGGTAATGGCTGATGTATTTCCGAGTTGGCTGTACTCGGACTCATGCCTACAAGGATGCACTTACCTTCCAAATTACTTTATGCAACCAATACATTAGGATTCTTCACCAAACCTTCATCAAAAGCATGCCGTCCATCCTTGTTTCATTGGTAATTGAATCTGCTATTTTGACTGTAGATCGTATTATATTCAGGGCGGGCGGGATTGCACAGAGGTGCCTACGAGCTCATTTGCCTGTGAGCTGTCTAGCTTTGGTTTCAAATCTCAGTTATTGTTATTTTAATTAATTTATTATTATCGCTAACAAATACCCACCCTACAGGCAGAACATTTCCTAGTTCCTGCAGAAGGCTTTGTCTAATCCTTAAGCCCAGTTACTCTCCCACCAAATTATCCTTGCTCTACATAATTCCAAAGTGGAGTTTTCACACTAAGCACATGAGACTTTATCTTGATGGAAGCTTAAATTACAGAATTTCTGGATTGACCACATCATCACAACTCGAACAGCATTCGGTGCAGAGCATACCTCCGCCAGGCTGAACAGTTTACATTTTGTATCCCACCGATAGGACGGATCTGCATATGTACCTTAACGGAAATCTAATTGGCTTATTCTTGTGACCAACCCAACTCATCCACCAAGTTTTTGTCATGACTCGTCCACAACGTTTTGAGAATTTATGCATTCCTGCATGTACAATATGTGGTTTTGGCCCTTTCTCTCAATGGTGAAGAATCATTTTAGATTTTATTGAGGATCGGAATCAAGATGTGGATACGATAAATTTTAATCAATTGATCCTTGTCACGCACCCAACGTGTCCACCAAGTTTTGTCCAAATCCATCCATAACTTTTTTGAGGTATCCTGCCCACACACACAAGCAGACAAACGTGGGTGAATAGTAAGCTCCATCCACCCTCGGTGACGGAGGTAATAATATTCAGTTTTGTTTTTAAATTTGATTTTTGTAGCTGAGATCTTCATTGTCCTTTTTGATCCAACTCTCGAGTTGATTTTTGCTGCAAACAATATATTTTCCCAAAATAAATTTTCTCCATTTTCTTTTTCCAGGAATTCCAGCCAAAGTATTCAGTATTTTCACGATCTGAATAGCTCCGCCCCCACAAAATCACAAAATTGACCATTTCCTGCAACTTTTATTTTATGACATTTCCTTGAATTTGGCTCTGGGACTTCTGAATTATCAGTGATCCCCCCCCCCCATGTATTCATCCATTGAGACCATCCTCTCCACAGAGTGTTGGTGCTGCCTAAAGCATGAGTCACATTTGCTCTACGGCTAGGATATGGCGGCCGTACCCCCCTGAATTGACAGAAACGTTCGGCGGCCGTAGAGTTTTTGAGGTGGCCTCAGGGTGGCCCTACTCCGAATGGCTATATTTTACAGGCTGTAGGGGTCTCCGTGGAAGTAAAGCACGGAGTTATAACTTTTTCATTTCTAGGTTGGCCGTAGCAATTCGACAAGCCGTAGCCATGTCGTAGATGTTCCACGTCGACCGTACGTCGGGCGTGCGATGGGCTTGCATTATTCGTGCGACTACCGTAGGCTCTTATCAATGAAAAATGAATTTTGCCAACCCCCAAAAAATTACGTTCGCCTTCGGGCCCCCCTGCGGTGGCCTTGCGGGCACCTTGAGGCGACCTTGCGTCTGCCTTGAAAATTCTATGGCAGCCGCAGGGACGCCCTAAGGTCACCGTGCAACATCAAATCAAAGACCGTACGGCACCCCCACGTTTTCGGTCTCCACAATTTCTAAATACCCCGTGCGGCTACCCGAAAAATAAAAACATATGTGACTGCTACATTGTGTGACCGTGGAAATACTGCGGCCGCCCTATAATTGCTACTGGCCGTAGATTTTTTTTTAGACCCTACGGCCGCCGAGCCAAATGTGACTGAAGCATAAGCAGTCTCCTTAGCCATTGGACACAATCCTGGATGGGTCGCCACTCCGACACAGATCCTCCCCCCCCCCCTACTAAAAAAAGGATGAAAATGCCAGATGGGTGAACAATAAATCTTTTAAATTTTTTTTCCAAAACTTGATGAAATCAAGTGAAACTTGCGCATGCACAACTTTAGGGTGCCATCATTAATCCCTGAAAGTTTCCACTTCCTCGGTCAATTTCTCCTTGGAGAAGTCGATGAAACGTACATACTTCCCTTCCATTAAGTATGGATTGTTGTTATTATTTTTTATTATTAGCCGTGGCTGTAGGCCAGGCATGTGAGTACGTATTGCAATCATTCCAACTATCATGAAACTACAACTTGGTCCATCATAATTGATCTCTTTATTACGTACCCAGCACACATTTTATCACCCAACAACGAATAACAACAATACTATGTTCACATCAGAACACTGTACTCTGTCGAATCAAATACCATTACATATCCCCTTTTTAAAAAAAGTTCCTTGATTGGGGGGGGGAGGGGGGACTTTATATGTACAACATGGCAAAAATAGAACATGAATCAGAACAGAATTTTTGAGTGATTTGTGAAACACAGCATTAAAGAAAATGAGATGTCACACAGAACAATGTATGTTATAGCAAAAATGTGACAAGCAGGAGTGGTCTTAACTGAATGGACCGGCATTGTTCTGGCCTCTGAGGTCCAAATTCAGTCCAGTGTGCACAGCATTAATTTACTAATTAAATCTTCGTACCAGATGAGCGCTTCATGCTGAGCAGGTGACGAACGGTGATTTGTCGTCTCTCCCAGGTTCATTGTCACGTTGACCTCTGCCGCTAGTCCCGGGGCATGTTGGGGTGCTCTAGCGAGGTCGAACATTGATTGAACTGTCCGGCACATGTTGCGCATTGAAAACCTAACCTGTGGAGTTATTTGCCTCATGGTGGTTATCTTTTGTCTGTGCGCTGGCGGCAGCACTCCCTGACCCTACCACCAAATATGCACTTTATGGTGGCCTTTGGTGGCCTCAAAATGGCCTTCAAGGGCAACGGTCAAGAAGATAAAAATCTTGCCCAGATTCTGAAGTTCCTTCACCCAAAATTTGGGGCCAGTAAGTGCTAGATTTTGGTCATGAAAGAGTAACAAACAAACACTTGAAAGTATTTGCAAGATTTGGCTCCAAACATATGCCAAGATAATACAATGGGGTGGGTGAGTCAACACCTCCATTGGGTGTGTTCTAATTATTATTACTAATCCTCTATCAGTTTCATTGAAGCAGATGATAGGTTTGCTCTCCGTCTGTCCGTCTGTCCGTCCATCCGTCCGTCCCACCTGTGGTTTTTCAGACTTTCTTTCCCCCCCACCCCCATATTCTTTAACATATTCAACCGAAACTTGATACATGGCTTTATCTATCTATAATTCCAGTAATCTCTGTATGTGTGTCTGTCTGTTTGTCTGCGACCGCCGTTTCTCGACAACCGCCGGTCCGATCTCATTGAAACTTACCACGAATATTGCCGGGGACCCGCGGATGTGCCTTTTCAAGGTTTGATATCGATCGGATGAGCGGTTCCCAAGTTACGGCCATGTATCTGTGAACCTATGACGTCACGAATGACGTCACAATTAATGTTAATTTAATTAATTAAAATTTTTTTTTAAGGATTGATGTCACAATTCTTCTTCGTTTGGTATGACGTCACAATCGACACTGGGGACCTGGGTATGTGCCTTTTTCTGGGTATGTGCCAAACTCCCAAGGTTTCATTATTATTCAAATTATTAATTAATCCCAAGGTTTGAATTTTCCCGAGGGAAACAGCTGTTTCCCAAGGGTTTGAAAGCTGTTTTTCCCAAGGTTGGAATTAATCGTTGTGCTTGGTAGACATTTGTGAATACATTTACAGAGAGAGGGACGAGAGAGGAGGGGGGAGAGGGGCGAGAGAGGGGGGCAAAAGAGGAGGGGGGAGAGAGGGGGCGAGAGAGGGGGCAAGAGAGGGGGGCAAGAGAGGGGAGTGAGAGAGGGGGGTGAGAGAGAGGGGCGTCACAATTCTTCTTCTTCGTTTGATATGACGTCACAATTGATGGTGGGGACCTGATACTGCAGGCACGAAGCTGCACATACTGGCACGCACCTACGGGCCCGCACTAGTTATGATAAATTACAGAAGAAGTTAAAGTTTCAGGGCGTTTTGTCAATTTTTCAGTTTTGCCCTTTTTAAACTTAGAAACTATCATATTATACATGGGTCAGTGTTCATCTGTCCTGACTCCACTCCACTGTCTTACACCCATTGACTGGACAGCTAGCCTGACTCCACCCCAATAAAATCATGCACTGCCCATTACATGAAGCAGCACAGATCGGCAGGCCTTCAGCCTGGGTGTCCATGGCCCAGTGCAATTGGAATGATCCCAGGAATATAATCACAATTATTTTATCTGTTCATAAGCCGTATACCTGTTTTGCTTCATGTATACATTGGGTTATTTTTTTTACAGGAAATAGGAAAAGTCTAGAAGCAAACGAAATGTGGTCGGTTGTAAAGGTTCTTCTTCTTCATTTTGGTTCCGGTATCGGCTCGAGCATGCTTTAAAGCAAACTAATTTTTATATCTGGTTTGTTATCCTCGTCTTTATTGGTTTCTCTTCTACAAAATATATCAGGAAATGAAAATTGCTTTTACTTTTATTTTGCCAAATAGACCTCAACCATGGTGGTTTCGTCTTCTTCATTGGGACCGACAGGGAACATGTATTACAAAGCAATTCTCTCTTGTTCTGATTAGTACTTCCTCCACTAAATTGTTACTTCCTCTAGCCTGGCAGAGGTATGCGCTCCACTGAGTGTTATTCTAGTTATGATCTCCGCCACCTAAAGGCCCTGTCACACCTTGACGATTTAGCCAGCGTATGCCGACGTATGAAAAAATTGTCTAAAACGCTGGCACACGTCGGATACGTTATGGGTAAGTTTTGTATACGTTAAGAGCACGCTGGCATACGTCGTAGTACGCCGAGCTGTTAGACAAATTTTAACATGCTTGAAATTTTTCGACGTATGCCAGTGTATGACTCACATGTTCTACATACCCTGGCCATAAGATGCAGGCACTTTACGCGATCGTTGACACACGTCGACACACGTTACTTGTAAGTTACTCATAAGTCGAAACACATCGAGGTAATGCTTAGCATCCCCGAAACTTATTTCTCACCTATGAGTAACATGTTGTAGGCACGTTACACGATTGTTGACACACGTCGACACACGTTACTTGTACGTTACTCATAAGTCGAAACACGTCGAGGTAATGGTTAGCGTCAGTGTTCCAGACTCCATGGTTTTTTTTTTCTCTTTCTTCGGCATGACTGTGATTTTGACACTTCGATTTCTAGTGCGGTTATAATACAATATAATTCATAGGCTGCCGCTCAACGATTTAAATCATAACCGCACTAGAAATTGAAGTGTCAACATCACCGTCATGCCGAAGAAAAAAAAAAAAACCATGGAGTCTGGAACACTGACGGGTTCCTTGTGTGAACCCCATTTATATATACCAATTCCCCTAAACGCTGCCAATACGCCATTGTACGGTAGCTGTAAGTTAGAAACACGTTCAGTAAGTTCTGTGGTCGTCCGGAAGACGTCAAATACATCTACATACGTCAATATGTGTTTGAGATACGTTACTCATAGGTTCAAAGCACGTTACTCATAGGCGAGAAATAAGTTTCCGGTACGCTAAACATTACCTCGACGTGTTTTGACTTATGAGTAACTTACAAGTAACGTGTGTCAACGTGTTTCAACAATCGCGTAACGTGCCTACAACTTATGGCCAGCGTATGCGGAACGTGTGCGTCATACGCTGGCATACATCATAAAATTTTCAACATGCTGAAAATTTGTTGACGTACTCGGATACTACGATGTGTGCCAGCATATTTGGCAAATTTTTCATACGTCGGCATACGCTGGCTAAAACGTCAAGGTGTGACAGCGGCTTGACACTTCGATGTCTAGTGCGGTTATGATTTGAATCGTCGAGCCGCAGCCTTTTAATAGCCTACGCCACGTGATCGTCGGCGATACGCTGCAGCGTGCTATGCATAAGTTAGACTATCGTTGGGCAAAGGTTGTGAACGCCGACAACACGCTCAGCATTCATTGGTATAAGTTATCTATATGTTATTGAAAAGTTCTGTGTACATTATTAATACGTTATGCATACGTCCAACTCGTTATGAATACGCCCAAAACTGGAAAAAGACATCAATAGTTCAGCGTTTTACCTACATTTTGATACCTTGCCATATGCTGGCTAAAATGTCAAGGTGTGACAGGGCCTTTAGATGAAGGAGGTTATGTTTTCACCCCTCTCTGTTTCTTTCTGTCTGTCTGTCTGTCTGTCTGTCTGTCTGTCTGTCTGTTTGTTTGTCGGTGTGTAGGATATCTCAAAATGTTGTGGGCGGATCCGGATGAAATTTTGTGTGCAGGTTGGGTGTTTCACATGAATGAACTAATTAGATTTTGGTGATGATCCAGATCCGGATCTGACTACTAGAATTTTTAAAACTCGTGCAGGCCCGTACGTGCGTGCCCGTACGTGGAAAAAATAAAAAATAAAAATAAAAACTTTCAAACCGTGTGCCAGAAACAACAATCACACAGGCCGTTCCTTCGCTCTCCCATGCCCGTTCGTGCATGCCCTTGCGTGCGTGGCCGTACGTGCAAAAACAAAAATAATAAAAAATAAAGAAGATTTGTGACATCAATCGTGATGTCATAGCACCGTGTCTTGTCATTGGTTTGGTAAATAAATGGCCATAACTTGGGAACCACTTGTCCGATTAATATCAAACCTTGAAAAGGCTCATCCACAGGGCCCCAGCAATATACCTGGCAAGTTTCAATGAGATCGGACCAGAGGTTGTCGAGAAACAGCGGTTGCAGACACACACACAGACACACAAACACACAGACACACACACACACAGATTGCTGGAATTATAGATTATAGTTAATTCTTCACCATTGAGCGATAAGCCAAGAACGATATATAGCATGATATCTCAAAAAGTTGCGGACGGATTCAAATGAAACTTGGTGGACATGTTGGGTGTGTGACCTTGACAAATTGACTCGGTTTTGGTGAAGATCCGAATCCGGACCTGGATACGGGAATTTTTTGTTTTTTAAGTGATTCTTCACCATTGAGAGGTAGGGCCAAAATGATATATAGCATGATGTTTCAAAAATGTATTGGGGCCCAATATGTTCTCGTGGATCTGGCATTAAGTGGAGGAGGTATGCGCTTTACCGAGTGCCCTTCTAGTTATTATGATTATTATTATGATGATGATGATGATGATGATTATTATTATCAGAATCGTTGGTTGATCTTGACTTGTATCTCAACTCCTTTCTCAGGATATCTTCAGGAGAAAGCAGAGGAGTCGCATGAGGGGAATGATGAAAAGGTTCCACGGGTGTACACTGGTTATTTCAAGCTTAAAGACATGGAATTTGTACCAGAGCTTGAGTCACGATCATCGATGGCATTTAATCAGCTGTCCTGGGAAATCCATAAAAAGGTGTTTCTGATATATTTAAAAAAATATTTTATTTTGTCCCCTCTATCCAAGCCCCCTTTTATCCATGTGATTTTTTTTGTCAGAGATTATTATGCATAAGTATCTATAATATAAAATGAGCTTAGTGTCAGCGTGCCTGCGTCCATGCGTGTGCCCGGGTGTGCATCCGTCTGTCCGTCAACAAATGTCTGCCCTGCCATAGCATGCACATATGTGTGCAGCTTCGCAGCATAGCAATACACACGTATACGTCCACGCAGCATTTAATGTGCTGCACATATACGCATGAGGAGAGTTTGTTTCCTGGCATGGCCTGTGTCTAATATGTACCTCAGACAGTTTGATAAAAAGAAGGGAGGAGTAGGGGTATGGCAAGATTTTTTTTTTCATCTTCCTTTTAGTGTGTTGTTGTATATTATTCAGAATTCAGCATCCAAAAAGGCTGTGATGAATATCCCGTTAACATTCTCTCCCTCCTTGCTCCATGAATGTATCGGCATCACATGACCTATGATGTCATAATTATCATTACAACGTTCTGCATGTGTAGTTGCACCAATGGTGAAAATTTCCTCTCAATCCGACAAGCGGTTGCGGAGAAAAACTTGAAAGTTCTGTGCGGAAAAATGGACAGACAGACAGACAAACAAACAAGAAAAAGACGTCTGCTTGCAAAATCCACCCTCTTCTCTCCAAAGGTTGCCCCCATTTAATTTAGATTAAAATTGACAATCTTAATGAAAGCTCAGGGTCAATCGGGAGAAAATTATTATTTTTTAGATTGAAATTGATGATTTTAGAAGTTAGACCTTTCCTGGTCCGATGACCTTTTGATGTCAAAAATAGTTGGTTTCCCAATTCAGTAATGCACTATGAAATTTCTGTTTAATTTTCAAGTCACCTGGCTGAAAATTGACTTTATCAGATAAAGATTAATTTTAGAAGTTTGTACTTGAGTTGACCTTTTCACGTAAAAAAAAGAAAAAGAAAAAAGTTGGCTTCCCAATTCAGTGACGCAACATGCAAATCTTGTTCAAATTTCCAGTCAATGTGATGAAAAATGGAGATTTTCGAAATCTGACCTCAAGATAACATTTGACCTCAAAATCAATCGGCTTCTCAGTTGAGACTACCTCTACAATTTGGTAAAGTTTCATGACTATCAGCTTGGAATTATGACATGTCGGCGATTGACAGGCAAACAGACAAACACACAGAAAAAGGATATCGACTGACCAATATACTTGAAAAATCTTCCATTTTGCAATTTACAAATGTATTCAAATGCAATACCCTCTTCTCCGGTTAGGGTAATAATAACAAGGACAAATGTGCCCAAGAGCAGCGTCCTAAAAGTTTTGTTGGCTAAAAAAAAAAAAAAAAAAAACAACTTCGGATATTTCGTCACGTGCCTTGATTAAGCCAATAGCGAGACCCGTCATAGTGTATTTACGAAATATAGTGTATTTACGAAATAAATAATGTATTTACGAAATAAATAATGTATTTACGAAATGACAATATATTAAATGGAATAATCTTTAAATAGTAACGTGAACTTTTCGAAGCTTTAAAGCAAATGTCCGAATATATTTAAAAGTTCATGATAGACGCTCTCAAAAGGAACCCTCAATGCGAGGATGTGTACAGGTGTTTAGTATTTAAGGAGATCCAGATCGTGTATATAAAAGAGCCGAGTCCTAATATTAAGGTTTTGTCTTCACAAGACGAAGAAGAAGAAGAACAACAACAATAACAACAACGCCGAGCTCTCTTAGAGCAGCGTTCGCTACGCGAGACGCTGCTAAAAGAACGTCAATGGTCATGTGTCCAATAAAAGCGGGGTTGCATCAAAGTAGGATGTCTTGGTACCCGGTCATCACTGCCAGCAGTTATAAAGTGGCAGCTCTAATTATTGGTTCACGAGTCAGTAAGTGACCACGATAGTCCTTATGGGTGTCTGTCTGTCTGTCTGTCCCGAGCATAGCTCCGTGGGTTTTGATCCGATCCTGATAAAATTTTGGTGGGAGGTCTATATCATGAGATAGTTGTGGTTTCCTGAGAATGGGCATGCTGTGCCCATTATGGGCAGAGCCACGCCCCAAAAACATGTGTTTTTAGGAGGTAGCCGATTTCAAGTTACATCTTCTCCGAGAGGGTTTGTCGAATCTGGCAGAGGTTTCGGTATTTGGTTAGCCCAATGGCACCTGCATAGCCCCATGGAGCTCGATTTTTTTTTTTTCATTTTCGTCACAAGGTCACGAACTTAGAAAATGTCCAAAAAATCAATAAATTGGGCATCGAGCTCCTCGGGTTTTCAACTGTTTTGAATGAAATTTGCTATGAAAGTCGTGCTCTTCGAGTACTACAACTTTCATCATTTACGTTTTTCCCGATTTCCGCCAGTTTGCCCGTGGCATCCCCTCGAAGGTCAAAAAATAAAAAATGCGAACCGTGTACATTGCTCGTGAACCATCGCCGTCTCCAGACTTGTGTCTCTTATTCATTATGTAACTCACCAGAACACAAACACCACACAAAATACACCACACAAAATGAGTCCTGGCGAGGGTCTGCAATCTCTGATTGCTCTTTTTCTTGTGCTTGGTCTTGTATCTTTACTTTTCAATTCGATATCATCACACTATTTACTGATGCAAAAGTGAACACTTTAATGAAAAAATATTTTGGTAATTTGCACTTGCAGGAAATATTTTCTTGAAGTCTAATTTAAAATTTATTCCAATATTGATTTGAGAAGCTAAGAACGAGGGAATTCAATTTGTCGTCAGATAAGCAATGAGGTGAAAATTAAGCTATTATGCTGTAAGAAGAGGAGAAATCAAAAGCGTATTTTGTGCAGTTTTGCAGAATCTTTTAAAATCTGTTCAAGAATTGATGCTCATGTTGTTAATATTGTCATGCACCTACTGGCCCAGTTTGCAATGGTCCAAGGGCATCTCATCATCATCATCATCATCATCATCATCATCATCATCTTAGACAGCCTGTGAAGTGAAGCAGATACCTGTTATCTTGACTATCCATATGGTTTATTTAGGAGCCTGAATTGCACTATGAAAAGGAATGAGTCCCATCACCTTGATTCCAAACAAATAATTTATCAGACACAAATAAAGTCAATAATAAATAGCTAATTATAATGATTTATGCTATGGGCCAGCAAAGGAAGCTTGAAAACAAGGGAAAGAGATGAAATTAAATGGTAGTGGGAGGATTAAAACAAAAATAATGACACACAGGCCTGCTGGGGAAGATGCAGAGAGTGGAAGGACACGAGCGAGTGCTGGAAATAGCACGTGGAAGGAGATATGACACTTGTTCGTGATGACTACTTGTAGATCCCCTGTGGTTAATGACGAGCCATTGGCACACTGGAGGAGCACTCTAAGGGCTTTGGCACATGCACAGTTGGGTACAGCAGGGGGATTGCTGAGATATTTTGTGCACACAAAGTGCCACAGTTACAGTATGCTTTCGTAGATGTGAACAGGAAAGGCTTAGGGGGTATCAGCATGTAAAACTGCGCAGTCAAATTGCAGATTCATGAAGGGAGATGGAAATGCCGTCAAAGTAAAACTGCCAATATGGTCTTCGAGTGACGTGCAAGACCGAGTGTGCATTGCCTTGCTGCACAGTTGTTTCATTAACCTCATCCTAAAGGTGGATGGAAATCCTCTTGCCTTGACTGCTTAGTCTTGTTTGTAATGCTGGAATGCTCTCTAACTCCCAAGTGTCTTTTGAACTGTCAACACAGTTGACACAGATGTCAACATCTGCAAAGGTTTCTACCCCTTCCTTCCCCTTTAGACCCTCTTTGATCCAGACTACCAGTCAGATGGGCCGGATCCATAAATGGCTGGCTTGAAGAGGCCGTAAGGAGTGGATGTTCAAACATATGTGTTGTACAAACCCCCGTGCTGGCAGTGAGCGCAAGCGCATGTGGTGGGGATAAAGTCGAAAAATATGCAAAAATGGACTGCAAATGAATCTACCTACCCACGGCCATCCCACACTAGCCCCTGTGACTCAATTATGTAATATTTTCCTTCTTAACTGAATTATCATAACAATAGCAATACACCGTGGTTCAACCATTTGCATGGAAATCCCATTCCCGTAAAAACAAAAAGGATCGACACATGTTTCACTTGCACTGTGTTGATCAGAGATAATTGCGTGGTTGGAATACGAGGGTGATCAGAGATTGTGGTAATCGGCACCTGAACGATTCCCTTGTGGTCTTGTGATGTGGATCTTAAATATTTTGCCTAAAATTACAACAGTGCTGTATAGCTCTGGTTTTTCTTGTGTAGCTCTTTTATTTATTTATTTTTACAGGGTCTAAAGCTTGTGTATGCGCTGCAACAACAAATCATGCATATCTAGTATTTTCAGACAAACACACCCACTGTGCTTGATATTGAGGGCGGGTGGGTGTGGAGAGGGGCGTGCTGGGTATGAGTGACACCAACTATCTTTATGATGTTGCTTGTCCCTCCGAGTGTAGAGAGAAGATTAAGGAGGAATTTCCTTCTCCCCACAGATTCCAACCATTGGGGTTTGTCTGTGTTCTATCCATTAAATGCTGAGGTTCAAGCAAGGAAGCAGCATGTACTGTTTGTAAAGTTTTTGGTATCACTCAGCCATGGTCGGTTTCAAACTGCCGACGTTCCAGACTCAGAGCTCGAACCATTACATTCTGGAGTCTACTTGTTTTTGTGTCGCTCTCATTCTGACCTCAAATTAATTTATTTGCAGATAAAAAATGCTTTTACGAGTTCGTCGGCGTTTGCCTCCTATTACAATGTTTCTGCTGTAACAGCATTCAGGTATGTTGTCTTTGAGAGGTTGCCTCCCTGCGGATAATTATTTGGGTTTCTTTTTATGCTCAATATTTATCTTGTTGCTTGTGGTAGTTTTTTTTTTTTTCACACAGGTGTGATTGTTCTAAATTGCAAAACACTGTATTGATTATGCATTTCTGTGAATCCTTTTATGTTATGTTATGTTATGTTATTTTATTTTATTTCCACTGATCTAAGGCTCATAGTGAAGCTTGTTTACATATCATATGCAGGACAAAGACATTAGTAGATACCAGTACTTTTTACCCTGATACAGCCATTACCACTTCATGGAAAACTGTTGCAAATGATTATCATTATATGTATATGTATAGTCCAGGCTCATAGAGAACATCAGACATGGAATGGATCAGGACGAAACAAAACAGAACAAACAGTAGAAAGAGATGAGGGGGTAGGGGGAGGACACCCAGGGTGGACAAGCTGAATACAGATCAAAGCAAACTCTCAGGAACGAAAAACTAGAAAGTTGGAAAGAGGTGGGTTTGGGGGTAGTGAATTGGGGTAGAAAATTACATGGTTTTTGATGGGGCATGATCTGAGATGGTGGGGCCCAACTGTCTTTAAAGAGCAGGTTGCGGGTCACCAAACATGTTCTGAAAATTTATCAATATGATTATATGTGCATTAAATAGTCCGATGCAAATTATTGTGGTTGCCTAACTATTGGGAAAATGAATGAAATTTAACTCCGAAGTTGTTATTTCTCGAGGCTGTTGAAAAAAAAAAAAAACAGCGGCGTGCCCATATATGGATGGTGACGTCATGTTCTCCAAAACAAAGCGGAAGCTCATTGAAGAAGTGTCCAGTTCAGTGGGCCATTCTTTCGCTTTTTTTGAGCTTGCAACTGTCTCTATTATCCTTTTTTAATTTTGAATTATTGTAGAACAAAGTTATTTGGATGTTTGTACATCATGCCTCATACGTGTGTCGTCATGTTTTGCGAAAATGGCTGGAAAACGGGTAATCGCTCCCACCGATTCCTGAAGGAATCAAACATTCGCCGGCAGTGGATAAGATTTGTACAAACAAAACGGGCGAATTTTCCCCCCAAGAAAACGGGTAAAGAGGATCCTTTGGATAGACTTGTCATTTGTGGTGACCATTTCACAGCCGAGGATTACGAAGGCAATGCAATGAGTGAGCTCGGTTTCAAAACAACTGCTCAAGTGAGACTGAAGCGTGACGCTGTGCCCACCATTCAGCCTTCTCCTCCTCAGCTGGCTCCTGCTTCATCTTCTCACACTGTGTCACCTACGATTATTCACAATTTAGTTTTAATGGCCAATTATTCAATTGGCGCCAACGTATTTTGCCTTTTCGCAATGTCATCGCAAGGAAAAACACAAATAGAAGAGAAGAAAAAATAAAAACGTACGTGCAAAAAAAAAACAAACAAAAAAAACACTTTCAAACAACCACACAGGCCGTTCCTTCACTCTCGTAAACGATGACTGGATTGGGGCATTGTGTTTATCTATAAATGCGCATAAGAAATCGAGAAATTATTGGAATACACTATCCGGAAGTCCATACGTTGTGACCCGTAATGGGAACGCAGCTGAGAATCTCTTCCCCATTGGCCACGCCTACGCAGCAACGTGTCCTGTCACTGGTTGGTAAATAAATGGTCATAACTTGGGAAGCACTTGTCCGATTAATATCAAACCTTGAAAAGGCTCATCCACAGGGCCCCAGCAATATACCTGGCAAGTTTCAATTAGATCGGACCAGTGGTTGTCGAGAAGCAGCGGTTAGACACACACACACACACACACACACACACACACACACACACACACACACACACACACACACACACACACACACACACGGGTCCATTATTGATTCATTCTATTTCTGACTCATAAGTGACTAGAGGGTTAAAAATTATTATATCAAGTCACAGACGAATCAAACTTTACATTATTTTATGCATCGAACAAGAAAATGAAAATCTACAAACCAATCTGTCTGGTGGAGTTTGTCAGTGTGAACTGCGGGCAGTCAGTCCTGCCACTTGTACACGAAATAGGCCGTTTTCTTGCACTTGCAAGTGGCTCAAATTTATATGGCTCAGGGCCAGAAACTCCATAGTATAAATTCCCATCATCCTCCGACTCGTCCTCGGAAATATCGGAATGAAAACACTCTATTTCATCGCCGCTGAAATCACTCTCTGATTCGCATCTCGCCATTGTTCACACGCTGTTTCCGAATGTTCACGAAGTTTTCGGAGAGCGTGACGTCATAGCATCTTCGGTAAATTCCGGTCTGTTTTTCGATCACTGACAAAAGTTTTGACAGAAAAGTTAATTTTAGCATATTTTGAGTTTCAAATGTAAGAAAATAATTGCCCAACGATTATTAATGTGCTTACAACCTTCGAATCACGTGAAGTCATCAGCGACCCAAAACCTGCTCTTTAAGCCATGAAGGGCAGAACGGGACTGAACAGACTGGGGAAGTTGGTTCCACAGGTGAGACAAGGGAAACAAATGAGTAGAGGTGAGCAGTGAGCCTGGATTTTGGAAATTTAACAAAGAGAAGATTACTGGCAGACTGTGCGCTCCCTGCACCGACCTTGGAGGAACAGAGTCAAGAGAGGGCAGCGGGTGCAAACCCAAATATAATGCAGTAGAATATGAAGAGGCCACCAACCTTATTGTGTTATGTCAGAGTAACATGCCTAGACACTTGGTTTCATTGTGGGAGATTCAAATTATCTTGAACACCTTTGTTTCGATGACATCAATAAGGGTAATGTGTGAGGCAGGGGAGCAAGCCCAGAGTGGAGAGCAGTACTGCATGAAGCTGTGCATGAAGGCCTTGCACGTGGATAAGAGTTCAGGTGTGCTCAGGAAGGACTTTGCACGATGGAGGATGCTCGGTTGACGACTGGCTTTGGGAGGCCAACTTAGAAGTGTGGTTTGCCTGAGAAAGATTATAGCTGATATTGAGGCCCAAAGGTTTTCATGACGGAACTTCTTCAAGAGGATTAAGGATGTCGATCGGAGAATTTGCTTGACAGTCCTTTTGGAGAGACACATTGAGAGTGTGAGATTTGTCAGGATTGAAGGACATATTCCAAGTGTTTGACCAGCTTGTGATGCTATCAAGGTCTTCACTTTGAGGGCAGGCTGCTTCCTGGCTATTTGATGGATGAGGGATGTCACCCTAGAGGGTGGAGTCATCAGCAAAGACATAAAGAGGATTTTCCATGGAATCAGAAAGATCATTGATTTTGATGAGGAACCAGACTATGCCTAAAACTGCTTGGTGCACTCCAGCCTTGATGGGGAGAGGACTGAGATTAGAGCATCACGTTTGGAGTTGCACATTGATTAATTATTGGAGTGGATGAAGTTGTTGATCCATGAGAGGAGGTGGCCTTGAATGCCATACACAGAGAGTTTGAAGATCAAGACGGGATGCCAGACTGCACCAAATGC
Organism: Eptatretus burgeri; assembly: GCF_056783735.1. Classification (NCBI taxonomy): domain Eukaryota; kingdom Metazoa; phylum Chordata; class Myxini; order Myxiniformes; family Myxinidae; genus Eptatretus; species Eptatretus burgeri. Next base: position 21,438,946 of record NC_140962.1, on the reverse strand, counting down.
TCGAGATATGTTCAGAGAGATGGCCCTGATCTCATGTCTGATATTGAGGCGTTCCATCCATTGTTTGTGGAGTAGAAGCAGCATGTCCAGGATAGAATGACTGGGTATAATACTGAACTGTTGATCCGAGATCAGGCCATTTGAGAAAAAAAGAGAAAATTTGATGTCAACTGCAATGATAAATTCCATGACCTTGCTTATAATAATTATTGGAAGCAAGTTATTAGGCATATAGTTAAGATGATCCATTTTTGCACCAAGTTTGTGTATTACAGTGATGTTGCCTGACTTGCAGAAAGACGGAAATCGACTCTGAGAGAATGATTGAATGAACAGAGCAGAAAAGAGGATGAGCAAGAGCAGCAGAGCAGGTCTTGAGGACACATGCACTGATGTGTTCTGGACCTGTTGGAGAATTGGAGGTTTGCCAGAAACCTCTCTACCTTCTCAAGTGGGAGAGACAGTATCCAGGAGCAGTTGTGTATGAGAGAGTAGGATAGGTTTCGGGAGTGATAGGTTCAGTTCACAAAAGTTGGACACAAACACACAATTGAGGCATTCAGCCTTCTCACGAGTAGTCAGCTGTGGTGCCCTTTGAAGTGAGGGAAGGGATGTAAGGGGAGCATACACCAGATATAGACTTGACAAGGCACCACCAGGTCTTTGAAGAAGTAGACAGGCTTGAGGTTGTCTTCTATCAGATTTGCCTATGAGGAAGACGAAGCAAGTTGTTTGACAGCAACTCCCTCGCCACAGGATTCTGTGTACCAGGAGTGAGAGGATGTGGGCATAATAACTGCAGACAAGATGGCATAAATCTGTTCATAAGGGAAAGTAATCTTGTATGGAAGGATTCCCATGCAGTACTAATATCAGGAGAGATGGAAATTAAAGATCAATTTTGACATGCGAGTTCAGCTTGCAGTCCCTGCGATGCAGTTTGAGTGAACTCCTAAACTCCAAGGTGCTGAGGCAGCTCTCTAACAGTAGCCCAGAGAAATGTTGACTCTCACAATCGCATGATTAGATGAATTTATTCGAGCAGAAGAGGAACAGGAGACATTTGTAGGAAAATTCGTCATTACCAAGTCCAGAAGGGAGGACGTGCCATTGGGAGAAATCCGGGTTGGAAAAGTTCCCTGATTTGGTGAGGGTGAAGGGTAATACACAGACATTAGGAAATGGAGTGAAGCCGTTAAGACAGATGCATCCCTTTCCAGGACTGTTATTCGTGAGAGCTTGTGAAAGTCCTTAAGACCATTGAACATATCCAATTTTTGTTGATTGTTCATGGTAATACAACCACAAGTATGTTTGTGGCCTCTCCTGTCTTGCTTATCTTTCCTTGATCTCAACAGCCAGGGCAGTGTGTTGGTTTACTATATGGTCATGTTTCAAGTGAAAAAGTCTGATCTGGAGTTGCTGCAAAGTCTTCTCTCGGTGGACATTATCAGAGAATTTCTAATGAGTGAGCTGACGAGGGGCCGCATGACGAATCATGGAGTCTTTGTTCCGTCATCACTCACCATATATTGTGAGTATAATAATTGACAAAATATTTTGATCATTTATTCTTGTTATCATTGTGTTTGAGGTTCGAAGGTTGTGGGCTGAACTACTGAGGTTTTTTTTTTTGTTTTTTTTGGTGGGCTCAATTAGAAAGGTGTTTGAAGTTTTGGTGTTTTTTTTATTTTTTATTTTTTATTTTAGCCTATTTTGTTGTTTGTGAGGTATTCACTCTTCCAGATGTGGTTCTGAGGATTTAAAATAAAAATGCTTGAAATAATATAAAAATTTATTTTCCGACATACAGCATTGTAACATGAGGGAAATATGCAGGATTATTAATTTGATTTCTTATTAGATCTCTAATAGGGTGCCGCAGTGCTAACACTTTGTACAAAATGTGAATTTATATCAAGTGTGATCTCGCACCAGTTCAGCACTCAGTTGTGTTCTTTTGACTTCACTTCATGAAAGTTTCACTTTAGTTGATTCAAACTGCTTTTGGGTTGATGCCAGAGTCAAACTTGCCTACCCCAAGTCAAACTATCTATCTGGTTTGAACAGCGTTGAAAAATTTGAAGGAGAGGGTGGGAGATTGGAGATCGACTAATTTGTCAAGGGGTGGTGGGAGTTGTTAAGATGACCGTCTTGAATGCTAGCAATCACCTTTAGACAATGTAATCTTATCAGAGTAATAGGTCATTGTGTGCTGCTGTCATTGTCAAATTCTTACTTTCCGCCATAGCCTATATGTGGCTTTTCCAAACTTCAAAGTGGATGTCTGTTGAATGAAAAATGTGTCTTTGCTAAATGCAGCCAGGTCTGAATTCTGCTGATTAGTCTTTTTGGATGGTGATCCAATTAGTGGACAATTCATTATGAGAGCTGTTTGATCGAGGAAAAGTTAGTAACTTGGAGGTTCGAGGCTCGCCACGAGGGGAAACGCTCTGGTTCCTCCCAAACAACCGGTCCTGAAGCCACCAGGCACAGATAACCACGCTTCGGCAGGTTACTAGGCAACCATGAACGCCGATTGGCATAGCCAATCCGGGCAGGATTAAACTACTTCGCGTGATACCATACCTGTGGACTGCCGAGTTAATTAGGGTTTCGTGCCCTCGGCGCACACTTGGATTACTGCCGAGCAATATAGTAAGTGTGCAGTGGCTAACAAGAGCAAATTTGGTGTGGTAGAACTTCTTGGTTAAGCTAATATGTGGACCATGCTGGTCAATGAAGGAAAAGAAAAAACAGGCTGGGTTCATTTATAACGAAAGCAATTTATTACAAGCAAGGGCGAGGAAATTTATGTGACACAGTAATAGAGTTTATTCACAATTATGTACAGCAGGGAAGGCAGAGGGATTCGTGGGTGCGGCAAAAGAAATGCAATTATTATTTACAAAGACAGAAGATACAGTGTAGAGTTAACCTGAGATAAACTTCTACAATCTTAAATTGTGTCAGAAAATAAACTTCCTCACTCTATTCTTTCCCATTCTTCCCTCCAGGCTTTCAAAACAGCTGTTCACCACCACCTCTTATCTTCCCCCATCCAAATCCTCGATCTTTTCTACCCCCGATAATCCACCCAAGCCCACTTCCTTCATTTCTCCTACTTTCCTTCCTGAAAGTCCCTGAAATGTCCATCTTCTCTTCGCCATGTTCCCCGTCCCATCCCCATCCCTCTCCCTTCCACAGTTCACCTAATGTGTCTGTTCCCCACTGTTTTGTCCCTTCCACTCCCGCCCCTCTTGTCTCATGCCTCCTTGCTGTGAGTTGTGTGTTAGCTCTCATACGAGCCTCGACCAAGGTATACAAAAAAAATAAAATAAAATGCGAACATAACAGGTGCCATCATACACACACGCACCCGAGGAAGCTTGAGAGTTCAGAAAGAGGAGAAGCAGTTGAGGTATAGGCGACCTCATTGTACCTGGCGCGGTCGATGGACTTTTGCAAATCAATTGTTTATGAGGGGGAGGAGGGAAGAAAATAGGGGTGTCTCCGGTATGTGAGTGGGGGGTGCAAAAATGTGGTGTAGCGTGATGTGAGAGGTGCGAATCGGTAATTTTTGCTCTTTTAGTTTGTGCATCCACAGTTGACGAGACAATTGGATGGGAGAGAAGATGTGTGAAAGATAGCTTAATGTGACACGTGTCAGAAAATCTGAATGTGTATGGTTAACGAAGATGACTGGAACGCCGTGGAAGCCAAGCGTCGACCCACTGATGACCCGGCAATGCTGCTCGCCTCGCTCGGCTCGGCAAAGACTCTGGACGAAGGACGAAAAAGAGACCCAGGACCCTGACTTGCTCCCTTTTAATAGAGCCCAAAGTGGAGGAGGGGCCAGAAAGCAGAACAAAAGAGCCTGTAGGCATTTCCAAGCTCCCCCATTGGTGCATCGACGTCACCCTGAGCCATAGCCACACTCCGCCAGGCTCCGGAGCTGAAAATGGCTTCAGTTACTCTTCAGCCTGGCCATGCAACAGAACACTGTAACTTACTTTGGTTGAGTTTTTGGGAGCGTTGTCCGGCCATGACCATGCGCTGAAATCTGTTTGAGCATTATTTCCTGGAATGTCTGGGCCACTCAGACGTCATTGAACGAGCCCCAGCGCATATTTGCGCTTCATGTTATATGCCGAAGTTCCACGGCTTATAATGTCCTTCATTCCCCTGGCATCCCAGAGACTGTGGTAAGGGTTCAGAGAGCTAACTGTGGTTAGGGCGGTTTGTATAGTGATTGTTGTGAGGTAGAGGAAGCACTGTGGCTTTTGTGGTGAAGGTGTTGAAGCTTTAGGAGCAGTTGAGGTGGTTTCGGTGAGGAGACTGAAGTGGATGAGGTGATTGTAGCGAGGTCGAGCGTAAGTTGTTGGAGAATTTTGGGAGGCGTTGTGAGAATTATGATGATGGTTGTAGCGTTGTGGTGAGCGTGGCGAGGGTCTGAGATGAGGCGTCGGTTGGTTCATAACACGCCGTTTGAAAAGGGAAATGGTATGCGTATGCAAGTGAGCTGGGTTGCTGCGCATGCTTGATGCTCCACGGTTAGCTTAACTGGCTTGATGTGCATGCATGCGTGAAGGGGGTTGTGTGTAAAATTAAGGGATTGAAAAACATGAAAGAATAAGGGGTTGAAGAACTAAATAAAAACCCCAATGCAACGCATCTCATCCCATTTACCCACTAGATATGTGGGAACGGCTAACTAAACGCATACTAATGAAATAACTGTCTCGGGATTGCTATATGTTGGGTGTGATTTCCTCGGAGGAGTGTCGGCTTCGCAGAGCCACAACGCCATTTACATTTTGGCTGTCTCCATCCCTACCCCATTTGGAATCCCGTGTGGGCACAGGCAACTTGCTAGTACTGTATTGTAAAATGCTTATTTTGTAAATCACTTCCCGACTTCCTAAATAATTAATAAAGTGTATATATTTACCCTTCATCTGAACTCTGAAATTCTATCAAGTCTACTGACATTAGGACTTTCGTCGACACTGCAACTTTGGGAGTAAAACCACCATGGCCAATAGTATGACTGCAAGATGCAATGAAAGTGCATGATCAATTTGAGCATTCTCACCCTTTTATTATTCCTGCCATTTTTCTCTGTTCCAGCCTCAGATGAAAAGACTGCCCTGCTTATACAATCTTGTAAGTGTGATTTCTCTTTTTTGCACTTTAATGTTCTCATGACAATTTTAGTTATCTCCCCTTTCACGATTTATTCTCTCCAGTGGGCTCCCTGTGTTGGGATAGAAAGTCGGAATTGCAAGAGCACACTTCGTATGCTCCATTGCTCTTTTTGCTTCTCTCAGATATGTTATTAGTCTCGCCCCGAAGGGGTTGCGAGACGATTGTAACGCCCATGTCTGTCTGTCTGCATCTGTGTGTGTCCATGTCTATACATTTTCCCTTAACAAAAAATTTATCTGTAACCTCTTGGCTGATCGACGCAAAACTTTAAACATAGGAGGGAGGGACTCCCCATGGAGAATATCTTGTTGATAAATCTGACATCATAGGTCACATGGTATGGCAGCGATTATTGGGTTAAAGGAAAAAATAAATTAGGCATCATCTTCTCCAAAACCGCTCGGCAAAGAAAATTTTAAAACTTTGCAGACGTCATCATAACGTCGTCGTCATAACGATGACATCATCAGTGAAGTGATATTTCAACCATAATTGGTTGAATCAAAATCCTTATCCGAAAAATCTGAAACTTCATACGTCTGATCTACGACCCGATGTGAGTGAAGAATTAAATTTATGACATCATCAGTCACATGGTCTGGTGGCCATGTTGGATTGAAAATATAAATGTGAAATTCTTCTTCGGAACAGCTTTAACAGATTGATGTGAAACTTCTTACATATGATCTTGACTAGGCATGGGGGATATAGTTTTGAAATCTTTTTCATATTCACCTTCGTTGACGCAATTTAGCCTTGTTGTGCACAGAAGTGGTCGTTAAATATCCTAATAATCAATACGGCCATGGATAATGGCAATGCCTGTAACATAATATGGTGCATGAATGATACGGGTAAAAGGCAATAATAGTTGCGTATTCAGTTGATGATGGTATTATTGTTCATAATAAGCGTGCGAGATTATATCTGACCCGGCATGACCAAATGAGTCTTAAGTCGCGAGGTGGGGATTTCTCGCTGATAGCATTTCTGGATTCTACATATCATCAGCTTTCCATCAATACCAAGACGAAGTGGATCCGAAGATATGGGTGGCGAAAGGTGAGGGATTCAACAAGTCTTGAGAAAATCGAGGTCAAACTTTCATTGCACAATCAGAACAATGTCAGTCATAAACTCCTTAGCAACATATATTTCTCGTCGATATAGAGAACTGAAATTTGGGACACAGTATTAAGAGACCTCTATCTCGGTCTCTCCAAAATTTGACATAGTTATCTCGGTGCGTTCCTGCTAATTAAGCTGGCTAATTAATTGGAAGACCACATGAATTGAACTCACCGCAACACCACTCCAGGATCTCAGGAAGGAGCAAAGTGAAATCGTCATCGGTCGTAGTTGCAGCGAGGTTAAAGTTTTGAATCTCATTAACAGCGCGCACGATCGCATTGCGTTTCCTCCCGTTCTCACCGGACGACATCTTAGCCATGTTGTACGAAGCAACAGCTCTCAAAACGATCGCAAAGTGGAGTTAATTCGCAAGTTAAGTCGCAGAAAATGAATCTTGTTAGCTGGAAGCCACCATCTTTGATGTGGTGTTGCAGTGGCGCCGGCAGGCCAATCAGCGAGCCGGATTCCAGTGACGTGACCGCATTCGGTAGCAACAAAGAGCTTTCGTGTTTACGGTATTTCCCTGTAGATAGCGATTCTGATTGGCCATTGCCCGCGTTGGCATTATCATGAAGGGGAACTCTGTGACGTCACCTTTCCATCGGTATGCGCTGTGTTATGGTGTGAGGTTCGACACTGGAATGGTGACCGCTGGAAAATCACATGTTTTGGGCTTTCTTCTGGGCTATTTTGAGAAGGTTCTCGATGCGTTTGGGCCAGAAATACATCATTTATGTTCAGAATATCGCATTCAGGGTTTGGATGATAAATCACACTATTTACGATCGAAATCCGTAGAGATGGAGAAATCGGATATTTTTGCCATCATCGGACGTCAAACGCTTGCTGTGATTTTCTCACAATGGAGCCGCGCGACTTCCGACTCATTTGGTCATGCCGAGTCACATATGCGCTCTCCCAAGTACTGTCCTAGTTGAATTTGTATCATGTCAATATTCTCCATGAGCTTACTAATTTAAAGTTTGCAATAATAACAATTGAGGGTAACTTAAATAGCAAAATTACGAAACACTATGGGGGCTATGACATTTTATGTCTTTTTCTTCTTGTTATTATTTTATGTATTACTTGTAAAAGTTTAGTAAATTTAGATAATTATGCTCTGGCTTTTGTAAGTGATGAATATTTTTGCTTTAAAAAAAAAATCAAGTAAATTTACCCATCTCGATTCAGTCCTTTTCAATCATTGGCCCATCAACGTACTTCTTTGAAGAGTTCTTTAAGACCATTGTATGCAATTGATTTCTTTGAAGATCGTTTTGTTGAATATATCGTGATCTTGCTGTCGACATCGGGGACTCGCTGCTCAGTCGCAAGACTCGAACACGTCAGTTCGGAAGCCACAGTTGTCAAGTTCACTGATGAGTGCCAGTTCAGAGCCGCTAAGGAGGGTGTAAGTTGCTGGAGGCAGAGCGGCCGAGAGTAGCGGCTGCGGAGTTGCGTTGTGGCAGCTGCTATGGACCGTTTGATGAAAGCTCCTTTGCTGTATTGAATCACATGTTTCCCCCGGTTGTTCCAAGCAAAATAATCGAGATCGCCGATGGCGTGTCCATCAGTCGTGATCTGATCATGGTTAAAACATTGTTAACACAAACATAACCGTTTGCTAATGATCAGTTTCCCTGCCATTCCATCAGGGCTTTTTCCCGCACATCTTGACAGTGTCTTCCAGCGATGCTGTGAACTCTGATCTCATGGAAATTTCACCCACATCATGCTCGCCATGAACGGATAGTTTTCCACTTTCGTTGCAGCATGTTAAGTGCATCGAGCGATGCACATGAAAACACCATTTTGAGAATTTCCCCCAAAATCCTATGAAGGAAAATAGCTTGAGACAAGTGCAAGTAGACTCAGCAATTATTGTATGATGTAAGCACAAGTAGAAAGCTGAAGCAGACAATGCTCCTGGAAGTACGTATGACGAGAAAAAAAAAATCGCCAATTTTAATTTATTCAAGCAAGAACAGCACCACCTCTGCCGGTGTTCTGGCTATTTAAGGCAGCCTCAATTCTCCAATGTCAGCAGTGAGATCACGATCGGTTTCAACACAATGGTCTTCAAATTTATCAATTGGAAGTACGTTGATTTCCGAATGATTTTTTATTTTTAATTTAATTTTTATTTTTTGAGAGCATCTGTGACCTACTGACTACTCTATAAAATACAGTACATTGTTTTTGGTATGTATCTCAAAAGCACTGAAGATATTGTAAATGTGCTGTGGAATATTGAAAAAATGAATTTTAAAAATGGATTAAAATTATGTATTATAGGATCTAACAATGTACCGCTAACTGTTTTAAAATGCCAAGGTCAGTGGATTTTGCAGTTTCCTGGAAATCTACAACATAAACATCAATTGTGTGACAGCCAAAAGAGGAGCCAGGAACTTGTAATTTTGCATGTCAGGCCAATCTTTCTGTACTGGGCATCAATGACATGGATATTACTTTACCAAATTCTGGTCCATGTTCTTGCCATGATTAGGTTGTTTTTGTCATCATTGGGTTTGACATTGCAAGCTTGTGAATAGTACATGACCGACGCATTTCTGATATATTGCTTTCCTCCTTGCTTCAGCATGTTCTAAAACTATACGGGTGGGTTCAAGCCCAGTTCAGTTCACAAGTCCTGGGTTTGAAAACGATCAGTATCCTCCGAATTCTGAGTGCCAATGGTTTCTCCGTGGAAGCCCAGGCAAGCAGCTGCAGCTGAACTTCCAAGTCTTTGAATTGGAGGATGATTGTTCACAGGACTTTGTGGAAGTTTTTGATATGCTGATCCCAGCAAAGAACAAGAGCATCAGTTTGTAAGAACTAATTTTGCTTCATTGGAGGCATACATGTTTGTTTGTATTCACGTGCACTTTGAAAAATGATAAGATGATCTAGTAGTTTACTTGGACTGGTTAATGTTGAGCGTCACTTTGGGCACTTGTTTTTATATACATCTTGACATGAAAGTTGAGGCTTTGAATCTCTAAAGTTGGATTATATACTGAGAGTGGAGTGGCCAACCTTATACCACTATTCAGTGATTGTGAAGCATGTTTACAAGTCCATTAGAATGATAATGGCAGCTTGATGCTCATGCATCAGTCTGCGCTCACTGATAACTACTATAATTGTGGATATATGTGCAGCACTTTGGAGTTTTTCAGGAAAAGAAAGCTCTTTTTTAATCAGTCATTGATAGCGGGTCTTGTTAGGCAGTGCTGGCATTGGCATTTTGTGGGTTTGGGTAAGCCGAGTGTTTGCGCATCACTTGATCGTAACATGGCCCGGAAAGACCAATACAATTTGGCGGCATTTTGTGTGTTACCTGGCTACTCTTCCAGTTTAGTGACATTAGCCAAAAGGTACAAAACAAAGCCGACTGGTAGGTTACAAAAGAAATCAAATTCGGTGTTTTTATGAACACAACATGATGAGATATCCACGGTAAAATCATGACTAAGGAACTGTTTAGCTCGAGTTATTATAACTAGTGATAATGGTGATTGTCACTGTCCAGTATTTTTTGGAGCATGCTGCATCCTTGCTCTTTATATCATAAAGATGTCCTTGCATCAAATATGAGGATTGCGTTGGTCATTTCATGCCATTATCCATTAGAGAACTCAAAGCAACTTGTTCTTGCTGTTGAAGATGCATATGCATTAGGTTGGCAATCTTATTTCCTATCTATGCAGAGTCTTGGAGTGCATAGACTTTGGGCTACCTAAGCCATGCCATATTGAGGCTGGAACCGACTTCCAGTCCAAGAAAGTGCTTGGTGTTGTCAACCTACACACTCCACTATTCACTCAAAATTTGGCTGGCCACATATTCTCATGGCTTCTTCGAGATGGGACGTTTACTCGGCATTGGAGATGTACAATTCCATCTGAGTTCGACTGAGTTCAATATCGTGGTTTCTACCATCACGGGTTTTCACCAATCGCGGGCAACCATTTGTGTTCCGATTACATTATCGCAGGATTTCATTTCGACCAATCGTTGTTTTTGAGCTGATATGGGTCATCGTTTGTGTCCCATGCATGAACGAATACCTTCCATTACGAGCCTAGTGGTGTTTCTCACGCACCGTTTTTAATGAGCTCGAATGTGAACCAATGGATGAAGTTGGTTGTACCAAAATCCAGAGAAAGGTTATGACGTTGGGCAAAAATATTGAGTTGTGTAACCTGGTGTTGACTTATCAGTTAGGGTGGTGGCTTTGGATCCTCGGGTCCTGAGTTCAAGCCCCATTGGCCACTGAAGTAACACCAGGGGGTTGACTCAGCCTGTCATCTTTCTGACGTCGGCAAAATGAGTACGAGTGTAGCAGCCAAAAGGCTGCGCACGAAGGGAAGGGGTATTGACGGATTGATTGAATCTGGTATTGGTGTGGCGCAGGCATGATGGGCCGAATGGCCTCGTCCTGCATGTAAAAAATTCCTTGAAATTCCTTGTAATACGTCATTTGGCTCGAGGAGAAAATGCGGCATCTGCACAGTCCACCATTACAGGGTCTGATTGTCAGTAGAACCTTCCCCATTGTACTCTTCCTCATTTGTAGACCTTCATTTTCCTTCAAATCTCATGTCCAAACATTCATTTCCCAACTCAAGGACATTTATCTTTTTGTTCCTCAGCCACTCCAGTGTAGCTTTGGCCGTGTGCTTCGGGTCATTGTCATGCTGAAGTTGAACCTTTGTCCCAATTTCAGCTTTCCTACAAAGAGCAGCAGGTTTTCCTCGAGGATTTTTTTTTCTGTATTTTGCTCCATCCATTTTCCCTTCGATCCTGACAAGTGCCCCAGTCCCTGCTGATGAGAAACATCCCCATAACATGATGCTGCCACCACCATGCTTCACAGGAGGGATGGTGTTCTTTGGATGATGTGCTGTGTTGGGTTTGCCCCAAACGGAACGTTTTGCATTTAGGCCGACACGCTCCATCTTGGTTTAGTCTGACTACAAAACATTTTGCCGCATGGCTTCAGAATCTCCGGAGTGGTAATTTACATTCCTCAAACCATTCATTGCATACCATTCATTTTCTTGCCACATGGCTTCAGAATCTCTGGAGAACTTTTTTCAAATTAAATAAACTGTTCAATAGCTCTGAATATTTGCTTGTTGTGCCAATGACTTAGTCAACAGACAGTGGTGGAAAAATAGATCGGACAACACTTATTTATGTGCTCGAATCAAATTTTATGGAAGAACAAAGAGGCAGAGAGTAAATTGGCCATGTACTAACACTGGGGCCACAGTTGCACACACGCAAGGGGGGAAGAATGGACAGAAAAAGAGAGGGGTGGGGCATACAAATCAGAAGGCTAGGTTAGGTAGGGTTCATAGCATTAATAAAGAGAATAAGGGATGACGAGATGGTGCTACACTGCTTGCTTGAAGCTCTGGAGGTAAGAGTGCAATTGAACTGTCTCTGGAAGGCAGTTCCACAAATGAGCAGGAGTGTAAGAGGAGAAAATTCGTATTGATGAGGGTGAGGGGAGAACATAAGGGGGTGGACAAGATCGACACATGCAAAATTTTGGGAGAGGGTGGGGATGGTTTAACAGGTGTAGAAACGATCATTGTTTTGGATTGCGGATGATCTGAGGTTGTGGTGAACAGCTGAAAGCTGACTTGAAGACCTGGAGGGAAGAATGCGATTGAAGAGTGTGTGGAAGTTGGTTTTACAGACGGTGGTAAAAGAGGAACAATTATGAATTGTTCAGTGTGTTTTATAGATTCACAAAATATGTTATCATGAAAAAATCAACCTCAGCAACATTGATACATGGAATAATCTTGAAGTGTGTGTGTATGTGTCCAAGCTCCAAAACCATGAAACCGAGTGGCCCAAAACTTTGCATGCACAGTGCACGAAGGCAATTCCAAGGGAGTGCATGAATGAAAATTGGGTGTTTTGGTTAATTTAAACACCCATTTTGAAGATAGTTAATGGCCTTATTTGATTATCTTTTATCAAGGTGTCAGCTTGCTGGGATCTTGATTTAATTTGCCATTTTCCACTTGACAATCCCCTTGACTTGGAAGAGGCTGCAACAGTTTCTTCACGATAAAGCACTCAAATTTTTTTTTTGCACTTTCCCCACTCATGTCATCGAATGACTCATTTTCACACCGACGATTCGCTGGGATACATCGCAATGCTTATAATCGCCTGGAGATGCCAGTATTTTGTTTCCGAACATGCAGTAACCTCTATAACCTCTTAGCCTGACCTGAATTTCAAAATCTGAACTTCTTAATTGACTTCAGCAGCATTACTGACTGCTAAGAAAAAGTATTCATTTTTCCAATTCGTACGTTGTTTGACATTCCGGGCGTCTCTGAGTCTCCGTGGCTTAAATTAGTTTCCACACGTGTGATAAACACTAACATCTCTTCACCTGAGCTGAAATTCAAAATTTTATCAGCGGAAATGACCTTGAGAGCAGTTCTGACTGCTAAGAAAAAAAAAAGTGTTCATTTGTCTAATTCGGAAATTGTTTCACATTCCGTATGTCTCGGGCTCAGGTGAAGAGGCTCTCGAGATTATTTCAGCTGTAATGCTTATAAATATCCAGAGAGTTGTATTCGCACATGATTTGATACTTCAGACATGTCCGGATGGTGGTTATCTCCGGATGTGTCCGGACGGTGTTTATTGTATGACTGGTAGAAAATGTATTTCAGACATTAGGCTATTTTGTTTCCATCTTCTCTGTTGTTTTATGTAGAATCATTTTGACGAGACAGTATGAATTGTAATTAATGCTCCACCGCACGTCTGCCTTCCCTTCCCTTCCCTTCTACTCACCTCATACTTACCTCCTCCCAAACCCCTTCGCCCTCCATCTTCATTCAACTCTGGACATTTATAAGTATTACAGCTGAAATGCAATAAGCTCAAGAATGTCCATCTGAACCTGAACCAAATTTTTAAATTTTAACTGCGGAATTGAACTTGGCGGCAGTTCCGGCTGCTAAAAAAAAAGTGTTAATTTGTCCAATTCACACATTGTTTTATCCTCCAGACAACGGTGCTTAGTATGACCCAGCCTGCCATTCCTTATCAAGTTTTGTTGGTGTGCTTGCTTGAGTGCATAATAGTGGTGGGTGGAATCGAGTAATGAACCGGAATCGATGTCGATGCAGAGTAATTTCTACTTCATAGAAAGAAGCGGGGTTTTTTTTTCAGGGAAATTCCCCCCCCCCCCCCAAGTCAAAAATGGTGACAACCCATAAAAGCAGGATGAAGCCTTGATGAAGGATAATTAAATTAGGCTGTAAATTGTCTTCAAAAGGGGTGTTTAAATTGACCCGAACACCAAATTTTCATTCATGCACTCCCGATTTGGGAGGAAAGGAAGGGAATGTAAGCGATAAATATTTGAGACCCTGCGAGGAGGAGTGATGTAAGCGACATTTTTTTAATGATATGATGATGATGATGATAGGCTCGGATGATAGGGGAAGGGTTAAAATAGTGCTTTATGGCATTAACTCCAAAATGGCCGATGTGTCCCTTACATCCCTCCTCCTCGCGGCCCCTCATATATACATAGAGGCAAAAATGAATGTGAAGAAATCGAAGGTGCCACACACCAGAATGTCACCAACAAGAAGGAGACAAAACTGGAGGATTCAGCTCTGGTGGTAGCGGGGACGAGCAGGTGATGAGGGATGAAGAGGATGAGAATGATGAGGTGAGCAGACTATGGTGAGGGACAATGAGGTGATGGGTAAGACGAAGAACACAGGCAGAGGCAGGCAGGCAGCATGACCTCCTCAAAACTTTTTCCCCGTCATGTTCCCTGTTCTCCTCAGACCAATTGCCTGATTAGGCTTCTCCCTCTCCTCTTGGGGCATCGCTCTGCTCCTTCAAGGCGATCCATAGCCCCACCCCAAACTGTGTTCGTAGCTCCTTGGGAGGCGATGAACACTTCTCCCCTCTCTCTCATGCAGGGTCTCCCGGTGCCCCCCAGTAGAGGTTGACATCGAGGTTTTACACACAATTTCCTTAATCGTAATCCCTGACTAATTATTACGGCGCACATGCAAACAAGACGATTCTTAAGCTGACATTTCCCTACTTATACATGAAGATGGCTAACTACTCGTACACGGACCATGCTACTCTATACATTCCTATCTGCTCTGCTCTATGGGAATATCTATCCCCCACCCCCTTCACAAATATAACTGTGTGTCTGTGTGTGTCTGTGTGTGTCTGTATGTGTGTCTGTATGTGTGTGTGTGTGTGTGTGTGTGTGTGTGTGTGTGTGTGTGTACATGACATATACATGACAAAACCTGGGTATTGTGTGCATGTGTCTTCGTTGACTGCAGTAATTAACACTCATCTGGAATTGTTTATGGCCTGAAAGTAAATGTGAGTGGTTCATGAGAAACAGACCATTTCCTAGCTGGGGTCTTGTTTTCGTTTGTTTGTTGTCACAACCATGTGCCGAGATTCCTTTGTTTCTGCATGGTTTTTGGAACATTTAATTTACCAAATCCAATGAAAACTGTTGCTCATGTTTGTGTCCTAACACTCCAACAATTCGTATTGTGTGTGCAGAGAATGTGGAAAACAACAGCCAGGTTCTCTCTCACTGACTTCCTCCAGCAATATGCTTCTGCTGATTTTCTTCACGGGTAACCAACATAACTTCCGTGGTTTTAAAGCCAAAATGACCCAGCTTCCGGCATCAAGTGAGTTCTGCCCCAACCCCAATCCCCTGCCCCTCTCCCTCACTATTAAACCTCCTAAGTGTTTTCATTTTTATTTTATCTCACTTCATCCATTTTCTTTCTTTCCTCATCTTCATGAACAGAATGTGGGAATGTGGACTTGGAAGCTGTGGAGGAGGAAAAAAACTTCACAACACCCTTTTTTCCATCCCATTACCCACCAAACACTCAATGCGTTTGGAAAATACAGGTTTGCAGTTAAATGGTTTTTATTTACAAGGTTGGTTCAAATTCGGCTTTGACTTTTATCTGTGTCGAAGCTTGCATATACATGACAAAACCTGGGCCGGCAGGATGACCTGCAGGTATGTACACTCGCCTCCAAGCCGTCAAGCCTGTGCTTGAATGTCGGCCCAGCTATAAAAACTGTCATCCTGGTGTTTTGCAAGCAGGGTGATTCATCACTGTGCGTGTCGAGCCTCGGATGAATGTTAAACTGTGGGTTCTGTCTGCCGACATGAGTCGGTGGAAGTTAAAGATCTCACGGTGTAATTTGTGAAGAGTCGATGAGTTATCACTGGCACCATGGCCAAATCCCAAATTCCTGCCCTAACCTGCAAGAGGGCATTGCATCAGCGGGTGCAGCTGCTCCCTCAACCAATGATGCCACCCCGCAGCCTTGTGTTGCATACAAAAGAAGAAGATTACAAAACCTATACTTACCATAGTTTTTAAGTTATTTTACAGCTTTTCATACCACATACTAGTTATTGTAGTTTAAGTTTTCACACGCTTTCAAGGTTTAATTATTTCTGAGATGCATGTAGGTAGTGCAGTTAAACGACACCCTCCCAAAATTTTGCTTATGTATCCATCTTGGCCCTTGCATTCTCCCCTACCCCTCATCGTTGCCCGTATCCCTTGTCTGCCTATCTTGGTCTATTTTCTCCCTCCACCTTGCTGTTAGCATTTCCCCTTTCTCCTCCTGCTGTCCATTTTTTTTTATGTTGTGTCTTAATCTGTTCTGTTTTTCCAGCTCTTCCAAGAGCCTTGACTATATTTAAAAAAATAAAAAGGCTTCTTTCAGGTGTATAAAACAGATGAAAGTCACTAGACAACAAGCGACGAGGCTACGGCTACAAGCATAACTTGGCGGAGAGGAGGCAACACTGGTATTGTGTATAAATAGTAGTCTTTACTTCAAGGAAGTCGATGCAACCCCTGCAACCTCATCTTGGCAGCAGAATGTCAATTTTTAACTTCTTCACTGGTGGAAAATTTGGGCATCATAATTGCATTCTTGCTATTTCTGATGAAAGAGCGTGTTATATTGAAGTTTTGTTACAGGTCGCAGGTTACTTCAAAAGGCATCACCTTGTTTTACCGAAAGTGGAACCAAATGGAATTCATAAATTTTAGTCTAAAAAGTCGACGCTTGAGAAAGGAGCATATGAAGGTTTATGTTGTTTACGTCACTTTTGAGGGAAGAAAGACGATGCGTAGACCATGGCACAACCGGTGCACATAACAAGCAAGGGAATGAATGATGGAAGAAAGGAGGAGAGGGGGTGGAGCATAGTCAAGTGCGAGTAAGACAGCTTGGATAGGTGATGAAACGGGTCGATAATATCACTGGTCGAGATGGAACGTGACAGGAGACGGTGGTGCACTGCCAACTTGTGATCGCACCATCTCAGGAATGTGGTTATGCAAACGTGAGAAAAGAGTTTAAAAAAAAAAAGGAGTGGTGATCAGTAAGTTTGGAAGCCATCAAATTGGGATTTGCTATCCATTAAAAAGGCCGATGATGATGATGCCACTTTTTATACTGACCAAGAACTATGCTAACAAAAAAAGAACGTTTCTGCAGTTTACTCTTTTAATGTGTTGCACCTTCCTCTTTTTCTTCTCCTTCTACCACTTATTATGCTCTTTCTTCTTCTTCTTTATGTTGCTGTTGTTGCTACCTATATTCTTTGTTTGTTTGGACTCGCCCAATGCAGCCAATGATAACGCAATACTGGGGCATGTGCTCTGGGTGGGAGTTTTCCAGTCGCCATGCTGATTGGAGAATAAATGAGCTGAATGCAATTCAGACTTTTCATCTATTTATTGCCGTGAATATCACAATGATGGTTGACGAGTGGAGCGTCTGCATGGAATATGTGCTCTTGCAAAGTTAACTCGAAGATGTTCTAAGAAACCTTTTAGACAAGCTTTGCTCCATCTGGATAGTATCTGGAAGAGCACCAGATCCATCCTTGAAAAACTTTAGCGGGTAGGTGGGTTGAAAGAGCCGAGGGAGTAAGAATGGATTCGAGGAAAAAAAAACAGAGGCAACCAACCTGTCTGTGATGGAAGAGAAGCAGGCCTTGTGCTTCACCTTTTATGTTGACAGCTTGGATTCCACAACATCCAGGGGAGAGAGGTGAAAAGTGGAGGGAAGGGGGAGACACTGGGCCATTGGGGAAGAGTCGTATTCCATTAAGCTATGGACAAAGGCCTTGTTTGTGTGCATCGTGCAAAGTTCAGATTTGCCAACGAATGACTTGGTGCAACAGAGAATGCCCACTCTGTGGTTGGCCTTTGAAGCCAGTTTTGATGCAAGATCTGTCCAAGAAAGGTCATGATGGTGAAGCCCAGAATCTCAAGAGACTTATCATCTAGTGGTTGATTGTGTAAATATATGAGTTCGTTTATGAGATGATCATTCTGGAGAGGCAGGGTGTGAGTTTGAGATTTGCACGGATTGAATAACACATTGCATTCATCAGACCAAGATTTGATCCTTTTCCAGTCAGCAGAGAGGGAAGCAGCTTCTGCTGCTCTGTCGTGGAATCTTCTGCAAAGAGGTAAAGAGAATTATTCGGGGCATCAAGGATGTCATTTAAATAAATGAGGAACAAAACTAGGTCTGAGTTGCTACCTTGAGGATCCCCAGGCTCTTCTGGAGAGGACACGATGGGATTCAATTGAGAGCTACTGTATGTGCTGAGTGCACAGTGAGGGGGGGGGGGTGGGGGAGGGGGAATGGAAAACCAGGTAAGAATGTGGTCTTGCAGGGTAGAGGTCTTCATCTCGAGATTAGTGAGCAGGCTACCAGATTGTCGATTGCTCCAGATATGTCTAGAGACGACCTTTGCATCATGTTTAATAATCAGGGCATCCTTCCATTGTTGAGAGCTAAGCTAATTTTTGGGTTAAATTTCAATTGTTTTGACGCCCACATTGCATTAAGTTTTCGAAAGTTTAACTTATCAATAATTATTGGCTCGCCATCACTCACATTAATGTTTAACTGATATGATGTGCAAGCTTTAGACCTTCAAATTTAAATTTCTTAACTTGCTTGATGTTTGTGTTGTTCATCGAAGTGCCTCGTCTTGCAGCATGTAGTTCTGTACAAATGAAGGTAAACGCACGTCATCGACAGACTGTCAACACCCCTTACTAAGCATCAAGTCTGTTAACTTTCAATAATATTGATGTTTTTATTTGACGAGATATTTCAATTGTTCTTCCACTCTTGTTTTTGTCGCTTTCTGCCATCTTGATTTTAAGCACGTGCAATTGTGCATTAAAGCAGGAAATGCATGATTTTGGGTATTGGTTACCAATGCTGTAAAAGGCATTCCCTCAAAATGATTCACCTTCTTGCATTCCTCTTACACTTATCAACAAACTAACAAAGAGCCTGTCCTTATGGATGGGAGGAAGAGGAAGCACGAGGACTTGGAGTATGTGTTTACAAAAGCGCTGCTGTAAAATACAAACAAACAATGTCTTCCCTCTAAGGCAGGGGTCTCCAACCTTTTTGGGCGGAGGGCCACAAATCCAAAGAGGTGAGGGGCGGAGGGCCGCACCCCAAAAAAGGACGCTAAATTCCGGAAAAAAATATATAATTAATATGCGGAAATTTAAACAAAAATTAGTGCTGAATATATTTTTCTTGCCAACGAATATGACAAAATGAATAATCATGTTAAAAACACATGTGTCTAATATGAATCAAAATCGTAATAAAAATTACAGAACGCTTTGATCATTGACCCTGACAAATTGGCAGTATCACGGGCCGCATTGTAATGTAAACTTAATATGGCACCGCGGGCCGCATACATCCGTCTAAGGGGCCGCATGTGGCCCGCGGGCCGCAGGTTGGAGACCCCTGCTCTAAGGGATAGTGTGGGGTGATTGGTTAGGGGTGAAAAAGGTAAAATATGGGGGGTGGGGGGTGTTTATGTATCTACCATACTCTTTAGTGTTGGTGCTGCTGAAAAAGTTTCTTGGCAAGGTTTATACAGGGTGGTTTGCCATTGCCTTCCCAGCGTTTTCCATGTTCTATCCTTTTTAATGCATCAGCAGCACAGCTGCATCTCCAGAAAATGACTGCTACCAGCAGTCACAGGCTGCACACGATAGCTCGCTGTCCTTTTAAATGCTGGGCAACACGCAAAGAAGCAGTACAAAGCAGTCGACCTCATCGCATAGCCTCTTTGTAACCTCGACAATCACTCGCAAAACCAGATATCCACAAGAGGGTCGCCAATATAGCTCAGATGGCAGAGCACTGGTACGGTTCACCAGAGGACCTGGGTTCGATTCCTGGTCTGGACGTATAGCACTCCCACCTGCATTCACTCCTGGCCACCGTTTATTTTGTGGCCCCACAAGAGCACTGGCAAAGAGGGCTGCTAACCCTTTTACCCCTATGCCATCTCTCTGGTTGTCATTGTCTTTCCTGTAGCCAGCTGTCTTTCCAGCCATCAGTTGTTCTCTCCCAACAGTCCATTTGAATCAGAACAGAACATATAATGCCAAGATACTGATCGATTTTGCTATCCTCAGCTGGAACCCATGGATCATCACTATCTTGGGGCCTACTCCAGTACAGATACTCACAGGTGGCCTCAGTAGCGCAGCACATACACCACCAGGCAACATCACCAAGAAATATATGTATATATTGTATCACAGTTGATCAAATAGCCTGGCAGGTTATCCAAATTGTTTCAGAGTTTTGAATGGTACTGTGTTTGCTATTTAATATTTGGAAGCATCGAAGTCCTTCAGGACTACCCTCAAAGTTCCAAGCAGTGATGATGCTTGGTCTGGTAGATTGCTAGGAATAACAACTCTACTCATTTTGTCAGGCCAGATCAGATCTGTGACTTGCTACAGGTACCATGTAAACCTGTACGAACCTGTTCCATGGTCAGGTTCTCGGTGACTAAACCATCTCCCCCACCAGGTTTTCTGGTGAGGAGGGTGTTTGGATATGGACACCCAGCAGGATTAAAAACAAAACCTGTCAAAGGGTGGAAGAGCTCCTTGTGAGCCAACGGCCATCCATATCTAGTGCCCAACTGTGTCTGTGGACATCCTCCTGCAGTAGAATTACTTCTTATCAGGAGGTTGGTGGCAGGATTTGCACTCGGCCACCGTAAAACCCTTCATTCCGCAAAACACAAAAACGCAAAAAAAATCTGAAAACCCACTCCGTGGGAGTACCTCCTGTGCAGCTTCACTTCGCAGGGCAGCGCACCGGATGACGGGATTGGGGCAAAGCCTTCGGGACCCCCAATCTTTGATGAAAGGAGGGAAACCATGGGGTAACATTCCCAGGTCAGATTGCAGAAGAGTGTGTCAGAGTGGTGCTGAGGTGTCGTCCATCAGACGGCGGTCTCCTTGGGATAACGAGGTGATCCCTTCAGGAGAGTGCCTGGAATGTCCTATCCCTAATCGAGGATGATCACCTGTCTCTGTTATCATCTGAGCTCAAGCATTTAGACATCAGTATTGCAGCTCTCTCTGAGGTTCGGAGACCGGATTGCGGCGAGATCATGGCGGGTGGTTACACCTACTATTGGTCTGGTCGCTCTGATGGTTACCATGACCAAGGAGTTGCTGTAGCTGTGTCCAATAAGCTGACCCCAATTATAATTGAGGTAACACCGGTCAACGAGCATTTGATGAGACTAAGGATTCATCACTCCTTCGGTGTCATTTCCCTGGTCTCTGTTTATGCTCCGACTGAGGCGAGTGATCTCACCGTGAAGGATGCATTCTACGCCACGCTCGAGTCTGTGGTTGATCAGTGCCCCAGACGAGTTACACTTCTAGTATTGGGGGATTTAAATACATCGACTGGAACTGATAGGGATGGTTGTGAGACATGTGTTGGTCCCCATGCGTCAGGAACTATGAACCAGAATAGCACTAAGTTCCTTGACTTTGCAAGAAGTCATGGTCTTAGGGTGGCCGGTTCATGGTTTCACCGCCCACAAGCTCATCACTGGACATGGTATCCCAACGCTGGCGGTGTGGCAAAGGAGATTGACCATGTTCTCGTTGATGGTCACTGGAGGATAATCCAGAACTGCAGGGTCTACCGGAGTGCTCAGTTCCTTAATACTGACCATCGGCCTATTGGAGCAACTCTTAAGTTGCTCCTTAAATCCATGAGAATGGTATCATCCCAGCCTTGGCTGGATGTTGGCAAGCACAAGGATGAGAGGGTAGCCGAGGAGTTTGCAAACAGGCTGAGAGAAGATTTGGGGGGTCTGGCTGCTTTGGGAGGTCCTGAAGAGTTGTGGAGTGCCTTCAAGACCATCTTCCTTGATGTTGCCTGTGGATGTCTCAGAACTCACCGCAGGGCAAAGAAGAATTTTGTCTCTCAAGGGACACTGGATACCATTGACCAGAGTCGCAGGGCCAGGCTGAATGGCAGAGCTGAGCTGTTCAGGGAGCAGAGGCGTAAAACTGTACGTGCGCTCAAGGTGGACAAGGAGGCCTATGCGCGAGGAATCTGTGAGGGGTGGAGTATCACCTGAGTCAAGTGATTCTCGTCCTGCTTCCAGGGGAATTCGCGCATTGCGTTCATCCAAGCCCATCCCTCGGTGTACTGCAGTTAGAGCAGAGGGTGGTAGGCTCTTGACAGAGGAGTCTGAAGTGAAGGCCGACTGGGCCGGTTACTTTGAGCGGTTGTACCAGGATGATCCACCAGCTGTCGAGTTGGACGTCAGGGGTGTTACAATCCCTGATGCTGACCCTCCAATCAACTGTGGTCCACCTTCGCTTGTGGAAACACAGGCTGCAGTGAACCATTTGAAATGGGGGTAAAGCTTGAGGGATCTGTGGCATCCATGCTGAACTTCTCTAGGCTGGTGGAAACGATGCACTGGTGCCATTGCATGCAGTTCTGTGCTCTGCCTGGAACACAGGCATCATCCCAACTGACTGGAAGAGGGGCCTTGTTGTCCCTCTCTGGAAAGGGATGGGTGATCGCCAAGACTGCAACAACTACCGAGGGGTGACGCCACTCTCAGTGCCGGGCAAGGTCTTTGCTCAGATAAGTATTGATAGGGTTCACCACCATCTACTTGAGCACCAGCGTCCAGTACAGTCAGGCTTTATACCAAAGAGATCAACAATTGACCATATCCTTGCTCTTCGTATCCTCACCGAACGCAGATGAGAGTTTCGGCAGGGGCTGCTTGCAGCCTATGTTGATCTCTGTAAAGCGTTTGATTCAGTGAATCGGGATGTCCTCTGGAGGATTCTTGGTCTTCGTGGGGTGCCACCAGAACTGATCGATCTGATGTTTGAACTCTACTCTGGTACTGAGAGTGCTATGAGATGTGGTGGTACATCTCTGACTTATTTCCAGTTGTTACTGGAGTTCATCAGGGGTGTGTACTGGCCCCCACACTTTTCAGCACTTGTATGGATTGGATTATAGGGAGGATGTCAGAGAGATCAAGCTGCGGTGCATCGTTTGGGAATATCAATATCTCTGACCTTGATTTCATAGTTGATGCAGTCATATTTACGGAGGCTTTTGATATCCTTTTGGGGGCCCTTGAGGTGCTGAATGAGGAGTCGGAGTCGCTGGGATTACGGGTTTCCTGCGTCAAAACTAAGATCCAGGCTTTTAATGACATCTTGGATGCTGCTGTCCTGTCTGTGCCTGTTTGTGGTGAGGATGTTGATGTCATGGAGAGATTCACTTACCTTGGCAGTGATATTCATGTCTCTGCTGGATGTGAGTCAGAGGTGAATAGACGTCTGGGTCGGGCCTGGGGAGTCATTGATTCACTGGATAATGGGGTGTGGTGCTGCCGGTACCAGTGCAGGAGAACGAAAGTCCGAGTCTTCAGGTCCTTGGTGCTTCCAGTCTTGCTCTATGGATGTGATCTGAGATGGAGACCTAATTCCATTGGTACCAGGTTTCTTCGCAGAATCCTTGGTTCTTGCTGGTTCGACTTTGTGTCCAACGAGCGGTTGCTGAGAGAGACTCGGATGAGATTTGTTACCTGCATAGTCCGTGAGCGTCAGCTGCGGCTGTATGGACATGTGGCTCGTTTTCCTGACGCTGATCTTGCTCACCAGATTCTCTCAGCGGGGGAGCTCGTGTGTGGAGGAGGCAAATGGGCCGACCACGTGCCTCCTGGTTGCAGCAGTTTGATCGGCATCTCAAGGAGATGGGGATGGGCCAGGCATCTGCTTGGGGGATGGCCAGACGGAGGCCCCTGGAGTACCGGCGGAAAGTGGACGCAGCGACGCGCTGCTCTGCCGCATGTTCCCATACCTAACCTGACCTGACTCATTTTGGAAGAGCAATTAATTTAACCTTTTCAGGGAGAGGCAAAATTGTCAGAGAAAAAAAAGTACAATGAGGTGTGTTGGAGGTGAGGATAGGATAAAGAGCTAAAGATAAAGGATGTATGAAGTAGAGGAGAGGGAAGGGGGGATTAAAAAAAAATCCCATTGTTACATCCTGTCAGGCTTCCCCTCTCTCGTTCTTCATGGCAGCGGATTAATGTGTAATCAAACTTGAGGGAGGGGCACTCCGGTTTGATCGGTGTCCCAAAGAAAATTGGTTAGTTGTTATTATTTCTAACCTCTGAGTAACATGTTGTAGGCACGTTACGCGATCGTTGACACACGTCGACACACGTTACTTGTAAGTTACTCATAAGTCGAAACACGTCGAGGTAATGGTTAGCGTACCGGAAACTTATTTCTAACCTATGAGTAATGTGCTTTGAACCTTTGTGTAACGTATCTCCAATGCATATTGACGTATGTAGATGTATTTGACGTCTTCCGAATGACCACAAAACTTACTGAACGTGTTTCTAACTTACAGCTACCTTATAATGGCGTATTGGCAGCGTTTAGGGGAATTGGTATATAAAAATGGGGTTCACACAGGAGGAAGCCGTCAGTGTTCCAGACTCCATGGTTTTTTTTATTTTTATTTTTTCTTCGGAATGACAGTGATGTTGACACTTCGATTTCTAGTGTGGTTATGATTTAAATCGTTGAGCGGCAGCCTTTTAATTATATTATATTAACAGCACACTAGAAATCGAAATGTCAACATCACCGTCATGCCGAAGAAACCCCCCCCCCCAAAAAAAAAAAACCATGGAATCTGGAACACTGACGCTAACCATTACCTTGATGTGTTTCGACTTATGAGTAACTTACAAGTAACGTGTGTCAACAATCGTCTACCGTGCCTACAACACGTTACTCATAGGTTAGAAATAAGTTTCCGGTACGCTAAACATTACCTCGACGTGTTTCGACTTATGAGTAACTTACAAGTAACGTGTGTTGACGTGTGTCAACGATCGCGTAACGTGCCTCCAACTTAGCCAGCGTATGCGGAACGTGTGAGTCATACATTCGCATACGTCGAAAATTTTTGAGCATGTTAAAATTTGTCGACGAGCTCGGCGTACTACGACGTATGCCAACGTGCTCTTAACATATACAAAACTTACCCATAACGTATTCGGCGTGTACCAGCGTTTTCGACAAATTTTTCATACGTCGGCATACACTGGCTAAATCGTCAAGGTGTGACAGCGGCTTTATCAATGCCCTACCTCCACGCACTTCCAAGATATTTGATGACTATGCTAAAGAAGACATCATCCCAAAGGTGGAATCCTATAGTGCCAGGTACGAGAGGGTGGACGTAGTGTTTGATGTGTATAAGAAGTCAAGTCTGAAGTCCGAGGCAAGGTCGAAAAGGTGGCAAGGAATCAGAAGAAGCGTGACAAGAACCAGTAAGACCCCAAGTAACTGGAGAAGCTTTCTTCGAGATGACAGCAACAAGACTGAGCTGTTTCACTTCCTTGCGGAAAAGATGTGTGAAGCACAGACGACAAGCACAGTCATTGTCACAAAAGGCGAAGATGCCATTAGCAACACAAGGAAGTCACTGGATGCTGTGTCTCCATGTTGTTCCGAAGAAGCTGGCACTCGAATATGTGTACACGCCAGGGATGCAACGACGGATGGTAGCAAGTCCATTATCATTAAGGCTAATGACACAGACGTACTAGTCATAGCAATATCTGTACTGCCATCCTTACAGGAACTAGGTCTTGAGAACATGTGGATTGCCTTTGGCCAAGGAGCCAAGGCGTGATTGATTCCAGTCCATGAGGTAGTTTCTGCAATAGGGCCTGAGAAAGCTCGAGGGATCCCATACTTCCATGCGTTCACTGGATGTGACATCGTGTCTGCCTTCCGCGGTAAAGGGAAGAAAACTGCATGGCAGACTTGGAACGTCTTTGATGATGTTTCTGAAACATTCACCAATCTCAGCCAGCATCCAACATTGATTCGTGATCTTGACTTTTTTGAAGTTTTTTTTTTTTCTTTCTAATTTTTCAAAATTTGGATTTTCAAATGGCCAATCAGGCAGATTTGATTAGAATCCCCTGGAGAACAAATGTGCCAAATTTTATGCTTGTAACATCATTTGCACGATTCCTCTCAAAAATTGCTGTTATCTGCCCCACTAACAGAGAAGCTACAATGACTGAACATTGAGATTGATGAGAAACAAAACAGTCACTAGGAAGAATACAAACATGGTAAACTCTACCCTGATTCACCCCATCAGCACAATTTGCGACATGACATGTCCATCAACAGCCCCTTAACATCATTTTTTAAAAAATTGATTTCTGCATCTGTGCAATAAAATGGCAGTTGTGGATAATGGCAAATTTAAATGAACTACAATTTAATTACATATTTTTTTTGAAGTTCTGATTTCATCTCATCTTTGCAACCATGCATGGTCATCGCACTGCAAAGCGAAAGCATCTCCACGGTGTTTCTTCCTTACTTTGTAATGTCAACTCTCCATCTGAATTTTGCCTGCCTTGGTTTTGTAGCTCATTTCTTGGTCTCCAATTTGTTGTGACATTTGTTCATCTGCCATCAGTTTGCTTGGCTGGATGACCAGCTCATTTGCATTTCTTCTGTTGAATTGCCTTAATGACGTATTTGACTTGGTCTGCATTCTCATCTAATTATTTGTCTTTGTTTAAATTCTCATTTCTGGTCATACTAAGTGGCGTTCCAGACTATTTACAGGGCTGCAGAAATGTTTTGCTCCATCTTTTTGTTTTGTCAATGACCATGTTTCAGCACCATAGGTGATAGCTTGCAAGACAGTGGGTACAATATTTTTTTTTACATTTTAGGCATATGGGCATATTACTCTTCATCATATGATTGAGTTTTTCCAAGAACACCCCCCCCCCACCCTGCTCTTGTAGTGCGTTTTGTTTTTTTAATGCCTCCGTCGCTGAAGGCTGGAGGCATTGTTTCCAGGTTGTCCATCTGTCCGTCCACGATTGGGTTTATTTGTTATCACGATAACTTGTGAACCACTGGAGAGATTTTAACCAAACTTGGCCCAAGTATAAACTGAAATACAAAAATTAACTTTCATTTTTTAGGGGGTTCAGATGGTCAAATATCAAAGGTCATGTGCCCTTTGAAAATCATTTTGTAAACCATAACTCGAGTTAGAAGCATCTGATGCCGTCTCTCTTCTACTTATCTCTCTCGAGCTCTCTCCCATGTGACCTTTAATTGATATGAAACATATCAATGTATTGACATCTTATATGAGCAGAGGCATTTCCATAAACTCATTTGTGTGAAATGATTAGGCCGGGGGCCAGTGGGACCTACCTTGCACCCCCCCCCCCGCGACAATTTTTTCACTGATACCACAGTGTTCTCAAAAATAACTCATTTGCACTATGCTTTATAAAGCTGTTTCCATGGCGACCAATCAAAAATAGACGAATCTTCTTGTTGTTCCCGGATCCTATTTCAAATAGCACTGAAACACCATCGAATCTGGAGATGTAGCTCAGAAGTATGAAAAAGATATCGCTGTCTAGAGTTTTCACCTTGATATTCTTGTACCCCATCTCCTTTCCGTACAGAGTGTAGCATATAACCCTAGTGTCAGTTTCCTCTTGGCTTGAGTTCAGTACTTCAAGGGGTGTTCTAATTGTTGCCTTTCCATCTTCGGATGTGAATCTGTAGGCCTTCCCTTCACTGATCAGGATGATCTCT
The DNA here is from genome assembly GCF_056783735.1 of Eptatretus burgeri. Taxonomy (NCBI): domain Eukaryota; kingdom Metazoa; phylum Chordata; class Myxini; order Myxiniformes; family Myxinidae; genus Eptatretus; species Eptatretus burgeri. The sequence continues at coordinate 21,411,485 of NC_140962.1, read as the reverse complement.
CGGTGCTGAATTCGCGCTGCATATTCATCTTTGTTCCATGTATCGAGCATGGCTTGAACAAGCTGTTGTTTATTCTCATCATTTGTGAGGAATGCTTTCCAACCTGCAGGCCTTTTGGTGTTTCCACCTTGCAGCAGAAGCTTCTCGGCACCACCCCGGCGTACTCTTCCCATGGCTTTCACAGACCCTTTTTTGTACACGTCAGTACTGAATATTACGTCAACATTGTGGGGCATCATGTTGAACAACTTGTCACATATTCCACTGAACAAGGCGTTGCCATCCTCAATCACGAGGAGTGTCTGGTCCTGTGGAGGTGGGGTTGCCATGTCAGTGTCCTTCATAAGGTACTTGAATCCCTTGGATTTTTTTCATTCTTTGCTAGGAAGCCATCGGCAGTGCCAATACTGTAGGGCACTGGAGTCAAAGGGTACTTCAGCATTTCTGCGAGATCCACTTTTGGTTCCTGACACTGGGATTTCACCAGCCGTTGAAAGCTGATATTGCCTTGCTGGTGATACTCCCCTACTTTATTACTTCCAGCTTTGACTTTCACAGCTTTAATTTGACACCAATTTTGTGATTTTATGTTTATATTTGACAGAGATATTGACATTTTTCCGATCTTTGTGAGATTCGTCTATTTTTGATTGGTTGCCATGGAAACAGCTTAATAAAGCATAGTGAAAATGAGTTATTTTTCTGGGAATATCTTTTTTCTGATACTTGGTATATATATGAACACTGTGGTATCAGTGACAAATTGTTGTGTGTGGGGGGGGGGGGGGTTGCAAGGTAGGTCCCACTGGCCCCCGGCCTATATTGTTCATCAATATGATTGTGATCATTTTCACAATCTGGCTCAATATGTTAATCTACTTCGGGATTAACTCAACCTAACATTGATCGAGGTATGCTAACTGTCATAGGAAGCGAGGAGCTGACTTTTTTGGGCGTTCACCCTCTGGAGCAAAAGAGATCAAGGTAACCCTCTCTTTTGCTCCAACGAAGGGTTAACACCCAAAACATCAGCTTCTTGTTTCCCACAGCAGTTAGCATACCTCGATCGATGCACTGTTGACTTCATCTATTGTTGGAAAAAGGACCGTGACAAAAAATCACTTTGTTTTGCCAATTTCAGTAATTAACTTACCTAACGCCGCAGACTTCATGACAACCCCCTAATATAATGGGAGTCTACACATCCATGCAAAAGATTGCACACATTATTTTATTTCCCACTCTGAAGTCTGTCTTCGATAATGTTGTAAGCCCTTGTTGGCACGGTTCCAGAATAGATTTTGTTAAAATGAATTTGAATTTCAGAGGAGTCGTACGCAAACTGCAGTGGCATGGATACCACAAACTGATGTACTGTATTCTGTTTTCCTCTTTGCACTCTGATCTCTGTTATAGGCCAATATGTGATGCCTTAAATGTATCTGTGCATCAGGCTCAGCATTGTCTGAAAATTCATTGTCAATCCTTTGATGTTTGGAGCAACATTTCTCAATCAACTCGACTTTTATGAATGAATGGTTTGAATCCCACTGCTACAAGTGGAGGTGCTGTATATTCAGCTGTTGTAAATCATCTTTTCATTTCTTTAGACCAGTTTTGGCAATGGTGCTTTTATAATGTGATTGCTGCACACTTTGAACAGTTTGTTAAACTATAATCTTTTTCTCTTTGTCAGGTAAAAGCAGGTAAGAGAATCCGGGTAGTTTTTTCCCGGTTTGAACTTGAGGAACCTGTTGAAGAAGATGTCTGTATTAAAGATTACCTGGAAGTGTTGGGCACTCGGTGAGTTTTCTGGCTTGGCTTGCACATGGCCACTTATCCTGGCAGATGGAGAAAAAAAAACAATATTCGCTCCATTCATCTTGGTCAAAATGAATGTAATTGAACAGAACAAATGTGCATTCTTTAGAAATTATCAGAATGAAATTGCTTTTTGATCATAGGATTTATTTGTACAAAACAGCACCACATTTGTTTGTTCATATTGTTGTATTGGAGAGGGTATGTATTGGTGGTCCGTGTGCTCGAGTAGCTTGTAACATTCTTCTGTAACAGGGATTCGTTGGAGTGAAGTTGTCTTGTTATTTGTCTGCTGTGAGAGGGCAGTATTGACATAAACATTAGGAAGGAAAGCGTTATTTGTTTCTGTTCTCTCCATAAACCAGGCAAGACTCCAGGTGAGAGAAGAAGGAAGGGATTATTTTTGGATGTTTGCATCCCATATGTGGCGTTTAAAACCTTCCCGGGGCCCACGATGGTTCGGGCAGTGCGGGATGATGATATCGCATTCACGTGGCATCACCCCAGAGGGGATCTTGAAACCTTTCCCACTCCTAGCATCATGCGGAGCTCCTTTCCCTCTTCTGGATTTTAGAACGGGGACCAGGAAGCTGGCACGATGGCAGTCCAGACCATGTTACAGCAATTGATGGCGTGATAAGTCTGGTGTTGGCTTAGTGGCCAGGGTGGCTGGCTTTGGATCTTAGGGTCCTGAGTTTGAGCCCCGTTTGCGGCTGAATTAACACAAAGTGGGGTTGACTGAGCCTGTCATCCTTCCAAGGGTGGCGAAATGAGTACCAGTGCACTGGTAGAGGGGCACAGCATCAGTGGCACAGTCACGCTTCCAAGAAATGATAGCTATCCCGACATGAATGTTCGGATTTATCGAGGACCAATGCACACAATTATTTCAGTTTACTCGACCATTGAGCTTGAATGTTGCCTCATCTGACCAAACAATCATGTCCACATACTCGTCCGCCTTCCCTTGAAACCTTTCACAAAACTCAGCTCTGCAATCCAGATCGTCTTCAATCATTTCATGCAATAGTCTCGGCACGGAAGATTTCCACTTAGCTGTTTCGAGAATCTGGTCTGCACTTGCCCTGCTGATTCCAAGAAATTGCCAAGAATATTAAACATAATGGCAAGACATTATTTAAGTATATAAGTGGTAAAGAAAGGGTTAAGAGGAGTGCAGATTAATTGAAGAATAACACATGAGAATTGGTGGATTATGAGGGTGAGATGGCAGGCTTATTAAATAGTTTGTTCTACTTTCACATTCACATGGGAAGAGTCGGGGGAATTTCCAATAACTGAGAATATCTATCTTGTGTCTGAGCAAGGGCTTTTAGAAGAGATCCATGTTGGAGTAGAGGAAGTGAAGAAGTAGTGAGAAAAATTATTGGATTATAAAGCTCCAGCGCTGGTTAAAAGGCATCCAAGAGTATTGAGGGAGGTGGCAGAGCAGGTAAGTGTGGTATTCGTGGATATCTTCAACAGCTCGTTGGAGTCAGGACAGGTACCAGAGGATTAGAGAATAGCAGCTACACCACCGTTATTTAAGAAAGGTTCCAGAGTAGAATTGAGGAACTGTAGACCTGTTAGCTTGACTTCAGTTGTGGGGAAGGTGTTGTAGACTTTCACTGAGGAACGGATAGTGAAACCGTTGAATAAATACAAACCAACTAAAGACAGCCAGCATGGGTCTACCAAAGGGAGATCACGTTTAACAAATTTATTCGAGTTTTATGAAGCTGTTTCTGATTGGGTGGATGAGTCATGTTTCATGTAAGCGGTATATCTTGACTCATGTCTCTTCCAAGTTTACCAGAAAGTGCAATTGCCATGGAGTGTTAACAATGTAACATTACATGCTGTTCTTATTTCTCTTGCAGTTACTGTGCTGAGCAAGCCATCTTTGCTGTTCGAAGTGTGGGTCAAACTTTGGAGGTTCGTTTCCACTCTGATGACTTTCTCACCAGTCGTGGGTTTTTGGCAGAATATGTCGCTTTTGATCCTGATAATCGTAAGTCACTCGCACTCAGCACATAATTCTGCACTAATTTTGCATCACACAATCAAAGTGTAACTTTGGCTCAGAACCCCTGTTCTTATTTTGATGTACCTTGAGCCCTGCATCCATTGTGCAGGTGAGCGGTGGTGACACCTGTGTTCTGCAGTTGACCCCAATTGGGCATGCTGACATCCATATGTCCATGGCTTACCATGCATAAGGACCAAGTGAGAGACGATTAGTCAAATATATTCTCATCCCAGAGCGAATTGTATGAAATATCAAAATCTTTGGAGAATTTTTACCATTTCTGCTTTCACTAAGGCACATTATTTTTGCTTTTGTGATAACTTCACAGAAATTTCGAATGGAGGGGTTTTTGTTTTTTTTTTTCTTCATATTATTTTGCTCTTATGGCCACTGTTATTTTTGTTAAAATGATTCCAGACAAATCCAAATGCATCAGTTGCATGCAGATAAACTTTGTGCATCTTCTTCAGAATAACCTGTGATGAAGAATGACAATGTGTGCTTTGAAAACGTCATTCAAAGTGTTTGTGTGTTCCTGTCTAGAACAGCAACATTTGTCACACATTTCCTCGATGTCAAAACATGTCGTTGGGGAAACATGCATTTCGCTCCATTTGTTTATGTATTATTATAGATAGTTATGGAAATATGGATTTTCATACTTGTGATTTATCATAGCATTGATGACAGCAACTGGCATATAAATGACACTTTCTGAAGATGTTGTGATGTATTGGTTAGGTGGTGAATATGTCTATAAATATTTGGTTGGTGTAATTTCGACATATTGGTTAGAGTAAAATATAATATCAATTTATTTCAAAACAAAGTAAAATATTTGGCTGTGGAATCTTGTTTCATGGAGCAAGAGACTATGCAAGCAAGGTGGTGGTCAAGCTGATTGTTTGGTAATGTGAAGTCATGGTAGGGTGGTCCTGTAAGATGCAGATGATGAAGGCTAGAGGAGAAGGAAGATTAGAGTGGCCAGGAGCCTTGAGGAGAGATGATGACGTTCAAGGTGTGCTAACCCGAGAGATGCACGTGTTCGAGTCTGCACAGCCTTGCTTTTTTTCACGGTACCCGGTTGGACTGAATGAGGTCGTTTTGGACTGAACCAAATGCTGGTTTTGTGGAATTATGTATTTGGGTGAGCTTTGTTTGAGCCATGGAGGA
>NC_140962.1:21346462-21401462 GCF_056783735.1 Eptatretus burgeri | reverse complement strand
ACACACACACACACACACAAGGCAAGCACGTATTCACAGCCATACAGTAAGAATGTAATTTACAAGCAATAGTTACAACCGAATAAAGCAATGTTTATTTACATGCACTTAAACAGTTTCTACTTTGCAAGACATGGCGCCATGACACGCATTCACACAAAAGCAAAGGAAAGACCCCCTCAAAGGCAAGGGAGTCAGACTGGGCCCATGGGCCTAAAGTGCGTGGAACCTGGATGAGTGGCCAGGTCCACGAGACTGAAGGGTCTGACCCACGCCCTTGTGGCGCGATGGCGGGCAAGCCGCGATGTCGGTGAAGCTGCGCCTGGCTTCGTGCCCCTGGCGTGGTCGGCGAGCTCTCTCCGGTGCTCCCCGTCTGCCTTTACCGTTGGCCTCGAGCTCCGTCTTCCGACTTGACTGCCCCGCTGCCACTCCACTGCTCCCACTTGGTTCTCTGCCGACGTACTGCACACCTTTCTTCTTCCGCGAGCTCGCACTTATATAGCCCGGGGGAGGGGCGTCTATGTAAATTTCTGGATCACAGCGGGTTCGGAGGCAGGGCTATGCCACCCGATGCTCAGTCATTGGGCGGATGAAAAGGGGGTGTGAAGCATTCCTGATCCGATTTACGAGGCGAAAGGAACGCATTCACAGCCCATGACACGGCGTGTGGTAGAAAGGCGGAGTTGGTGGGAGTTTGGTTGTTGGCGGGCGTCGTTTGAGAATGGCGGTGAAGCGATGTTTGCGGGATGGAGTTGTGGAGGTAAAGAGGAGAAGGTGGTGGTGTTTGAGTTGTTGGGGGATTATTGGTCCAAAATAATGACAGAGAAAAGAAAAACGGGTATCTCAAAGGATCGCAGCCCGGTGAACATGGAAATTCCCTTTAAACAACGGTGGGGAAATCTAACTACACAATTACTTGTCGTCATAACTGATCTAAGGTCCCTTTATGGTGTATTGCGAATTTCCACCGCCGTAACAATATTGCTGTGGCACTGTTCATAATGAAATCGAATCTTTCCTCTTGCGTATGCATACTCCAGTTGTTAAATGATGGTTTATTGACAAAATTGCACACATGAAGAAGTCAGGCCAGTTTGTCGAGACCTTTTTGCTTGGTCAGTCTCAAAAGGTCCTGCAAAGCTCCTCTCCCTAAGTGAGGAAGATTATACATCCAAGTAAATGTTCTGCATTGTGTACATTATCTGAAGATGGAGATTTGCATTTTTGTCTGCTCTCAAAAAAGAATAAAATAAAATAGGATCAGGGAACAAAGTGAAGCAATTTCAGGAAAAATTAAGGGACATAATTTATGACCTTTTTTGGGCACAATGCACGATGTTTGCGTGATCTAACACTTTAAAATCACAGATTTTGTATTTTGATTCACACCAATTTGCTGAAATGTGTGTGTGTGTCCGTCCGTCCATCCGTCCGTCCGTCTGTCCACACTATACATTTTTAGCTTATCTGGAATTGGACTTCCCTATAAGGTATTGTGATAATGTGCCGTCTGTCCATCCGTCTCCTAGTTCGACTTCTCCGGCCAAACTACTGGGCCGATCCAGCTGAAATTTGGCAGCAACGTTCTGCTCCCGACTTTTTTGTTTTTGTTAACGGGGATTGCAAAATTTGTTCCAGTCACGTGACTAAAAGGAGGTCAAAAATGGCGGATTCAGTAAATTCCTTCAAAAATATTTTTCTCCTGATACACCAGTCAGAATGCTACCAAATTTGGGTTACAACATAAGGTCAGGACCAAGATAAGCTGCTGGTCCAATGGTCCTTTTTGTTTATCAAATTTTCAACAAACCTTGATTTTGAGAATATAGAGAAAATCTATCTATAATAATAGTCGTGTGTGTGTGTGTGTGTGTGTGTGTGTGTGTGTGTGTGTGTGTGTGTGTGTGTGTGTGTGTGTGTGTGTGTGTGTGTGTGTGTGTGTCCTCCATAACTCCAAACCATGAAAATGAAACCGAGCAGCCTGAAACTTTGCACGCATTCTAAAGGAACTTCAAGGAAGTGCATGAGGAAAATTGGTTATTTGGGTTAATTAAAACACCCCTTTTGAAGATAATTAACGGCCTTTTTAAAATTATTTTCTTTGTCGGGCGCATCCTCGGCCACCTCACTCTCCCTCCAGCGGCATCCTCAGTTACCTCGCTGGGGTCTTAATTTGCCTTTTTATTTTTTGGCCTGCTCAACCATGCCTTGACTTGAAAACAGCCGCGATGATTTCTTAACAATAATTTTTTAACCCCCCCCACTTTCCTCACTCGTTTTATGGAATGCCTGATCATCATACCTACAAATCACTGGATACGTTGCAATGCTTATAAACGCCCAGAGACACCAGCATTCGTGGCTTTATTTCATTTCCGCACATGCCATAACCTCGAGAATCACTTAAACTAAGCCAAATTACAAAATTTTAACTCCAGAATTGAACTTGGCAACAGTTCCGATCTCTAAAAAGTGTTCATTTGTCTGATTATGTATGTATTAAAAATGTGTTCATGTCCATGGGGAATGGAGAGGGGAGGAGTTTTGGAGGACTGAGGAGGTAAGTGTGAGGGGAGTGGGAAGAAAGGTAGTGATAGGAAGGGGAGGGAAGGGTCAGCATGATAAAAACGTGCCCAAACAGCAACATTTTCTTTTTAACCGCCAGTTTTACATAAAACTGGGCTGGAGCATTTAAAACCCAAGCTTTCAACCTGGTAAAGGCCTGCCTGCCTGCAAGCATGCAAGCTCGCACATGCGGTGACCTTTGCACCATTCCGGGAGCGTTACTCCGAATCATCTGAGTCGTACATGTTGCACTCTGAGGAAGCAGTTTTAAATTCCAAACTAAACCGTCAGTCTTTAACAGTCCCCTTAACAGAGGGAGAAGGATCGGGGATGAGGGAGGGGGAGGTGGGTGGGGTGGAGGTTGGAAAGGGAGAGGGGGCAGTGAGGGGAGTGGCGAGTGAGGGGAAAGGGAGAGTGAGAGAAGAGGGAGAGTGGGGGATTCCAGCATATGTAACGTCCAATTTAAGTCCATCTGAGAGGTGGCACACTTAGTGATGAATCGCCCTGCCTGTGAAACAACAGGATGACAGTTTATAAACTGGTTCGGAATTCAAACCCAGGCCAGACAGCTTAGAGCGAGCATGCATACCTCTCGGATATCCTGCCTTGATGTAGCGATTCATTGCTTTTTAACAACTGAAAACACTTTTTACTCATTGTCATCATCCAATTTATTTTGCCCTCTTAACTCCGGAGATGCCCCCCTCAGAGAGAGCCACGCAGTGGCATCACCATGGAAGCTTGTAGAGATCAAACCTTGAAAAGCGCTCCAAGCAAGCACTTCAACGAAATGGTTGAAGAAACTTTAAAAAAAGAAATGTTTAATTTTTTTAATGTATCTATCTCTGTCTAAGTGATGAGTGTTATAATGAAAGAAGATGAACAAAAAGGGGAAACCTTTAACTAAAATTGCACATTTTCAGTGAGCGAGGGACCACACAACACAGGGCCAAATGCAGGCGAGTAAGGACTGAACCTTGTTCAAGTTGATCAACATATTCAATGACTTGTGTGAACACTTTTTTTGTGTGTGTGTATGGTCAAGGCTTGGAAATGAACAACCAAGCAGCTTGTATAGTGCTTGCAAAGTGTCTTAAGCATTCAAGCAGGCACTCCAATAAAACTTTATAAGGAGCAGCTGGCTTGGCAAGCGATTAGCGATCGCCGATCAGTCATGTAAACACCATGCACCCGGAGACACCCGGAATGTCAAACAATGTCCGAATTGGACAAATTAACACTTTTTTTTTTTTAGAGGTCTGAATTTCTGCTGAGATAAATTTAGAAATTTAAATTTTGAGATCTGGTTGAGATCAAGAGATTCTCGAATGTGCGGAAATTGAATAAAGCCAGGAGTGCTGGCATCTTCGGGCATTTATAAGCATTGCAATGTATCCAGCGATTCGTAGGTTTGATGATCAGGCATTTGATGATGTGACCGAGGACATTGGAAAAAAAAAAATTATCATTAAGAAACTGTTGCGGTCTTTTCCAAGTCAAGGCATTGTTGAGCAGGCCAAAAATAAAATGGTGAATTCAGACCCTTGCGAGGTGACCAAGGATGAGCCTTGATTGAAGAGAATTAAATAAGGCCGTTGATTATCTTCAAAAGGGGTGTTCTCATTAACCCAAACACCCAAATTTCATTCATGCACTCCCTTGGAGTTTTCTTGGTATGCATGAAAAGTTTCAGGCCACTTGGTTTCATGGTTTTGGAGTTATGGAGGATACACACACACACGGACACACACACACACACACACACACACACACACACACACACACACACACACACACACACACACACACACACACACACACACACACACACACACACACACAAAAACACACACACACACAAAAACACACTCTGACACACAGCACTGACATTTATTATTATAGATTGAGTTTCAGTGTGTCTATCCATGCCATAACTTCATCTTTTTTTTGTCATCTAATCTTTTGTCAAATATTCAACAAATCCTTGTGAGAATATGGAGAACACAAATTAATAATATGTACAATTATTTTGTTTTTTTTAACTGTGGTTTTTGTCGAGTGTAGTTTGAGTAGAAAGCAAAGGCGAATGGGCTTTGCATCTTGAGATCCTTTCTAGTCAAATGTTATTTTTGATTTTTGTGCCTCCGTTGATGAAGGCATTATGTTTTTGGGTTGTACGTACGTAGTCTGTCCATGCTAATTTTCTCTGTTTTCTCTGCAACCGCTTATCTGATTGACACAAAATTTTCACCGTAGGTGCGACTACTCATGTAGAATGCTTTAATGATAATTATGATGTCATAGGTCATGTGGTGTGGCAGCCGTGTTGGAAAAAAGGAAAAACCTTAGACCTCTGTATCTCCGAAACCGTTCCATGAAAAAATATGAAACTTGGCCTATGTGAAGTATTCCCCATTGGAAACGAGTGATTTATTTTTATTTATTTTTGATGATGACATAGGTGGCTTCATTTGACATAATTGCATTAATCGAACGCTTTATCTGATCAGTATGAAAATTTCTGAGGGTCATCTCAGACTAAATTGTATGGAGGAAAAAAAGAAGATGTTATCGGTCACGTGGTTTGGCAGCCATGTTGCTTTTAACATTAAAACCTTCAAAAATCTTCTTCTCCGAAATGGCTGAACAGATCGAGATGAAACTTTACAGGTATGATCGCCTATCCATGAGGAACAAAAAGTTCTCCACATGTGATGTCATAGGTCACATGGTTTGGCAGCTATGATTTTTTTTGAAGAATAAACCTTTAAAAATCTTCTTCTGCAGAACGGTTTGACAGATCGAGGGGAAGCTTCACCCACATGTTCCTCAAGCCTTGGGGATACCAGGGTGATAACGAATAATAGGTCACATTCTGGCATCCATATTTGATTGAATGAAAATATATTTTTTTAATTATATCTCTTGAACCACTTCATCAATCGACATGAAATGTCACAATTATAATTGAGTAGTCATGGGGAATGTATAGGATTAAATTTCATCCTGATGGGATGCATGGTCTGGCAGCCAGAATTATTTAATATTTTGAATCTGGGTTCAGGGATTTAAATCAAACTTGGTTCAAGTATGATCATGATGTAATAATGTGGGCGGAGCGATATCTGGTGACGTCGCGACGTCAAAGAGTGCCCTTCTCGTTCAAAACAAATAATATTGAGAATAGCAGCAAGGTATGTGTATGAACATTATCTTTGTATTACATCCTCCAATTATTGCCATTTTTGTGGAGTTCAAAGTATTTCCCATCGAAGAGAAAATGATCACATCAAAGGTGGGAAGTGAAAGCTATAATTGAACCTGAAAGTTTGAGTTGTCATGATTTGACAATTGAGGTGGCCTTATTTATTGACTCTCTTTAATTGCAATGTCTTTGACCAAGAAGCTGGTTGATTTTTAGCTCAACTGGAACAGTTCAGGTGAGCTTATGGGATGGCGCATCGTCCGTCTTGCCGTAAACACAAACAGCTTCTCAGAACTGCTGATGGGATTGTGGCTAAACTTGACTAAAATGATGTGTGGTAGAACACAAGTTTGCTCATGGTGTCCTCATCCTCCTCCACCTAAGAGTTGGTCATCGTAAGGTTGAAAGGTTCCAAAAGCACTTGAATTTCAATCCAGTTTGACCAACTTTAAATTTGTGATCAACGACCCAAGGGAAATAGAGACTGTTAACAATGACATCATCAGTCGTCAGTCATGTGGTATGGCAGCCATATTATTATTATTAGACCATAAGAAAACCTTTATAAATCAACTCTGAAACCGTTCAACTGATCGATACGAAACTTTACATATGTGATTGACTAAACGTAGGAAATATATAGTTGTAGAATTCCACCCGCCGGCGTGCAAACGACCGCGTCTAACCAATAGCGGTCACTTCGCCCACCGAACGGACAATCCAGTCGCGGCTTTCCGGATCAACGCCGGAAACCAGCCACGGGTGTGTTTTTAATCACACCACAACCTTGTCCGCACTCTACCCGCGCTACAGGGTCCGATCGCTAAATCTTCGATTTACCTAATTATTCGCGCGCGTAGGTTACCGAGAGATTGTACCTCAACGGGACCGTTGCAAACGAGCGGCTTAAGCAGCTCGCTTCCTTTTGGGATAACCGAGCGGGGTATTATCGCGCAGTCCTGTTGGACCCGATCACTTTACCGGCGATTTAAAAACCAACTATATTCCGAGTGCAAGATGGGGCAGTTCAATGAGGGAATGGACGCAATGAACAGATATACATTCACACAAGGACATTTATTATAATAAAGCACGTATGCAATTAAACAAGGCAAAACACTTATGCAATTATACAAGCAACAAAAGCACGACAAAGGAACTACAACCGTCTACTTATTATGTACAGTCACTTGCACTTAACAGCAGCTCCGACTTATTAGACGGGCCCACGGACACACGTACGCACACACACACACACACACACACACACACACACACACACACACACACACACACACACACACACACACACACCCAATAAATAGTGGCAGAGGCCTTTAATAATGAGCTCCAGCTCGGAGGACAGGTGAGCTGAAACCCAGAGCCTATCTCAAACCTCTCCACTCGTGTGGTCTTCAAGTTGTTCGGACCCAGGCTCCAGCGAGAGCGAGCTGGATCCAATCGCCGTGAGCTGCGATCCTTCCCGAGCTCCCACGAATCCTCTTGCGCTTCTCAACATGTGCTGGTGAGACGAGGCACCAATCCTTCCCGTCGATGCATCGCTTCCCCGAGGAACCACCTCCAAGAAGAGGTCGATGAGTTGCACCAAGCTGGGAAGCAAAATGGAGAACAAAGAGCTCCACAAACCAAGAAGAGGAAGAAGCCACCATTCGCAGCTCAAGCCGAGCAACCGGTTCAACTTCCTTCCAAAACAAAGCAGCTCGAAGCAAAAAGCTCTCCCAAGCCAAACAGAAGCCAAAGTTCACTGAACCATCAAAGCAAAAAGCCTCCAAAAAGCTCTCCTGAGCCACGCCTCAGCTGAAGCTCACTGAGCCAGCTGAAGCAAAAAACTTCCGAAGGCCTCAACCCTAACGCAAGCCAAACAGGACCCGAAGGTCTGCTGAACGACTACTCTCTACTCCCTTCTCCAACTCTGCCCAAACACGAACAAAAGAAAAGATCTCCTCTTATCCTTCTCCCGCCCTTCCCCCACTCCCGGCGTGACTCATGACTCATGCCCTCGTGCTCCATCCCCCGCTCAGCCACGGGTGGGAGGGAGTTGTTGACATCATGAGTCACTGGATGGCAGGGTTCTTCCTCTTCGCAGAAGAGGGGGAGGGATGTCTCCATTGTTCGTTCCCTAACTATTAAATCGATCCGCAGCGCATCTAATCGATTTCTGAACATTTAAGCAACTAGTACGGGCCCGTAGGTGCGTAAACGATGACTGGATTGGGGCATTATTTCAATTAGATCGGACCATCCGTATCATAAATGGCCATAACTTGGGAAACACCTGGGAAACATACTCAGGTCTCCAGAGTCAATTGTGACGTCATATCAAATGAAGAAGAATTGTGACGCCCCCTCTCTCACCCCCCCCCGTGAGTTATCTAGGGAACAAGCACTTATCGACATAGCTGACTAAAGGAACCTGTATGTTGTGTGCAATCAAATTCCCAAATTCGTAACAATATCTTGATGACAATGGTGCCATTGGTCACATGGTCTGGCAGCCATATTGAATCAGGAAAACTGTTAAAATTCATCTTCTTTGAAACCGCTTAACAAATTAATGCAAAACTTAAAATATATGATTGACTACCTATGGGAACATTTGATTAAAAGAAGCTGATCCGAAAGATAATATGGCCACCAGTGATGTCATAATGCAGAAAGTGGGCAAAATCTTGAGAAATATGAATTATAGACACCTTGGAGTTGCACCTTATCAAATGGCTAATTTTGACATAACCGGAAGTGATGACATCACGCTGGAAATGGGCAATATCTCAAAAACTAAGGCTCATGGACACTATGTCAATACTATTTGACCTCAAATTGTGTATTCTAAATCCAGCTCTTATTTTTACCCTGATCCATCCATCATGCCACTTTTTGGCAATCAGCCAGGTGAGCTACAGGATCATTAATCCTCTATTTTTGTTTAATAAAAGTTTTTTTTTGAATAGGTAGCAGTTCTTTGCCAGTATGAGGTGATAATAATGGGTGGATGCATGAAGAAGGGAAACTAATTGTTGATGGAGGGTTCTGTAGTTGTATGAACATCATTATTACAGTCAGGGTTAACAGCTTTCTCTTTGTTGTTGTTGTAGGTTCCACTTGTACAGACAAAGATTTTAAATGTCTTGATGGTGATTGTGTGAAGAAGATTAACCCCGAGTGTGATAACCAACCAGATTGCTCGGACAACACCGATGAAGAAAATTGCGGTGAGAGTTTACATTATGGTCATTGCATTGTAATGGTTGCATATACGGTGATTGTGATTCATTTCCAAGGTTTATTGTGTTTTTGCTGGCTCTGTCCTCACAAACACCATTGCCATCTTTTACGTATTCCAATTTAAACTGCCCATCAGCATCCATGGCTTTCTGGAGTGGAGCATCCACATGTAGAGTGACCCCCCAAAAAAGGAAACCTATTCTATTTAATATAAAATCTTAATTTATCACTCAAATGGAACAATATTTGGCACATTATCTTGAATAGTCCATGACTGACTGTGCTTAAACGATGTGCTCCAAAGGTCTGCCACTGCACTGTAAGCACCTGTGGATTCGAGGGGAAAAATGGTTGATCAGTCTGATGCACTCCGCAGTTGGAATTAGGCACGTTTTATCGATAACTAGCAAAGTTACGCAGCATTGCCCAAGTATTAAATATTGAAAAGAAGGATTAAGAATCCAGGTGTGCCCATGTGCCCTATTAATTTCTCCCCATGTGCCATTTTGAGGACATAGTCATACATACATACATACATAAAGGAGACAAACATATCCATAGTCACAATTGCTCCGTTACACCATAATCTCCCCTGCCCACCTTCCCGCTCCCACCTCCACCAAACCACCATCTCCCTCCCCCCTTCCCCACCCCCACACCACTATCTAAATACATATATATATTTATATTTATATATATATATATTTATATATATATATATATATATATATATCATTATATATATATATATATATATATATATATATATATATATATATATGTATATATATATATATATATATATATATAACGGTCAAAAGTTTTAGAACACACCCATTTATCCCGTTTTTACTGAAATTTAAGCAGTTTAATGTTTCAATGTATTCTGATATTAAAGCATAGAACAAATAAGCAATTGCAGATAAAAATAGAAATCATGGAATCGTTTTGTTGAACAAAATTTAATCTAAATTTTTGACTCATCAAAGTAGCCACATTTGCAGATATAACAGCCGAACACACTCGTGGCATTCTTTCTACAATGGAAATCAAATATTGTTCGGAGAGTTCTTCCCAACACTGTTGCAGAAGTTCCCACAAATGTGTTACACTTGTAGGTTGCTTTGCTTTCACTCTTCTGTCCAGTTCATCCCAAACCAGCTCGATGGGGTTTAAGTCTGGAGACTGTGCTGGCCATTCCATGATTTGAAGCCGACTGTCTTGTCCTTTTCTTCTAAAGTCGTTCTTACATAGCTTGGAGGTATGTTTTGGGTCGTTATCTTATTGTAGGATGAACCCCTGACCAACTAGGTGTAGACCAGAGGGTATTGCATGGCGCTGCAAAATGCTGTGGTCGCCCTTTTGGTTCAGGGTGCCAGTCACTCTGTGCAAGTTGCCGACTCTGGATCCAGCAAAAGAGCCCCAGATCATCACGCTTCCTCCTCCATGTTTGACAGTTGGTGTCACACACTGAGGAACCATCCTTTCTCCTACTCGACGGCATACAAAAACCCTGCGTGATGAACGGAAGATTTAAAATTTTGATTCATCGGTCCATAAGACCTTCTTCCAGTTTTCAGTAGTCCACTGGCTTCATGTCCACTTCATGGCCCAGGAAAGCTTCTTTTTCTTATTTTGCCATCTTAACAATGGCTTTCTTACTGCCACTCGATCTGTCAAACCTGCAGCTCTAAGTCTTCTCTTCACAGTTGAAACCGAGACTTCCTTACTTCGACCAGTGTTAAGCTGTGTTTGAAGATGCTGTCCTGTGAGCCGCCTATCACACAAGCTGTTCTCTCAGAAACTTGTCTTCTGATTGTGTTGTGGCTTTGGGTCTGCCAGACCTCTTCCTGTCAGAGTTTCCTCCATTTTCCAAGTGCCTTTTGATGGTGTAGGAAACTGTACTCACTGACACCTTGGCTTCTTTGTTAATTGTCTTTTTCTCGCCATTATGATAGCAATATACTACTTCCTGTAGTGAAATATTGTCCAAATAATGCTTCAGAGGTTGTAGCAACACAGTCTGTTCCAACACTGCTTTTATACAGACAGACGATTTGTAACTAATCAACAAAAGTTGGGACACCTGAAGGAATTGTTTGCATCAACTTTCAAGGCTTAATTTACTTCCATTGCTGCAGAACAGCTGCAGTTGCTCACCCATTACTTGTTCCCTGAAAAGGGCCTTTTTTAACAACTCTGAAATTTACATTATTTTTCAGTTTTTGATAACCTAAACTTTACTTTTTTACCTCTGGTAGTTTAATGCTTAGCTTTGTACCATTTTCAGGTTATTCACTGGACTTGAACTGCTTAATTTTCTCAAGCACAAGAGATATTACATAATGTGTATTGTTGAAGTACTTGTATGTTTAATTACAATACTACAGTGATTAATAGTGTATAATTGTTACGAATCCCTCAATTTGGGTAATACCTAGGTCCACAGGGTAAAGACTTCCCCGAGTTTAACGATGCCCCACATGTTTCTCTCCGACATGGGATTGATGAGTCATGGACCCAGCAACACACCACGTTCAATCTATTTATTACGTATGCAATTGATCTTTTTTTTCCTGGTGAGAGCATTGGTATCTAAATAACCTGAACACTAAGTAATCTATGTTCGTACCATAAAAGTATTACCACACGAGCAGCATGGACGAACCAGTCATTCAGCTACACCTGCAGTACCTGCAAATGAACACACCTTTACATCGGCCCAGATATCACATGGTAAATATCATGGGATTCAGTTCAATGGAGTTTATAAATGAATTATTAAAACATATTGTGGGAGATCAAAGATCCTTTGTGCAATTCTAGTTATTCCTTAGCACATGTTTTAAATAAGGATAAAGGGATATTTTACATAATGGTATAATGTTTTAGATAAGGGTATATGTAATAATAATGATAATAGGTAAGGGTATGTCGGCGTCAAGCGGGTTGAGGCGGTCTCTGAAAACACATTCGTGACGTCTTATGTGGCAATAACCGACCTATTCGTGATGAATTTCCATGAAGAGCACCATTTGAAAACTCAAAGGTTGGTGTTTAAGGACAGGGGAGTGATCTCTTGAGTTTAAGGAAAAACTTAAGGTGTATTTGAATGTACAACGAACCTCAAATTAAGGATAAACTTCAAGAAATATTTAACTATACTTGGTATACCCTCAAAGCTTTCGTCCGCAGCCTGATGGAGTACTGCTCTCTCCTCTGGGCTGGTGCTCCTGCCTCCCACCTTTCTCGGCTTCACGCTGTTGAAACCAAGGCATTTCGGATCATTGGCATCTCTCGTGATGAGGCTGAGTCTTTGGGCCTCTCACTCCCTCACCGCAGGCAGGTTGGTGGTCTTTCTGTCTTCTACCGTCTCCTCTCCGGTCTCGCCCCCCCCACCCCCGCTTTGTCTGCGATTTGTCCCCACCATATTTTCGCAGGGCGCTCAAGGTCCGCCAACAACCCCCTTCTGGTAAAACTACCAAAACCACGAATCACTGCTCACCTTCACTCTTTCATTCCTCTTTTTTTCCCACCTTTGGAATAAACTTTGTCACTTTGTTCAATCCCATTCTTCCCTCCAGGCCTTCAAAACAGCTGTTCACACCACCTCTTATCATCCCCCATCCAAGTCCTTGATCTTTTCTACCGCCGTTAATCCACCCCAAACCCACCTCCTTCAAATTCCCTGCTTTCCGTCCTGAAACTCCCTGTAATGTCCCTCTTGTATACCCCATGTTCCTCACCCCATCTCTCTCCCTTCCACAGATCTCCTAACATCTCTGTTCCCCACTGTTTTGTCCTTCCCACTCCCGCCCCTCTTGTCTCATGCCCCCCTTGCTGTGCGTTGTGTTAGCTCTCATATGAGCCTCGACAAGGTATACAAAAAACAAACAAACTAAATCTTCAAATCTTTCTTTGGGGATGCTTTCTGCAGCCAGGCCTAACTTCGTAGCCAGGTAGGGCATGATTTTCGAGAGATGAAGAAGTAGAGACTTCTTGGGAGCCTTCTTCGTTGCATGTTGGTTCTTGCTTGTCCTCTTTGCTGTTCTATATTATCTTTTTTTTAATATAATCTTACATGCATCCTCAGGACACCATTTAGATGTCAAAATATATAAATGGAATCCAGCTCTCTATCAGCTTGTCGGAGGGGGAGGGCTGCTTGGATGCTATTGGACAATATAAACTCTTTAGAAGTTCAGGTTTGTGAGGAAATGAATTATTTTCTGGATTCATAATGTGTACACATTTGGAGAGCACTCACATTAAGTGTGCTGTGTGCAGACTGTGGTATGAGGGTATACCAACCAACTCGTGTGGTTGGTGGTCAAGATGCTGAGAAGGGTGAGTTTCCATGGCAGGTGAGTCTACATTTGCAGGAGTATCATGCTTCTCATCCCACGCACACCTGTGGTGCGTCCATCATCTCTGAACGTTGGCTTGTTTCTGCCAGCCACTGCTTCCAGGAGGGGTGAGCATGTGCATTTATTTTCGTATCACTTTGTCCTGATTTAAGACAAGGTTGTGTAGAGCAAAGAAAGAAAGGTATTGCATGTAAGATGACGATTAAACATATGTCATAGATATTTTAAATTATTTTACACGTTTGAGTTGGCTTGTGTCACATTCGCATCTGTTCTCATGGCTCCATGATGGATAGGCTATCAACTTCAGATCCCATATTCATACTCTATAAAGTCCCATATACATGCAATATTGTCACATGGACGCTCTCCATCATGCAGTCATGAAAACGCATACACTGAGGTCTTGCCTCGAAAGACGGCCGAGCTTAGAGCTAAATTTGGTTGGTCACACACCAAAGCAATTGGGTGAGTGGTTCGATTCTGAGCATGGACGAATCCCACGCTGATTATCAGGGTTTTCACTTGATTTAACGATTTCCACCAGGGATGTCCAATTCACCGAATCAAGTGACAAGTGGGAGGTGGAGGGCGGAGCAGGCATTCACAATCTTTTTTTAAAATAAGGATTTATTTAATTATGAAGACTCAGACATGAGGCACATTTACAGACAGATCCAGCAGGATGACGGACAGGCAATTAATAATGACAATAATACATAACTAAACACTTACGATGCAAGAAAACAATCCCCTCTCAAGACACCGACACACACACACACACACACACACACACACACACACACACACACACACACACACACACACACACACACACACACACACACACACACACACACAACAGGCAAAGTTTTTTTTCAGAATTAACTTGCAGTCTCTGGAGGAACAGCATAGAGAGGAGCAGAACAGGTTCATACTGGCCAGAGATAGCAGCACGGTGGTCAACAACAAGAATACCCCTGGCAAAAGAGTGAAGTTCCGATGTCATGGAGTGTCCGCAGTGAAAGAGTAAAGCTCCGATACTGCAGTGCATCCCAGATGAAAAGAGCAAATGCTGCTCCTTTGCTCCTCAAAAGTTACCCCTCCCACCTCTTCTTGCCCCTCTCGTAATGCGGCTGAGACGGCATCTTCGCACTGTTATGCCAATCACTGGGGTGGAGTCTTCCCCCTGTGTAGCCAATCATACAATGCCCGTTGACTTCGTCTTGCCAGTGGGTTCCTCCAATAGGAAGCTGTCTTTGCTGCCACAGTATGAGGATCCTCTCAGGGAGCCCTGCTACAGTGTGATGACTGATTGCAGCCATGATGTCATGCCCTTGGGCTTGCACAGATGCTGGAGGGAGGGGGCGAAGGGAGTGACATTCTCATGCTGCAGAGGTCACCTCATATAAATGACCCTCTTGGGGATCCCCTTGCCTGGCTTTTGCTGGTTCATATCTGGTTCAGACAGATCATGTGACGGAATTTCTCTGGATATGGAACAATAAAGATTACTATTATGATGACTATTATTAACCTTGATAACCTCTCTATCACAAATAACACACCTTCCAACATAATCCAAAAACAGGCCAACTTAACTCTGAAGTTCTTGATACAGGTGAAAACTAGGTGGTATTCATAGATTATAACTTACCCTGTGCAGTCTTGAGACACAGTTGTTTTTTTTTTTTTAAGTTTTTTTTTTTTTCTTCTTTGTTTCAATCTTGTGCCAGACCATTGACCGATGATGTCACTTTTATCAAACTATATTTCCCATGGGTAGTTGATCAATTCGTTAAAGTTTTGCATTGATTGGTTAGCGGTTTCAACAATTGCAGAGAATTTTTTTGTCATACTGACGTTGCATAAAATCAAGCGTTGCACTTGTGAAATTATGACGTCATAATAAAGGCAGCGATGACATCATCATTAACATATCTTATTCCCCGTGGGGAGTACATTACAATGAGCCACGTTTTAATGTTTTCCATGGAGTAGTTTCAGAGATATAGAAGTGCAAAGTTTTTCAGTTTTTCCAAGATGGCGCCTGTACCACGTGACATATGACATCATCATCATTGAAAAATTCTACAGGAGGCGGCGCACTTATTTGGAAAAATTTGTGTCAGACTAGCGGTTGCTGAGAAAATGAATTTTTAAAATGCAGACGTACGTACGGCACACGGACGCCACCGATCACTTAACCCCACCTTTTGCTTCACCAGCACAGGGTAATGATGTCTCCTCTATCAGCACGTGGTCCATGCTAAGGGCCCACATTTTTGATAACTACCCCATGTGTAACTATATTTTTGTCCATTGTGTACCAGTGTCCTTGTTATTCATGCACATATACACTGTTGTCTTCTACTGTCTGTGTCGAATGTGATTGATACACAAACTCGCCCATGGCCCGAAGATCAATATACCAAGCTGAAAAATGAGTTCATCTTGGCACCTGAGATTATTATTTTGGTATTTTAAATATTTTTATACCTGCATACTGCATTCTATAGATGCGATTAGGAACTGAAATAAACCTTTATTCATGAACTGAAGGCAATAAATTAGATGGATTCCCAAACTTGGTGGACTGATTGGGTGTGTGACAAGGAATAATCGATGAGATTTTGGTGAAGATCCATATCAGGACCTGGATATTAGAAGTTTTTAATTTTTTTAAGTGAATCTTTGCCATTGAGAGATGAGGCCAAACATTATATACATCATGATATTTGAAAAAGTTGTGGGTGGATTATGACAACTAGGTGGATGAGTCCCCACACCCATAGGTGACAGGAATAAGCGGATTAGATTTTGGTTAAGGTGCGGATCCACATCTGGCCTATCGGTGAGATACAAAATGTAAACTTTTCAGACTGGCGGAGGACTAAGTGCCATTCTCGGTGCTCTTTATAATGTTGCTGTTATAGCAGTCAGTCGCTCAAACTCCTGGATCTCACTATCAGCCGTGATCTTTGTTGGGCAAACCACATTTCAAAATTGGCCTCCAAAGCTCGTCGCCAACTGGGCATCCTCTGTCATATATAGTCCTTCCTTGGCACACTGGTACTCATTTTGCCGACCTCGGAAGGATGACAGAATGAGTCAACCCCACATCGTGTTAATTCAACAGCCGACAGGGGCTCAAACTCAGGACTCAAAGATCCCAAGCCAGCCACCCTAACCGCGAATCCAACTCCAGGTTTATTCAGTTACCCTCATATCGTTTCACTGGTCAGCCGAGACCATTACCCAGGATGTGACCCCTTCTGGACACTACGCAGTTGCTTGGAATCATATGTAAGAGGTTGCAAGTGTAAACCAGTGCCTGAACCAATCACGAAAGCGATGTGACGCAGTTACCTCAAGGTCGAATGTACTACCCCTCCTTGCTTCTTCCATACACCCTTGTTTCCAGACACATCTTGGGAATTTGGCAGTCTGGCATGCTGTTGAACCGCTTGCCAAGCTTTCTTCTTGTAGATTACAAGAACACATTTGTTTTCCTGCTTCGCTGGCTTTCTTCACTCACACAGTCAATGAGTATCTTTCAATGGAATCCTCTATTCTCTCTCCGTAGAGTTGGAATGCTCCTAGGCAGCATCTTTAGCCGAGTCCTGTTCATTGCATAAATTAATGACCTCTCCAATCCTCTGGAAAAGCCCTCCTTTCCTGTTTGCAGATATCTATACATTATCCCAAACAAGCAGATTACCCACCCTCCCGGCGATCTTGTTCCAAGCATGCAACACGTTCTTCTGATGCATACCTTTATTTGGGTCGTGTATCGGCAAAGAAAAAAAAAACCGGGTTACATGCGTGAAGCAAAAACATACCCACTGCTAAAAAACAACATACTTATAATTCATCTCACTGCACTGGAAAACAGGAAAGGAATACTGCACTGTAAATGGTGGAGACTTGTAATACCCTCCCCCACCTGTAGGTGGTGCTACACGATACACATTTACAGAGAGAATTTGATTTCCCCCCTATTCTCCCCCCTCCCCACCCGAGACCACCGGTAAAGATAAAAACACCCCTATACATGAATTAGGTCATGCCGATCATCTGTAGCAAGTCTGGATATAGTCGGCCCAGAACTGAAGGAGGAGTAGCACGGCAAACACACAAACACTGGTCCGTGAATTATAGTAAGGATAATTCCACATCCCATTGATAGGCTGGCAGCAGCAGCAGCAGCAGCAGCAGCAGCAGCAGCAGCAGCAGATTCCCTCTCCACTGACCTGAAAATTAATCCCATTCTTGTTTAATATATGGAACATGTCCTTCAATCCAGGTCAGACTCACATTCTCCTTGTCTCTCTGGAATAAACAAACGTACCCACCAATTTATTTCCATGATCAATTGCTGGAAGAAGTTCAGTTTCAATATTTGTGACCTTGTATCTTTTGTCATCATTGGCAAATCCCCCAAAGAAGCAGAAGCGAATGGCCTTATACTGTCCGCGAACAAATCGGTAGGTTTTCTACCACCTCTCCTCAGTTCTTTTCCCCTCTGCTCTTTCATCCCTTTGTCTTGACCCAGTACCTCCAAGTCGTGTTTTTCCAGCAAACCCCATCTCTGTGGGACTCCAAAATTCCTTTGTTCTTCCTTTGTTCCACTCCATTCCTTTGTTCTTCTCTTCTCACATTTGTGGAATCTCTTTTCCGCAGTCTCTTCAATCACTCCACTCTAGCACTTCAAGTTTGTCGGGTACCATCCTTTCAGTCCATCCTCCATCCCTGCCTGTGGCATTTTCTATCATCATTATACCTCAACCAGCATCTCTTTCCCCCCTCCCAACTGATCTCACCCCATTTATCTTCATGATGCTGTTTCCTTCCATTATTTTTTGCCTCTATTTCTTCCCTTAGTTCATATTCTTATTGTTTCATTGGTAGGTTGTCCTACTGTCCCACTGTCACTACATTATTTTCTACTGCCTGTCACTTTGCTCTTCTATGAGCCTAGACTTTGTATTTTTTTGTTGTTGTTTGTTTCAGTTTCAGATGGTTTCCTTTTGATAAGATTATGTATTCTGGGAAAAAACAAAAAGACCTAAAAAAATTTGTTTTTTTAAAACATTGAGTGCTTCTGTGACTGATTAAGTCTGACAAGTACAGCCTGAATGAGTTGATCTGTTCCTATTTTCATTACATAAACCAAGATTTCATGATGATTTCACATCAGTTTTCAGGTCATTGGAGAATAAATGAGGTACAAAATGGAGTACCTTCCAGAGAGACAGGGTCAGAATGCGAGTCTTACCTGGATTGAAGGACATGTTCCATATATTAAACCAGAATCAGATTAATTTCCATGGTCAGTGGAGAGGGAAGCTGCTGCCGGTGCTGCCAGTGAGTTAATGTGGTCATGTCTTTGGTTGTGGTTCATTGTGAAGTTCAAGTTTGATGATGCTCGATAGCTGGAGCAAGTTTGTCTGTCACAGAAGGAAATGCAGTCAATTTCCTGGTTATTTCCATTGAGTGTTGGTGTGGCAGTTTCTTCCTGGGGGAGATGTTGAGCATTTTGTAGGATTTGTTTTGTTGGTGCACTGGATCTTTATTGAGGTGTCCTCTGATGTTGAGTTTCAAGTCTGTGAGGCTGCCAGACCATTCAATCGGTTTACAAAATGGAGTACCGCAAACGAGATGGAATTTATATTGATTTGCATTGAAATGCATGTGATATTTTCCTTGCACTCATCACTATCCATTTACTTTCCCACCCTTCTCTCCTTATAGAGGCAAAGATCCAAAACTTTGGAAGGCTTACTTTGGCCTCCACTCCCAGAATGCACTTGATGATGAGGAGGTTGTTCGTCATGATATAAAGAGGATAATAACTCACGGTAGTTACAACAGCTGGACTTATGACTTTGATATTGCACTTCTGGAACTTGAATCTCCAATAAGGTACACATATCAAATCAGACCAATATGCCTGCCAGCAATGACGCACAACTTCCCAGTGGGCAAGAGCTGTACGATCACTGGCTGGGGTTCAACAAAGGAGAGAGGTTCGTATTGATCGCAAATATCCTTGGCCTGAGATATGGACTGATAATGATTAACTGATGGTGAATTAATTTTTTTTCTTTATATTATCACTTCATGACTGATTGCTCTGCTCTTTTGGTTCAGAGTCAGTAAGTGACCACTATATTCGTTATTGGTGTGTGTGTGTCTGTCTGTCTGTCTGTTTGTCCCGAGCATAGCTCCGTGGGTTTTGATCCGATCCTGATAAAATTTTGGTGGGAGGTTTATATCATGATCTAGTTGTGTTTTCCTGAGAATGGGCGTGGTGCGCCCATTATGGGCTGAACCACGCCCAAAAAACATGTTTTTAGGGGATAGCGATTTCAATTTGCATCTTCTCCGAGGGGGTTTGTCGAATCTGGCAGGGGTTTCGGTATTTGGTTAGCCCAATGGCACCTGCATAGCACCACGGAGCTCGATTTTTCATTTTCATCCCAAGGTCAAGGTCACAAGGTCACGAACTTAGAAAATTGTGAATTTTGACATAATCATATGACCGCCCAAACTTTGAGAGGTCAGATGACAATATTTTTTTATGCAAAATATTGAGGTCATTCCCCACCTAAAGTCTTGAAACCATTTTGCTCTATCTCGATCACCTTGCCCGTGGCGCCCCGTTCAAGTTTGTTTTTACGCTGATTTCATCAAAGTATGGATAATCCGAGGAGTGTGAAATGCCATATAGCCTATATGACATCATGTTGTTCCTGGAATGTTCCAGAGGAAGTTTTGCACCAAAGGTCATAATCCTTGACCTTTGACCTTTAAAGTTCACAAAGGTCAAATTTTCAAAGTGTGGGAATCGAACCGGGTTTTCGACCTTCTTCGACGAACTAACTCCAATAAGCTATAGAACGTATCCTGTTTCCTTATTTTAATGTCCACAACATTGTTTTGTGACCTTTAAAGGTTATGCAAAGGTCAAATTTTGAAAGTTGTTGAACGAAACCGGGTTTTCGACATTTTGCAGCTAATAACCTGTCACTCGTACCACATCATGTTGATCATTTTTAAAACTTGGTCAAACATTATCACATTGTCTCATCCTTGACTTCTGAAACAATCTACATCGTCAAATACCGCTCGTGAACCATTGTCGTCTTCAGACTTGTGGTGTATTATTAGTTTGGTGGGTCACTTGGAAGAGCATGCGTCACAACCAAGGTTCTTTGATTTATCGATTGCCAAATGGATGTTAGTCGAGTGTAGTCCAAAACTTTATTTTATTCACAGGAATAACCAACAAAGCGACACTTGATACCCCAGCATGGCACTATATAAAGCAAAAGTTGACTGGCTTGCTCTCATATCTTTTACCATTCTTTCACCATGTTTTTATACTGTCACCCCACAATACTTTGAGAAAGCTGAAATAGGTCATTAACACGAGATTATTGAACACTCATGATCGATCGTTCCACTGGTCATAAAATCTATCTTCGAGCACCATCACTTATCAAATTACACTTTATTCTGTACTTACAGGTAACCTCTGGCTTCATGAAACATTCTATAAACCTAAGTAATCAGCGATTTATTTTGCAGCAAATTGTAAGTACACCAGCATGTATAAAACGTCAAAAATGTCAAAAACTGATCTGCCTCTTTACAAATATTATTACCCAAACCGACACAAATTCTTCACCAAAACAGTCATGAAATGTGATGAAAATCAAAATCGACGCACGCATCAACAAGGAAATATTTAAGATCAAATTTAAACTCTCTTCCTAAATTCATCTGTACCCTTAATCAGTTCTGGTGTAACGCAATAGTTTTGCAGTTTTGCAATAGTTTTGCCCTATCTCATGATTCTGTAATTGAGAAACTGTCTTATCCATTTATACCAATGGCTGATAATCTGTCTGAAAAATATGTTCAGCCCAAATTCCCAAAGAGATACAGCATAAGTCTCTAAATTCCACAACACAATAGCAAGGCCTTCCTTCTCCATGGTTGAGTACTTCTCTCTCTTCATCAGCTTCTCACTTGCAAAACTCACAGGGAAGAGTTTGTGATAATGTCGCTGGAAAAGAGCAACTACTCCAATGCCAGTGTCAGAAGCAGAGGTCTTGAGGACGAATGGGTTACGAGCATCCGGTATTCTCGAGATGGGTGTGTTGATGAGCTGCTTTAAGGGTTGGGTAGTCCTCCTTCCGACCCCCATGGACTGTTGTGCGAGGAAATGACGTTGAGGATAAGCTGTCAAAGTGTGTAAAAATGCTCCAATGGCTGATCGTGTCAAATAGCCTCAAATGGTCTAGCTTCGCACCGGCCTTCAAAGACGAGGGTTTATTTTTCATTCACGGATATAGAGGTGAAAGGCGAATCCCTGACATCTTAAAAACCGGTTACTTTTGGCAGATGGGATTTGTTACCTCGGTATGCACCTCATCTATGAGAAGGAAACTGAATCCAAATCCGCCACTGCCTTGCGGTTCAGGTTTTGAAACCAAAGGCTAAGGATTTAACGGAGTAAAGACAGCAATCCTTCTTAAAGACAGTGGCTGTTGCATTCGTTGACCAGTGGACCACCTTGGGCAAGGTGTACTACCCCATTTTAGCCTCCCAACCAGGGCTATATATGAAGCCATGGGAGCAGGTAGTGGATAGCCATACAAGGCACCTTGCACATAGTCAGTAATGGCTGCATGGCCTTCATACTCAGCAGAGGATTCTCTTATCGAGAACAATGACTAGTATCAACCACCTAATATAGACACTACCCCAAAAAAGGCAATGGCAAAGCACTTCCAAACGTACCAAGAAAGCAATCGTGATTAGAAATCTAAGAGATAAGGATATGGTGAGCCCCTCCAGGTGTGAAAGCTCCCAAAGGTCGACTGGGGAAGAGCAAAGCTTTTTGATGAGTTGGACTGGCCATTATGACGGGACTGGATCAAACCCGCAAGGGAATCCACTCGCTGATGTCGATCAAACTGAAAGTCGAGCTCTGAGCTTCTCAAATGTTCACGCAATTGGAACATGGAATTGTAAGGTCAATGAATCAGGGAAAGTTAGATGTTATCAAGAAAGAAATGAAGAGGCCGAGAACAAATTGTTTGGATAAATGAACTTAAATGGTCTGGTTTGGGGAAGTTTCAATGTGATGATTACATCATGTTCTTTTCTGGTCATGAAACCTGTAGCTACGAAAAACCTGCAACTCCAGTTGAAAACGTTTCTAAACGATATGCAATAAAGGTCATAAAAAAAAACGTTTTGTCAAGCTGAACTTGGTTGACAGAATGCCAGATTAATTGTGGAAAAGGTTGAAGACGTTGTAAATGAAGAGGCTAAAAACAACATCCCAAAAGCAAGCAGAAAGAAGAATACTAAATGGCTGTCAGAAGAGGCAATAAATATTGCAGACAGAAGAAGAGACAGAAACCAAAGGTGTATTGAGAGAGGCCATGAAGTAACTAAATGCCAACTTCCAACAACAGGTGAGGAAAGACAAAGATATGTATTTCAAAGAGGCATGCATCGAGATAGAAAGTGACAGCAGAGCGGGGAAAAAAGAAGATATCTTTTTGGAAAGATCAAGGAGATCACAGTAAACCTTACGTCAAGGATCGGGGTCGATAAGATTAGAACAGGAAAATATTTAACAAACGCAGGTGAAAGAAAGATGGAAGGACTATACTGGAACTCGAAACAAACGAGATCGCAATACGATGGCAACCTTCAAACAAAGAGCACGAAATATGAGCATGAAAGAATAGTGATTACAAAAACATTTAAAAATATTTAAAAGGATGGTGGGATGGTAAGCCAAAATGTCTGCAAACAAGGAAGAGATGGTCGGTTTTTTTGATATTTTATCTTCTTCTGTTTTGTTGTGCAGGTCCAGCAGCGAGGGTTCTGCAGAAAGCTGACGTTAATATTATGAATGACACCCTCTGTAAAAAACTGATGGATGGAGATACTACCCACCGAATGCTCTGTGCTGGCTTCCTGGAGGGAGGTATTGATGCCTGCCAGGTAAATCCATCAACTTTGTTTAAGTTCCCCTTTTTTTCTCTGTGCTAAGCTGTAACCCCCATCCATGCACACATATGTATATGTATATATATATATATATATATATATATATATATATATATATATATATATATATATATATATATATATATATATATATATATATATACATTTATATATATATATATATATATATATATATATATATATGTATATATATATATATATATATATATATATATATATATATATATATATATATATATATATATATATATATATATATATATATATATATATATATATATATGCTTCTGCATGTTTAGTGCTCATGGATGACCTTGTCCATTTTATCATATGCCAGATGCTGTGTCTAATACATGAATTACAATGACTAGTGAACAATGTGTGTATCTACACGTGGGAATTGATCCTGGGATCTCGGTATCATGAGCCATGTGCTCAGACGGAAATGCAAGACAGAATTGAATCCAAATTGAACATTGTCAGAAACAACATTTTTTTTTCGAAAAACAGATATGACTGTTATCGACTGCATTTTACACTCGAGAAGTAAAGGTTTGCTCCAACAAAATTTAATGTTGATAAGTTCTAATAAAACGGCATGCCTCCCAATGCAACACATCTTGTTTTATCTTCACTAACATGCAACTTACGACTCAAATATCCTTTTTTTAATGAAACAAAATGTGTAGAAGATATTGGTTAACTTGTTTTATCTGAATGTATACTTTCTGCCATCAAAAAATCAAACAAAAAATATTGTTCGGTTTTAACACAAGACATTGGAATTTAGTGAGGCCCATCTCGAATATTGTGTGCAGTTTTTGTCACAACTCAGGAAGGACATATATTCCATCAAGGGAGTATGTGGTAGGGCTACAAGATTGATTCTGGGCCTCGCAAGACTCAGCTATGAGGAGTGGATGAAAGAGATAGGGGCTTTATACATTATAAAGGGGACGGTTACAACGAGATATGATGCAGATGTTTAAGATAATGAAGGGTATAGATAAAATAAGTGCAGATTAATTATTCAGCAGAATAGACAGTGATAAGAACAGGGGGCCATACCTGAGAGTAAAGAAGAGGAGAGTTAGATGGTAGTAAGGCAGGGGTCTTTCACTCAGTAGTTAATGCATGGAATGGTCTCCCTGGAAAGGTAGTGGCAGCAGAAACAGTTGATACGTTTCAATTGGAATTGGATAGGTAGATGGAAGTATTGGAGATCGAGGGGTATCGGGATATTAGCAGGACTTTTAAGTGGCTTGAGTATGGATGGGTAATTTTTGCATCTGTACAGTGTCACGTCTGTTGGGGGTATTGCCAAGGGATAATGTGTGGTATGTGTGGTGTGTGTTTTATATTTCTCACCCATAACCCCCCCCCCCCGTTGAAAAATATATTTTTTTCATAATTAAAATAAGTATATTAGACCATTTTTTTTACAAAAGAAGTTTTTTTTAGGACCCTTGGGATATCCATGAGCATGCCACATTGTTCTCATCCCCTCATTCCTCCAATGAAGTTACGTTGTTTTGACGGATATATTTGGTCTGGTGTTGTGGCGCAGGCATGATGTGCTGAATGGCCTCCTCTTGTGTCTAGTTTCCCTGTTATTTCTTGTTATATAATTGTTGAAGGACTGTTCCAGCATTCATTCCAAGTGCCGTATTGGCACAAGGGATGTGCAGAACAGCGGGTTGCAAGTTTCTACGTAATGTAATTGCCACGTGCAACTTGTACACCCTGAGATTTTAAGAGGTGACATGAGGAATTTCTGAGCACATTCGAAACTATCTTTGAAACACCAGCATGTGGATCATCTAAAACACACACTGATTACCTGATTTCATTCGGAGGGCACTCAGAAGAGCACATTCCTCTGCCAGGCTTATTGGTTTACATTTTGTATCCCACTGATCAGCTGGATCTGGATTCGGACCTGAACTAGAATGTAATCGGCTTCTTCTTATCATATCCCGAACTCATCCACAAAGTTTTGGCCAAATCCGTACACAACTTTTTGAGATATCATGCTACATACAGTTGTGGCCAAATATGTTGGCACCCTTGCACTTTTTTCAAATAATGAACCATTTCTTCCAGAAAATTGTTGAAATTTAAAAATCTGTTCATATCCACAAATGTATTTCTTTAGTTTGCAGTGGAACAAAACAAAAAAAGCTCAAAAAATTAGTAAATCTTCGCTTATTTCACACAGAAATCATAAAATGGCCCAGACAATATTATTAGCACCTTTTAGAAGTTGTTAGAAAGAATTAGATTTCAAGCAGGTGATTCTCCTTTACTTTGGAATTGAACTCACCTGTGGTGAGTTGCAGGTCCCTGCAATATAAAAAGCACCCATTCAACCAGTTTGAACTGAGAAAAGGAGTCATTATGCTGTTTTGTGTCATTGTGTACCGCAATGAGCATGGAGAAAAGAAATAAAACCAGAGAATTGTCTGAGGAGGTCAGACACAAGATTGTAGCCAAGCATGGACAAGCTCAAGGCTACAAGTCCATTTGCAGAAACCTTGATGTTCCTGTGTCCACCGTACATAATGTTATCAGGAAGTTTAAGGCCCATGGCATTGTCGCCAACCTCCTTGGACGTGACCGCAAGAGGAAACTTGATTGAAGATTGCAGAGAAGGATTGTTCAAATGGTGGAGAAAGCACCTCGATCAACTGCCAAACTGATTCAACCTGACCTTCAGACACAACCTACGACAGTACGACAGTACCTTCCTTCGCCAACCAAATGAAAGTGGGTTCTATGGTTGGACACCCAGGAGGACCCCGCTGCTGAGAGGGAGACATAAGAAAGCCTGACAGGAGTTTGCCAAAACACACCTGAACAAGCCAAAATCCTTCTGGGAGAATGTCTTGTGGACAGTTGAGACCAAATTAGAGCTTTTTGGTGAAGCTGTGTCTCTGTGTTTGTGTTTTGGTGAACATCATCTCTGTGTTTACAGAAAACAAAATGAAGTCTTCAAAGAAAAGAACACCTTCCCTGCAGTCAAACATGGAGGAGGTTCAGTGATGTTTTGGGGTTGCTGTGCTGTCTCTGGCACTGGGTGCCTTGAATTGTCAGAAATCTGGGTCTCTATTGAAGGTCATGGGTCGTGCAGCAGGACAATGACCCCAAACACACTTCAAAAAGCATGCAGGAATGGTTCAAGCCAAAATGCTGGACTGTTCTGAAGTGGCCAGCAATGAGTCCAGATCTAAATCCCATTGAACACTTGTGGGGAGATCTGAAAACAGCAGTTGGGAGAAGGCACCCTTCAAATCTGGGAGAACTGGAGCAGTTTGCACAAGAAGAGTGGGTCAAACTGCCAGTAGTATATGTATACATGTATAATGTATATGTATACTGTATATGTAAGTGTAAGAAACTCATTAATTGCTCGAGGAAGCACTCGACTGCAGTTATTTTGTCCAAACGCTGTGCTACCAAATATAACGTTGAAGGTGTCAATAATATTGTCAATGGCATTTCTTTTCATTTTCTGATTTAAAAGGATATATAAAGTTCTGAATCCAAAACAAAGGTTCTGTAATATTAACAGTGAAATAAAGAATTGAGACCAAATTATTTTGTCAATTTCAACTTATTTTTTGAGAAAATTGTGAGTTCTTTGAAAAAAAAGTGCAAGGGTGGCAATATTTTTGGCCACGGCTATCTGTTTTAGCCCTATCACTCAATGGTGAAAAATCGCTTTAAAATTCTCAGAACTGGATTCGGATCTTCATTAAATTCAAAGAATTCTTCATTGTCACACACCCAACCTTCCCACCTTGTTTCGTCCGAATCTGTCCACAATTTTTTGAGATATCCTGTACACAAACGGACAGACAGACACACAGACAGGGGTGAAAACACAACCTCCATCCACCTTCAGTGTGTGGAGGTAACAATCCATATTACAGTGCCACGTCTGTCATAAAATGAGAGGAATCAAATAATTGGACACCTTCAAGCTCATCTTCCATTATCCATGTTACAAGGCTCTTTAACATGAGGAGAGGAACTGTTATGACCTCAGAAGACACCAAGCCACTGGATCAACAAGAAATTTGTCAAGAAGTGGATGTCTCGGGGTAACGACTCCCACTCAGGACATTTGCATGACCCAACTACGCAATCGGTTTCAAACTGCCCAAAGTACAACAAATGCGCTCCTTAAACCTTGATGAAGTGATTGCTGCTTTAGGTGGACAATACCCCTGAAATTGCGATCGTTACTTCCAAGTTGGATCCCAAAGTGAAAACATTTGCCACGATGCAGCATTACGTGATCCGGTCACAATTAAATGAACATGTAATTATATATCAGCATTTATCTCTATCAAAGGTTTGAACCTCATCTGTGTCTCATGGTGTCACATAAATATATCGCATCAACAACAATCATGTGTTCAGCTTTTTTTTTTCTTTTTTTTTGTATGGCAGAGACTGGATTTGGCAAAGATGATAAAATCCAACTTATTGAGATTTACCTCATCCTGGGATGAGCCCCTGCTACTCCGATATTTTGCATGAGAGTTTGAAAACTGCTGATGAAATGTTTTATGTGGATGGATGAATCAAATTAAAGGGTCATCCACAAAATTTTCACTTCACATACTTGTGCGAAAGAAATGTACCATTCAGCAGTATATGCAACTTTCCAGCCATCTATTTGTTACATGTGCATGGAAAAGATGGGGGAGGGGGCAGGGGGGGAGGGGGCAGGGGGGGGAGTGGGACTCAGAGGGAACCCATGAAGTCGACTCATGACTCCTGTAAAAGTTACCTAAAAAATTAATCAGCAGAGACTTCCGCTTTGGGGTTGTCCACATGTAGGTCGACTCTGCATCCGCTCATTCCACTCGATCAAAGCTACGTTTACGAACCGGATCCGTCAGGGTTTTCTGTTATATTTTCATCTCCTGTTGCTGATTGTGGATTCGTCTAATTTTCCGTGTTAAATCGTACCTTGTTTATACTTGTCAAGATGGTGAAGATGGTCATCTGTTTAACAGAATCATTCCTCCCACAAGACATCCCTGACTCATTAGTGTCTATCCTTGGCTATTGTCTTCTCTGATTTCATGGGCTTGAGCTCCGCCCTTATGGCAGAGTTTCACCTTACATCGACAACTCAATTTCTCACTGCCATATACTGATCACACATCCCAACCCCCAGGATTACCTTTGGCTGCGACTTCCCCTCTTCTGCCACCTCTTGTTTGGCTGTGTTGTACTGTCCTCCAAAACAGTGACGACTTCATCTACATCTCTCTCTCTCTCTCAGACACCACTGCCCAATTTTTAACCTCTCATCCCAACTCTCTCTCTCTCTTCCTCATATGTGGCAATTTCAATTGTCATCATGAAAATTGGATGGGTGTTGGTACCTTTCTCACCAGCCATGGCACTTCAGCAAAGACTTCTGTGACTCCATGGGACTGATTCAATCTGTGAACGCTCCGACCCAGATCTCTCCCAATGTCAAATCCTCCCTTCTGGACTTGATGATTACTAACTTTCCTACAAATGTCTCCTGCTCTCCCTCTGCTCCAATTGGTTCATCTAATCATATGCTTGTGAGAGTCAACATGTCTCTGGCTATTCTCAGAGAGCTTCCTCAGTGCCGGTGAGTCTAGTATTTCATTCAAACAGATTGGCACCCAGTCCCTGCCAGGGACTGCAAGCAGCCATCTCACTTCAGGACTGTTCTCCGATATCTACCGCCCCAAATAGTAACTCAGCCTTCGAATTCTTCCACAGAAGCCTGCTCTCTTAAGCACAAATTCATCGCATCTTCTCTTCAGTTATCCCACCCTTCTTCTGGCCATGTTACCCTGAATCTTGTGGTGAGGCAGTCGCTCTGAAATAACTTGCCATCCTTCCTGGAAAGCAAATGCAACCTAAGACAATCCCAGATCATTCCAAAGAGCCTGCAACAAATGTGTCTCCACTCTCAGGAGAGCCAGAAAACAACATCTGTCCAGCCTCAAGATTGAACTTTCAGACCTGTCTCCCTCCTCTAAGACCTGGTGGCACCTTGTTTAAGTTTGTCTCTGGTGTACGCTCCACTTCCATGCCTCACCTCACTTCAAATGGCACCACAGCCAACTGTACTCCTAAGAAGAATGAATGCCTCAATTCTGTGTTTACTTGTGTCCAAGTGCTCCAAATCTTGTGTTCCCTACCCCTTGCACTCTGGACCCATCCTTCCCTGCCATCCTCAACTGCTCCTGGGCCATGTGTCTTTTGCACCTGAGAAGGTGGAGAAGTTTGTCAACCCTCGACTCTGCGACTGCACCGGATGGCACCAGCTCACGTGTCCTAAACACTTGCTCTGCTGCTCTTGCACTTCCTCTTTCTGCTGTTTTCACCTTATCAGTTACCATCAGTCATCTTCCATCTGCTTAGAAATCAACCAACATCATTGCATTACATAAAAAGGTGTAAAAACTGATCCCCTTAACTACAGATCTATCAGCTTACTTCCAATGATCACCAAGGTCATGGAGTCCATCATCACAGTCGATATGAAATCCTTCCTTTTCTCCAATGGCCTCATCTCAGATCACCAATTTGAATTCATACTAGGTCACTCCACCTTGGACCGACTGTGTCCACTCTCTCCCTACATCTTCAGTAATGTTTAGTTTGATCACAGTGCTGTGTGTTGACATAACAGTGTTTATAGCATAACAGTTCATTTGGAAAAATTGTTTCTAAATAATTTATCTAAATGTGGTATTATTGGGAGGGGATGGATACTTTTGCAGGCCACTGCAGTACATGTGTGTGTGTTTTTCACAAACATTTATAGTTTGCATACGTATTGAGAAGGCACTTTTGCATATATTCTTTTTTGTGATTTATTAGTTAGAGGGGATATGCAGGACAACCCAGAGATACCACCACTCACCTTTCAGCTATCCCATTGGCCAAAATCACCGAATCCCACTGGCACATGGGCCAAAATCAAAATTCCTGTCTCAACTCACGTTGCTGGGAAGGCAATTACAAATGGCACAGTGGAGTTGCTTGCCGAGGATGCTGCTTTGGCATTCCCCAAGACCCTGAAAAGTGGAGGGGTTTGTCCCATTATTTAGATGGTCGTATATATATATATATATATATATATATATATATATATATATATATATATATATATATATATATATATATATATATATATATATATATATATATATTTTTTTTTTTTTTCAACCGCTTGAACCTCCACTAGCGCATCTCTTATATAGACTGAAATTTTGAGATGGTTTACTTAATCGTTGTTGATAAAATCGTGTAATATATTTGATGTGTTGTTTCCATACAGGGAGACTCTGGTGGCCCCCTGGTGTGTGTAGAACTTCCGAGTGGACACTGGTTCTTGGCTGGTGTAGTGAGTTGGGGTGAAGGGTGTGCTCGTGCCAATAAACCAGGATTGTATACTCGTGTTACCACCGTGCGTTCATGGATTTACACCAACACAGACAATGAAGTCTGACATGGAAGGAGTTGAGAGGGGGAAGGGATTGAACCAGTCATGGAGCGAGTGTTTACCCTCATGTGAGGATGTGTTAGGATCGGGAATGCAGTTGAAGGTGGGGAAATAACTGGGATGGGAATCGTGGGCTAGTTTAAAGTGAAGTATGCGGGTGAGGTTGGGGGGGGGGCGGGAGGAGTTAAGTGAAAGGAAAAAAACCTCTGTTTATATATATTTGACAAATTATTGAATTTTTTTTGTATAGTGCATTACAATACTAGAATAACTGGGGATATTTTTTTTCAGAATACCAAATATTGTAAATATTTTCTCAATGCTTTGTTTTAATTTTGATCTGGATTTTGCACAACATGCTAGTCGGGTCATTGTGTACCCATGTTTGTTTGTTGATGTAATTTCCAAGTTTCTCAAGGGGGGGGGGAATCAACCACTTGGATTTTGCATCTTAGATTGCAATGCACTCCTGTATATCTGCCAAAAAAAAAAGAAGTCTTATTTTTCCTTCTTCAGCATGTTGCAAAACCTGTGGTGTGTTCAACTTGATTTTTACATTTACTTTTAACATTATGCTGGGTGTTATCTGGCTCAAATATGTGGTGTGATTTCTGTCACAATTTTTTGAAAAAGTCATTTTAATAAAAGTAATTTCATGATTTTGTTGTTGTTTTTGACAGCTGTTCATACATTTTGCCTTTTCTGGGAGTTTTTACCCATGTAAGGATCTGGTGAAGATAATCTTTTGGGCAACAATGACCATATTTCAGCAGCATCTCGACTATTACTGCTATTTAATGGCCCCCGTTGTTCCTACATTGTTGTGGGATCAGCCAGGGAACATTTTTGGCCCAAGTCTTTATTGAGTCAACTGGCTAGGCCTGGCATTTGACTAAAGGTGGCAGGATTTGTAATTTACTCAGGGTGACGATGATAACTTGTTTACTCTTTCCGAAAGACACCTTGGGATCTTTAACATCTACCAGCAATTAATGGAAGCAGATTGGACACCTAAATTAACATACTTCCACGGGATGGTGCACTTTGCAATGCAACGCCCTGCCTGTAAGCATTAATCCAACAGTTTATAGCCAGGTCGGGAATCAAACCCAGGCAAGACAGCACAAAGGTGAGTGATCGTTTAGCTATGCTAAAAGTCATCAGTCTCTTCCTAAAGGATTCCACATCCTGAGTTGGATGTTGCACTCGCAAACACTTGATAGTGAACGTTATAGATCCCATGGACCACAGTGTCTTTCGGAAAGAGTTGGCCATTGTTTGCTGTTACCCCCATCAAACTACTAACTCTTCTTCACAGTATCTTTTCATCAATGAGAAAAACTTGCAAAGTAGTTCTGTAGCTATAAACTGCAGGTTTGCTGTTGATTCCCATCTTGAATCAATGTTCCCCAACCTCTCTCTCCCTCTCCCTCTCCCCCTCTCTCTGTCCCCACCCTTCCCAGTCATACCAAACTTTTGCTGGACTCTGCTTATTTTGCACCTGAGAAGGTGAAGAAGTTTCTGTCAGCCCTCGACTCTGACTTGGCAACTGGACTGGATGGCATCAGCTCACAAGTCCTAAAAACTTGCTCTGCTGCTCTTCAACTTCCTCTTTCTGCCTTTTCACCATGTCATTTGCCTGAGGTCTTCTTCCATCTGCTTGAAGTCAGCCAACATCACAGCAAAAACGGATCCCCTTAATTACAGACCAATTCGCTTACTTACAGTCATGAGCAAGGTCATAGAATCCATCATCACAATTGACATAAAATCATTGCTTTTCTCCAATGACCTCATCTCAGATCATCAATTTGGATTCAGACATGGTCACTCTACTTTAGACATGCTGTCTTCTCTCCCAACAATGAATGGAGGCCCTCAATATCAGACATGAGATCAGGGCCATCTCTCGACATATCTCGAGCTTTCGATAGTCTGGCATCCCACATTGCTCTCCAAACTGTCTGCCTGTGGAATCCAAGGCCATCTCAACTCAACTCTTGGATTACTGGCTTCCTCCACTCTCATAGCCAATATGTGGCTCTCAATGGAATCCTTTCTTCTTTCCCTGTCAAGTCTGGTGTTCCCAAAGGCAGTTTTAAGCCCCCATCCTATTCCTAAGGTCATCAATGATCTCTTTCACTGGAAAATTCGCTCTCTTTGCTGATGACTCCACCCTCTGCCATGCCATCCCTCATTTCTGACAGACAAACAGGCAGGCAGCAGCCTCTTCCCTCTCTTCAGACCTTGAAAAAAATCACAGTCTTTTAAGTTTAGGCATGTGATTTTGGTCTGAAGAAATTATCTGAAGACTAGTGCGTGCCCGTACGTGCGTGGCCATATGTGCAAAAAAAAAACAAAAAAAAAAACTTTCAAACCGTGTGCCAGAAACAACAACCACACAGGCCGTTCCTTCGCTTTCGCGTGCCCATACGTGCGTGGCCATATGTGCAAAAAAAATAAAAAAAAAAAACTTTCAAACTGCATGTCAGAAACAACAACCACACAGGCCGTTCCTTCGCTCTCGCATGCCCATACGTGCGTGACCGTACGTGCAAAAACAAATAAAACTTTCAAACCGCGTGCCAGAAACAACAACCACACAGGCCGTTCCTTCGCTTTCGCGTGCCCGTACGTGCGTGGCCATATGTGCAAAAAAAAAATAATAAAACTTTCAAACCGCGTGTCAGAAACAACAACCACACAGGCTGTTCCTTCGCTTTCACGTGCCCGTACGTGCGTGGCCATATGTGCAAAAAAAAAAAAAAACTTTCAAACTGCGTGCCAGAAACAACAACCACACAGGCCGTTCCTTCGCTCTCGCATGCCCATACGTGCGTGACCGTACGTGCAAAAAAAATAAAACTTTCAAACCTCGTGCCAGAAACAACAACCACACAGGCTGTTCCTTCGCTCAAAAAAAAAAACTTTCAAACCGCGTGCCGGAAACAACAACACAGGCCGTTCCTTCGCTCTCGCGTGGCCGTACGTGCGTGGCCGTACATGCAAAAAAAATAAAAACTTTCAAACGACCGTTCCTTCGAAGAAACTTTCAAACGAAGAAAGTCTGTTCCTTCGCTCTCGTAAACGACGACTGGATTGGGGCATTGTGTTTATCTATAAATGTGCATAAGAAATCGAGAAATTATTATAATACAGTAAGTCATCACTATCCGGAAGTCCGTACGTTGTAACCCGTAATGGGGAACGCGCTCTAACTTGGCCATAACTTGGGAACCACTTGTCCGATTAATTTCAAACCTTTTGAAAGGCAAAGAAATAGAGATTGCTGGAATTTTAGAGAGATAGAAGATAAATACTGTGAGTGCAAAATGCCAAGCAATGTGTCCTGTCATTGGTAACTCAGGTGCCCTTTCCCCATCGGCCACACCTACGCAGCAACGTATCCTGTCATTGATTGGTAAATAAATGGACATAACTTGGGAGGCACTTGTCCGATTAATATCAAACCTTGAAAAGGCACATACTCAGGTCCCCAGCAATATACCTGGCAAGTTTCAATTGGATCGGACCAGTGATTGTCGAGAAACAGCGGTCACAGACAGACACACACACAGACACACAGAAATTGCTGGAATTACAGATAGATTGACTTCTTGCAGGGCAACGGCCAAGTCGGTGGACCACTTGATATCATTGAAGATGTCGGGATGAAGTTCCTCAATTCTCTCGTGAAACAGTTGGCAAAATTGTCGAGTGGCGTAATGGATGTGTTGACGTGTCTCCATCCATAAAAAAAAATCGTATTTCCGTGAAGAATCGGAAAATCACATCCATGTAAGTTTTAACCCTGAGAAATCCCACTCTCTCTCTTTCTCTCTCACAGTTGTTCACTGACGTGCGTGCAATCACAGAGCGCTGTTCCGGTCGAGCTTCGTGGCTGGACGGGTGTGTTTGGGCTTTGTGACATGGTGTTTCTTCGGTTACTTTTTGGTACATTTTGCTTTCTCTCCGTCTTTTGCTGCATCTTGTAAACGAGACAGACACAAGAGGTAGAGACAGAGTCCACGGTCTCGTGGTGAGAGAGTCCCTAGCCGGTGGCCTGGTATGGCCACTGGGGGAGGTTTTTTTTTTCTCTCGCTCACTGCAACCGTGTTTTGTCTTTGACTCTGATTGCTATCGTGGTGTTTGTGAAACGCCTTATTCTCTCGGTAAAGTTTACTAACCTGTTTTCTTGAGTTAGAATGGCGGGTGAAGATTTCCGCATTGAGATGTTTGAGACATTAACTCGTAAACACGGGTTAGTTTGCGTCCCTCCCAGTGAGGTGGAACTTAACGATGTACTTTCCTCCATACGTAACATAGTTGGATCATATAACATTCGTACTGCCTCTCGCACGAATAAAAAGTTCATTGTGTTTGTGTCGGAGGAGCACATGGGAGCAATGGTAGTTGAGCAAGGCCTGTTCATCGAAGCCCACACTTACCTTTCTGTGTTTGTTTTGCAGCCCCCAACAGTTAAAGTTAATATTAGTAATATTCCACCATTCATTAAAAACCAGGACTTGTGTAACCAGTTGAACAAGTTCGGTAAGGTTGTGTCGAAGATCTCAATGGTGCCGATGCGAAATGTTAGCGATAAGTTTAAACACGTCATGTCCTTTAAAAGAGTGGTTTACATGATACTGCCTGAAAATGAAAAAAACATTGAATGCCATGCTGAGTGCAAAAGTTAATGGTTTTGAATATATAATGTATGTCTCCTCAGAGGTCATAATGTGTTTTGGGTGTGGGGCATACGGGCATATGAAGAGTGCTTTCCCCAATGTGGTTACACCGCGAGAAAGTGAAGGTCTGGTGAGGAACGGTTCCTCCTCACCACATACTGGTGGGGAGAAGGTGAATCGGGAGCCGAGCCCCCCTCCCCCACCAAAGGAGGGAATGAAAGTGGTCGAATCCTTTCCTTTTCCATCCAATGTACAGGACAATGTGGACGATATGGAGGTATCCATTACGGATACGAGGAAAACAAAAAAAGGCCAAAAACGATCAAACGTTGATGCCAACCAGAGAGTTGGTGTCAAAGCCACCCAATGCTCGCCTGTTTATACATTTATCGTTTTTAAAAGACTCGTCTAAAAGCATTGCAGTGAAGTCTGATCCAAATAATTTTAAAGCAATATATGTATTTGTATATTGTACTCAGTAACAAGAGAGCAAGTGAGCACAATATACACCCGAACAAGAACGTATATACAGAATTGTGCTACTACATGGAAAACAGCATCCTGGTTGCCATGGCAACCACTTGAGATGACGAATGTATGTCGCGACACACCGTCTCCACAGTCTGTACCTATGTACCAAATATGAAACGTGAAAGTTGAAAACTTTGGGAGTTAGAGTGGGGACAGGAACGG
Source organism: Eptatretus burgeri (assembly GCF_056783735.1). Lineage (NCBI taxonomy): Eukaryota > Metazoa > Chordata > Myxini > Myxiniformes > Myxinidae > Eptatretus > Eptatretus burgeri. The sequence goes on along the minus strand of NC_140962.1, from coordinate 21,365,129 downwards.
ACAGACAGACGGACGGACGACCAGTATCACATAATACGCCCCGATATATGTGTATATATATATATATATATATGTATATGTATATGTATATATATATACATATACATATATATATACATATACATATATATACATATATACATATATATATATATATATATATATATATATATATATATATATATATATATATATATATATATATATATATATATATATATATATATATATATATATATATATATTTCGGGCGTATTATGTGATACTGGTCGTATATATATATATATATATATATATATATATATATATATATATATATATATATATATATATATATATATATATATATATATATATATATATATATATATATATATATATATATATATATATATATATATATATATATATATATATATATATATATATATATATATATATATATATTTATATATATATATATATATATATATATATATATATATATTTATATATATATATATATATATATATATATATATATATTTATATATATATATATTTATATATTTATATATATATATATATATATATATATATATATATATTTATATATTTATATATATATATATATATATATATATATATTTATATATTTATAGCCTGGTATATATATATATATATAGAGCCTATATATATATATATATATAGAGCCTGGTGTTGGCGCAGTGGTTAGGGCAGCGGCTTGGGATTCAAGAGGTCCTGAGTTCAAGCCCCGTTGAGCCACTGAATTAATACACCAGGGGGTTGACTCAGCCTGTCATCCTTCCGAGGTCGGCGAAATGAGTACCAGTATACTGGGCCGGTGTATACCCCGGTTAAAATAGGTGTACCATATCCCTGTGTCGTAAGAGGCGACCAGGGTTGCGTCAGGAAGGGCATCCGGCGTAAAACATGTGCCAAATCACTATGCGGATCATACGGATGATCCGCTGTGGCGACCCCTAACGGGAGCAGCCGAAAGAAGAAGAAGAAGATATATATATATATATATATATATATATATATATATATATATATATATATATATATATATATATATATATATATATATATATATATATATATATATATATATATATATATATATCGGGCGTATAAAAATAGTGTGGTAGATAAAAACATTAGAAAGGAAAAAATAATTTGCACCAAAAACGTTTTTTCACGCTGACGCTCACGCCGGGGGTATCGCTATAGCTCTCTGTTCTTCGAACAGGCGAGCTAAAAATGGTCGAACGGTCAGGATCGCAGGACCTCCAAGGTACATCCCACGTCGGAAACCCCTTGGTGGTACCGGAAGTGTGTGCGGGTGCAGAAGTTTCGCTTGCTCCACTTGCCGATTGAGCGTGACACAGAAAGTAGTGAAGTGCCTCAGGATGTCTTAAGTGTTTGTCCTGATAGCCAAGCTTGTTCAGACAAGTTAGCAGCTGTGTCTGACAGTGATGGGGAAATAGATAAAGGGGAAAGTACTTGTGAGGTAAATGTTAACCCTTCCCTTACAGATGATAATGAAAGATGTGGAGGGGAAGGATATGGACAAGACATATTTGGAGGGGTCTGGAAAGAGGGCAGAACTTTCTGTTCCCATGGAATTTCTTGAGCCAAAAGTAATTGTTCAACAAGTAATGGGGGAGGGCATAGATGTAGCACTTGATTCGGGTGAAACCTCTTCTACCCCACATTTTAGTGCTTTATGTTCTCGAGGATGAGGGGGGAAACGACACAACCTTAGTGTCTCAAAATGTAATTGAATTCCTTGACGAAACGTTCAGGAAAAGATATGTAAAAGCTCGACTACTTCCGAAATCTATATGATTTCATTAAAACTGCAAAATGTATGATTTTTGAACCCTATCAGGTTGACATGTCAGATCCCCAATTCCAAGCCTAAGCAAATGTGTTACTCGGGTGGGTAGCCTGGTGTTGGCTCAGTGGTTAGGGTGGCGGCTTGGGATCCGAGGGTCCTGAGTTCAAGCCCTGTCGGCCGCTGAATTGATACACCAGGGGGTTGACTCAGCCTGTCATCCTTCTGAGGTCGGCGAAATGAGTACCAGTTCCAGTGTGTGTACTGGTAGAGGGGCACTGCATCTGTGACACAGTCGCGCTTCAAGAAATGATAGCTACCCTGGCAGCTAAGCTGCCATACGACCACCACTACTCGGGGTGGGTAAGGAGCTTCAAGAATAACTGACAGAATGGAGATGAAAGTAGCACCCCTGAACATCAATGGAGGCCGCAGTTGTTTGCGTCATCTCCAGGTGTTTCAGCTCTTTCAAAATGAAAAAAATCGATGTGTTAATGCTACAGGAGAAGTATCCAAATCAGTCTCCTGAGGATGAGTGGCGTAAAATCTTTAAAGGTTGTTTTTTTTCTTCTCTCGAGTGTACTTTTTGAGCCAAGGCTGGTGTGGCAATAGTGTTACATCCTGGACTCCAGCCCCAGCCTTTGGAGATAACATGTCGAGACATTTGTCAGGGTTACTTACTGTCTGTGCAATTTTTCTGCGGTAACCAAAAGATTTGCATGACAAATGATTACTGTCCTTGTGTTAACTCTGAAAGAGGTGCCTTTCTGTATAAGTTGGCAGGTTTTGTGAGCACCATTGATTTGACTATGTTGTCGTGTCTGGGGGGGCGGGGGGGGTGACTACAACTGCACCCTCAACCCACAACTTTATCGGAACACTTGTGAGCCTCATCCACCCAGTGCAAGGCCTTTGGCACAGCTAGTTAAAAAGTTTAAACTTGTGGATGTGTGGCGGGTACAAAACCATAACATTCGTCCGTATACATAGGTTTGTGTGTGTCAAGAAATGTTTCAAAGATGGCTCGCTTAGATTTTATGTTTACCGTGAAATGGTAAATCTGGTTAAGAACTCGTACATCAGGCCGTCTGGTTTTTCCGACCATCACATGATTGTTTTGGTGTGTGGCTTTCCTCATCATGTCTGTTTTACCAGGGGGGAATGCAGTGGAGTAGTGAGGGGTTTAAGTATTTAGGCTTATTTCTAGGAATTGAAGCATCGAACAAAAAAATTGGGAGAACTTCCTGGGAAAAAAATTAAAGTGGAAAAGTGGAAAAGATTGCACCACCTTCTTTCGCTTAAGACACGGGTGACAATAATAAACAACATAGAGGTTCCATTTATTTGGCATAAAGTTATACCACTCGAGCCTCCGACGTACTTGGTCAGGGGCATTCACAGGGTTCCGACTGATTTTTTTTTTCTTGGGTGACCACCATTGGCTTGGCCCAGATACGGTGTGCAGACCCCTAAATGCAGGTGGTCAAAATCTGATGCATGTCCCAAGTTGGATAATGGCGTTTCGGATTTTGAGGATAAAGCACTTACTGTACAGTGGGTGTGTTCCGTGGTGACCTCTCACAAACACCTGGCTGCAGAAAGTAGAAGGTCTGAAATTTGACCGTGAACTCTTTCCTCATCGACCTGCAACGCGTTGACATGTCTCAGCTCCCCAGTTTTCATCAGAACCTTGTGAATTATTGGCAAGTCCAAGGAGTGCAATGTTTCGAGGCATCATATGATGCCCAAAAGTTTGTACATGAGCCATTAGTTCAGAATCCTTTATTCTCCGGAATTTCAACCTCCAGGTCGTTTATGCATTGTGTTCACCAGTGTTGGAATAAACAGTGTGAGACCTGTTGGAGCCATCCTTAAACGCCTGGTGACTTGCTCGCTCACTTTCCTCAAAAATTGGGGTTCAGCTTGAATAGTGGAAAATGTCTTGAAAACAGTAATTCAAACCTTTCATTGACTAAACATTGGGTGGACTGGGGTGGATGAAGTGGTGGACTCTATTTCCTCTATTTCCCTGAAATTCAAATTGCTTGTGTTCTCCTCAAATTTAGAGGAAATTGGCGTGTTTCACGTCACGGGGAAAAGGCTATCTACATGATATGTTTGGAGGCGTTCTATTGCTACCCTTCCAACACTGGTGAAACGATGCATGAACGACCTGGTTTACAAAACTGTTAAAAAAACGGTGGAATAAGACCTTACCTGCTGGAGCTTTTAAAACTTGAGTTTGGAATAAGACGTATAGTTCTCCAACTCTTGGATGACCAGGAGACCTGAATTGGAGACGAGCACATCAAGCCCTGGTCTCACACACACACACACACACACACACACACACACACACACACACACACACACACACACACACACACACACACACACACACACACACACACACACACACACACACTACTTCATCAGTTTAACTCTTCTGTTCTGATGTTTTGTCCTTTTTGTGATTTGATTGAAAATGTTGCCCACGCTTTTATTGAATGTAAGAGATTGGTACCCCTCTTTCTCTTCCTTCAACAGCTATTCAATAAATTACATTTTGTTTTTTCCTTTCCAGTCTTTATTTATGGGATTGAGGGGAATTCAAAGAGTAAACCAGGACTCCTGTTTTTGTCTTTTCTGTTGGGTATTGCTAAACTGGCAATTTATAAAACCAGGAAAGCAAAATTGAAAGGAAAAAAAATGTAAATGTGCTTTTGTGCTTTCAAGGTTTGGTTTTGGCACGAGTAAAAATGGAGCAGGCTTATCTTTTGAGCCTGGATATTGTGGGTGATCAGTGGTACACTGATGAGGTTTTGAGATTTTTTTTTTGTGATGTAATATGGTTTTGTAACAGTGTAAAGTACTTACACAATTATCCATATGTGTATCATTCTGTGGTGTGGTTGACATGAACGTAGATCCCTCTTTGCATTGTTTTTGTTGAACTTATTTTTGCTGTAAGATTTATTTTGGATTTAGTTTTATGGAGTGTACTTTTCTGGTGTGTTTTGATACCTTTATAATAAAAGTATACAAAAGTCAAAGTCTTTCTCCAAAAGGACTGCACTGCAAACCCTTCCATCTACTTTCTCAATAACCCTCTCAAAGAAGTTCAGTCACTCGAACTCTTGGGTCTCACTCTCAGCCACGATCTCTCTTGGGCAAGCTACATTTCAAATTTCACCTACAAAACCAGATACCGATTGGACATCCTCCATCGTGCAACGTCCTTCCTTGGCGCACTTCAACTTTTACCTACCTACAAGGCCTTCATCCACAGCTTGATGGAGTACTGCTCTCCACTCTGGGCTGAAACCCCTGCTTCACACATTACCCTTATTGATGTCATGGAAACCAAGGCCTTCAAGATCATTGGAATCACTCGCGATGAAGCAGAGTCTATGGTCCTATCACTTCAAATCTACAGCAGAAGCGAGTCTCTGGTCCTATCACTTCACCATTGCCGACAGGTCCATGGTCTCTGTCTTCTTTTGCTTCCTTTCTTAGTCTTGCACCCTGTACCCTTTCTGTGCTTTGTCCCCCTTCCCAAGTATCTGCACGATGCATGCATTCCACCATTCACCCTCTTATAATGAAACTCGCAAAATGCAGAACCACTGCTCACCTCCACTCATTCATTCCTCTTTGTTTCCCCACATATTTTTCCTACCTTTCACATCCTCTTCAATCTCATTCCTCAAGACAACTGTTCACCACAATCTCAAATCACCCCCCCAATCAAAAACAATGATGTTTTCTACACCTGTTAAACCACCCACCACCCCTGGCCAAAATTTTGCTTCTGTAACCGTCTTGTCCATCCTTTACATTTCCACCAACCCCTCATTGCTTCCCACATCTATTTCCTCCCTCCAACCTGCTGCTAGCATTTCCACATTCTCTTTCTGCTGTTCCTTTTGTTCTGGTGCATCCTGATCCTTTCTGTGTTCTAGCTCTTCCACGAGCATTGCCTATGTATACAAAAAATAATAATGCTGACATCATTGTTTTTTACTGGAGCACGATGCTGTAAAATCTGTAACCCAGCCCATTTCAGTCCACTGCAGGATGAAGATCTCCCTCAAATCATGCTGAATTATGTTCGGTGCACTTGTCACATTTTCCAAGTGTGGATTGGTGAACGACGAAGGGATCAAACCCACATCAGCCAGTGAGAAATAAACCTGCCCTTCACAACTCAGTTAAACAGCCAACTCAACGGGATTGCCAGTGGTTTAATAGAACCGGTAAATGAAAAACTGCATTTAGGTAACTGAGTGACATTCTTTCCATTACTCTGAAGTGATGGCGTGACCGATGGGACGGCGTGTCGTCTGTCTGTCTGTTCGTAAACACTTGCAACTTCCTCTCCAAAACTGCTCATGCATGGGATTGTGACTAACTTTGGCTAAAACGATATTTGGAATGTTGCAACTCAAGTTTCTTCACGGCATTAAAAAAAAAAAATTAAAAATTTGGGTCTACCGGGGGTCAAAGTGGATCCAGGTTTGACCCCCCCAAAATAGGTATTTGCTTTCTCTTCAGAAACTACATGCACAATTCCAATGAAACTTGACCACAACCTTCATCACCCATGATGTACCGATGTTTGTTCATTCCGCGGTTTGAATTTTGGGATTCGACTTGGGTTGAGGATTCTGGGTTTATCGCATTTTGGTTGTAAAACGTGTGCTGAAATTACAAAAGGGCACAAAACACTGGTGCCTCCAGGCCTTTATAAGCATTGCAGCCATGATTTGATGGGCTCTAGGGTCTCTTTAGTCGAGGTCAATTTTCCAAAAATCTTAATCCCAAAGGCAAATGGTGTTAATTTATGGCAAACAAGATATTTAGGGGTATTGAGGGGTGCTGAACTCAAATCTGATGTATACTCAGCTCAAAAATGGCCGATAATGCCTTAAAATTGAGAAATCAAAGATGGCCACCAACGACGGGCTGAAATGTATTTATGTTCATATCTTTTTGACTAAACAAGGTAGAAACTTGAATGAAATGTTCCTTTGGAAGTTTTTCATACATGGGGAATCCAATGCCATATTCAGTTTTGATATAAATTGTGAAGAAACTGATTGAAAGTCAGATTTATTGCAAAAATTGTCTTTTTTGAAGATGAATAATTTGTCGACCAGATAAGATCCACAAGCCCCATCCCTCTCCCTCCCCACCATGAACACAGACCGCCCATTTTTTAAAGCCCAGAGGCACTACGTATGATTTAAATGTTAGCAGGAAACATATTAGGGATGCAATACTCATTTTGGCTTAGCAAAGTAAGGTACCCCCAAATAACACTGACGCGCTTCGACGTAAACCAACATTTGATAAGCAATTTGTTTATTTGTAACACGAGAACAATGACAATAATTTTGGATTTAATTGTGCATGAATTGCATGAGTTTATCATATTTGCTGTCAGAGCATTATATACAGTCCTCCATTGTGTGTACAGGTAGATGTGCACACATGAACTTATTCCCGGTCGTCATGACTGTTCCGGCAGTTGTCGCCAAGTTTCCTGCAGTTGCATGCCTTGATGCATTTCATGCGAATTTTCCTGCAGCGTTGGCTGAGGCACCCCTTCGTACAACCACATGAGGTGATCTCCCTGCATGCTTTCGGGATAGGTGGCAGAGAGAGTAGCCGTGGCACTAACTGACCGTCCAGGTGCATCCATCCCATTTCGGTCACTGGAGGAAGAGCAGGATATGGTGAGTGTGCTTGGTTCCAGACACTTGCTTGATAGTGTGAACGCATGATGTGAAACGTTGCTGCATCTGAGGTTGGTGGCAGAGTCTCTTGTGCACGACCGATACAAAATAACTTGACTCGTGCTTTGTTGCATGTATCGACCTCGGGCATGCCATATATCTTACAGATGAATTTCTCTGTTGATATAGCAATGTTTTCGGTGAGAGGGCCCTTGCCTAGGCCAATCAGATCAGTATGTTGTTGCTGGAACACCTGCCAGGCTGTTTTCTTTCTGTGGCAACTGAACTGAGACACACTACCACAGCCGGTTATGGCATGGAAGGCAAGTAGTGTGTCCACTTGACCAGCAGATAGCAACATGTGAATTTCATGTACTGGGAAATACTTTGGAGCCTTCGACGTCCCAGCTTTCATGTAGAGATGTGTACATTTCATTCTGTCATAGTGTGCTAGAAGTAGAAGAAGCACGTCTGTATCACGTACTGACACAACTATCGTTTCCATATCAGCATGGATGCAGTGCAAAATCAGCCGGGTATCAGCTTCTTCGTGGTCAGCCCTCAGAGAGGAGACTTCGAGATCTGGATCAGATGACTTGACAGTGGTCGCTTCGGCGAACCCCCCTACTACTACAACTACTGGTCCATCTCTCAGGCTGTGTTCAATCAGATGGTTTGAAAGTAGTAAAGCGAGATCTGCTTTATTTTCCTCGAGTGCCATAAAGCTAGACCAGTCTGATGGGAGAGGAACTGATGGCTCGTTGTCTATTTCACGACGTACCGGTCGGTGGCGCTGCTTGCGTTTGGTCCTGGTACCTGCTTTGATTGATTCACCTTGATACCTGTCGAAGACTATGTCGATCCTCTGGTATTTTGCTCCCATCTTGAACACATTGTTCGCAAATGTGTTGGCATAGTCACCAAACGTTCCAATGTGAGGAGGCTTTCCAAGTGCCATCACGAGTGCTTGGCCATCAATGAGCAGACAGCTGGATTCATCGAGTGTAACATTTGCAGGAGTTTGGGCTTGTTGCATCAGTATGTTTGCTAACACAGACTTGTTGGTGGAATATAGACTAGCACTAGTTGTGGCCAAAGATAGTGGGATGGTCAGGAGTTCATGCTTGAGGATGTTTTCTAGGTTTACCTCGCGCCCTGCTCTAAGCTGTTATGAGCCTTTGTAGAATGTTCCTGTCCACTTTGATCGTGTTTTACTTGCCCTTGGAAAGTTGCACGACTTCCTACAAAGAGGCATATGTCTTGGCCTTATTCTTTTTAATGGGTGATTTCAGATCCAGGTGCTGGTTACTATCTGGAGGCTCACACAGACGTTTGTCTATGAAGACTTTCATTTGCACCTGTGAGCCCTTACATATTATTTTTATTATTATTATATTATTAGTATTTGGATTATATTATATTGGATATATCTACAATGAGAAAAAACTGCAAACTGAGTAAATTATTCCTGGACACATAGGATCAACCTGCTTGTAGATCTTATCTGGTCGACAAATTATAATTCATCTTGAATCAGTTTCTTCACATTTTATATCAAAACTGAATATGGCATTGGATTCCCCACAAATGAAAAACTTCCAAAGGAACATTTCATTCAAGTTTCTACCTTGTTTAGTCAAAAAGATATGAACATAAATACATTTCAGCCCATCATCGGCGGCCATCTTTGATTTCTCAATTTTAAGGCATTATCGGCCATTTTTGAGCTGAGTATACATCAGATTTGAGTTCAGCACCCCCCATAGACACATTTTCACAGATTTTGCCATGTCTACTTGGCCTGAGCCGGGTTTCGGGGTTTGGACTGCGGGGTTGGGCTTGGCGGCAGGCCTTGCGACTGGAGGTGTGTTCGTTTGTCCGGTTCACGCATTCTTTGGCACTCCCGGCGATGTGTGGCCCCTCAGAGAGATTCAGTTCCAGAGAGGGTATAACATTGGCGGCCGCAGTTCGAGTCGCATATCCGAAGGGAAGCCCATGTTATAATCCCTTTAAAAAATGGTACATGCTGTTTGAAAGTGATGCAAGGTTTTGGTATTCTGTTTGAACGTACCCCATTTTGTTAAATTCTGTACCAATGCTAGCAGATGCCCCCCCCTCTTTTTCCTTGTATTCCCACGACCAAGCGCAAGTCCAGAACAACCCCTTCCCCTTCCCCTCCCTCTAAAATTCCTCTCTGTCTCTCTCACACCTCTCTCCCCTCTTTTAGTATTCCCATAAGCAAAGCGATTGGTGGTATTTTCTAGTTGTTAATAAAACTGACTGTCTCGAGTGACTTCTGGCTGTGGTGGCTGCTTCATTTGGTGGTTGCAAAGACCCGTTGAGGGACAATTGGTCACGGTCTCCACACTCCTTATAAGGCAGCGTCACGTGACTTAGGTTACTTGGCCGAAGATTAGTTCGAATCACGTGATACCTATGAGTGCAATTCTGGGCTGTTTCGGGGCTTCCAGTCTGCACAGTAATCTGAACTTCAGAAGCAGGTCGGACAGGGAGGACTCAAAACCTTCGACTGTTGTGGTCACTTTGAGGAAACATTCTGGATTTGAACCGGCCAACCACAACGTCTGCCAACCATTGCATTGGTGATCAGGAGTGTGGGATTGGACCTGAGGTGCGAGAAATCACACCAAAAAGCGAAATTAGAGAACCACCTCACCGCTGTCGAGTCTGGCATTTTACTCAGGCTGACTGGCAGGGTCTCCAAGTCGCAATCAAATTTCAAGACTGGTCTCCCATCTCTACTTTCTCCAACATCAAGTCGTCCTGGGAATTATTTCAAAGAAACTTGCTCTCTCTCATACACAGATTTATCCCCTTTCGTCTTCAGTTGTCCTACCCTTCATCCCGCACAAGGTTCACTGAAGCTTGTGGCGAGGCATTTCTCCTGAAACAACTTGCATTTGCTTCATGGAAAGCAAACCCAACTGAGGGTAATCTCAGTTCCTTCCAGAAAGCTCAGAACAAGTTCGTATCTACCGCCAGGAGAGCCAGAAAACAACATCATTCTAAGCTGAAGTCTGAATACTCAAACCTCTCTCCCTTCTCCAAATCCTGGTGGCATCTTATCAAATCTGTTTCTGGTGTATGTTCCCCTGCCATCCCCTCCCTTACCTCAAATGGCCGCACTGATGATACCACACGTGAAAACGCTGAATGCCTAAACTCGGTGCTTGCATCGAAATCTTGTGTCCAAGACGCATCACTTTCTCTACCCACCTTACCCAGTCACACCCAACTGTCCCTGGACTCCGTGTCCTTTTCTTCTGACAAGGTGGAGAGCTTGCTGTCAAACCTCGACTCAGATTCTGCAACCAGTCCAGACTGCATCAGCCCACGTGTCCTGAAAACCTGCTCTTCTGCTCTTGCTCACCCTCTCTCTGTTCTATTCACCTTCTCATTTGCTCAAGGTCATCTGCCATCTGCTTGGAAATCAGAAAACATTTCCACCCTGCATAAAAAGGTGCAAAAACAGATCCCTGCAACTACAGCCCAATCAGCCTTCTCCAAATCATCGGCAAGGTTATGGAATCCATCATCGCTTCAGACATCAAATCCTTCCTCTTCTCCAATGGCTTGATTTCGAATCATCAATTTGGTTTCAGACCAGGTCACTCTACCCTGGATATGCTGCTTCTGCTCTCAACAATGGATGGAGGTACTCAATGCAAGACATGAAATCAGAGCCGTATCCCTGGACATATCATGGGCTTTTTACATGGTCTGGCACCCTGCCCTGCTCACCAAACTCTTTTCCGATGGTTTCCAAGGCCATCTCAACTCGTGGCTTGAAGACTTCCTCTCCTGTCAACAACCCTCTTCTGGTAAAACTAACAAAATCACGAATCACTGCTCACCTTCACTCTTTCATTCCTCTTTTTCCTGCCTTTGGAATAAACTCCCTCACTCCATTCAATCCCATTCTTCCCTCCAGGCCTTCAAAACAGTTGTTCACCACCACCTCTTATCTTTCCCCTTCCAAAACCTCGATCTTTTCTACCCCTGTTAATCCACCCCAAACCCACCTCCTTCAAATTCCCTGCTTTCCTTCCTTTGGTTTGAGACCCGGTCACTCTACTCTGGATATGCTGCTTCTGCTCTCCCAACAATGGATGGAGGTCCTCAATGCCAGTCAGGAAATCTGAGCCGTATCCCTGGACATATCACATGTTTTGACACAGTCTGGCATCCTGCCCTGCTCACCAAACTCTCTTCCTATGGTATCCACGGCCATCTCCACTCATGGCTCGCAGACTTCCTCTCCTGTCGCAGTCAACGTGTGGCCCAAAATGGAGTTCTTTCATCCCCCCTTCCTGTCCAGGCAGGAGGTAGTGTTCTGGGCCTGGTAGTGTTCTGGGTTCTGGGCTACCATCAAGGTAGCATTCTGGGCCCTGTTCTTTTTTTGGTTTTCATCAACGATCTATCCGACTCTCTGGAAAATCCTCTATATCTCTTTGCTGATGACTCCACCCTCTGCGTACCATAGGTCATCCCTCAGACTGGCAAGCAACAGCTTCTTCGCTCACTGCAGATCTGGATAAAATCACAAACTGCTCCAACACGTGGAACATGTCTTTCAATCTGGACAAATCTCACACTCTCACTATGTCTCTTTGAAAGGACCGTTTAGAACCCCCCCCCCCATCCACTTTCTCAACAATCCATTCGAAGAAGTCCTTTCTTTCATGCTTCTGGGTCTCACTATCTGCCACGACCTTTCCTGGGAAAGTCACATTTCCAACCTCGTCTCCAAAGCCAGTCGCCGAATGGGAATCCTCCATCGTGCAAAGTCCTTCCTCGGCCCACCTGAGATCCTGACCACTTACAAAGCTTTTGTCTGCAGCCTGATGGAGTATTGCTCTCCCATCTGAGCTGGTGCTCCTGCCTCCCACCTTATTCGGCCTCACGCTGTAGAAACCAATGCATTTAGGATCATTGGCATCTCCCGCAATGAGGCTGAGTCTTTGGGTCTCTCACTCAATCACTGCAGGTTGGTCGATGGTCTTTCTGTCTTCTACCGTCTCCTCTCCAGCCTCGCCCCCCCCAGCTCTCTCTCTGCGATTTGTCCCCACCACATTTCTGCAGGGCGCTCAAGGTCCACCAACAACCCCCTTCTGGTAAAACTACCAAAACCATGAATCACTGCTCACCTTCACTCTTTCATTCCTCTTTTTCCCCCCTTTGGAAGAAACTCCCTCACTCTATTCATTCCCATTCTTCCCTCCAGGCCTTCAAAACAGCTGTTCACCACCACCTCTTATCATCCCCCATCCAAATCCTCAATCTTTTCTACCCCCGATAATCCACCCAAGCCCACCTCCTTCAAATTCCCTGCTTTCCTGCCTGAAAGTCCCTGTAATGGCCATCTTCTATTCCCCATGTTCCCCGTCCCATCCCTCTCCCTTCCACAGATCTCCTAATGTCTCTGTTCCCCACTGTTTTTTCCTTCCTACTCCCTCCCCTCTTGTCTCATGCCCCCCTTGATGTGCGTTGTGTGTTAGCTCTCATACGAGCCTCGACAAGGTCTACAAAAAACAAAAACAAAGAAAAAAGCTCAGGTCAATTTCATGGAAGTAGATTATTTTTCAGATTGAAATTGATTTTGGAAGTTTGACTTTGAGTTTACCTTTGAGCTCAAAAATAGTTGCTTTCCCAATTCAGTGATGGACAATGCAAATCCTGTTCAACTATGAAGTTAATAGGATGTAAATTGATGATTTTAGAAGTTTGACCTCAAGCTGACCTTTGACCTTTTGATCTCAAAAATAGTTGGTTTCCCAATTCAGTAATGTACTATTAAATTGCTGTTTAATTTTTCAAGTAAATTGGGTGAAAATTGACACTTTTTAAGATAAGAATTGATTTTAGAAGGTTGACATTGAGTTGACCTTCTTGGTCTGTTGTTGGCGCAGCCAACGCCTGGTGTTGGCGCAGTGGTTAGGGCAGCGGCTTGGGATCCAAAAGGTCCTGAGTTCAAGCCCCGTTGGGCCACTGAATTAACACACCAGGGGGTTGACTCAGCCTGTCATCCTTCCGAGGTCGGCGAAATGAGTACCAGTGTACTGGGCCCGGTGTATACCCCGGTTAAAATAGGTGTACCAGATCCCTGTGTCGCAAGAGGTGACCAGGGTTGTGTCAGGAAGGGCATCCGGAGTAAAACATGTGCCAAATCATGATGCGGATCATAAGGATGATCCACTGTGGCGACCCCGAACGGGAGCAGCCGAAAGAAGAAGAAGAGGAGACCTTGAGTTGACCTTCAGTCTTTTGACATTAAAAAAAATTGGTTTCCCAATTCAGTGACGCGATATGCAATTCTTCTTCAAATCTTAAGTCAAGCGGATGAAAAATTATTTTAGAAATTTGACCTCAAGTTGACCTTTGACCTCAAAATCAAAAGGCTTCTCAGTTGAGACGACATCTACAACTTGGTAAAGATTCATGATGATCAGTTTGGAATAGTGACCTCGAGGCAATTGAAAAATAGACAAATACATAGAATAACAAAATCGATTGACCAATATACATGAAAAAAATCGAAGATTTTTCAAGTAACAAACAGATAGAGGGGTGAAAACACAACGTCCTTCCACCTTCGGTGGCGAAGGTAATAAATCGCTACTATGGAGAGCCAAAATTGTCAGAACCAGGAATGGCAGCAATTGGTTGGACACCACCATGACCCAAATGGACATTGAGGCAGAAGGACCACAAGAGGGCTCTGTGGAGTCATCCTCTCCACCTCGAAGCCCCGAACCCCGAGGTAGCCTGGAAACCCCCAGAAGCAGTAGGGCAGCCTCACGACTGCTGCGATCAGCTGATGGATATAATCACATGGCTTAAGCCTGGCAAGGAGACCAGGCTGGGGGCTGATGACCAAAATTTAGGCTGTCTATGGGGAGCAGCAAACCATGGTGGCAGACGTCACAAGCATGTGGGACATGCAGCACAAAATGGTGGCCGGTCAGGCCAGGGTAATGGGGGTATTTTCCTCTTTGCATCACTCGTCGTCTGGTATTTAAATTTCCCAACGATTTTTGGCCAATCTTGTCTCGCCACCTCAATACTTGCAAGTCGCACCTCCATACTTTCATGTATGCCCAGCCTATGGACAGGGCTGAGTTAGTTGGGATAATGCGGCTCATTTTTAGTCTGCAAGAGTGAATACAAGAAAAGTACTTAGAAACTGCCTTTTTCTGTTTATGATTTTTCAAATTTGTCTTTAATTCAATTTAATTGTAACTGATCTCACTGGTGTAAAATCTCTTTATCCATGCACCTCTCTGATGCTCTGCATGGCTTTCTTTCCTCCAGACCTGTGCCACTGGACTTTGTTCGCTTGAGACCTAAAACTGACACCAGCGATTTATGACCTCCCTTACTGCTTGGAAAGCATCTCTGGATGACTTGGCAAACATTTATTGATGACTCATGTCCAGTGTTAAGCCATTTGGTGTGCAGTTGATTTCTTCATCTGATGGGTTCAAGTGTTCCTGCATGATGAATTTGAACCAGACAGGATGTTTTCGATGCTTGGTGCGAAGCACAGTGCACTGGCTCATTTAGTGCAATTGCAATCTCTGACCACTTCTCTGCTCTACTATTTTCCATGATTGCTTGTCTGGCTCTGGTGCACACTTATTGAAATATTCCCTTGGTGGTGGTCTGCCATTTGACATCGACACTTCTGCCACACAGCTGTGATACATCAATCTTTAATTATTTTGGCCCAAAGGTTGATGATAGCCCTTCTTTCACATGATCTTCACTTTAAATTGAAGTGTTTCCCCTAAAGAACCGTCTCATGAACTCTCCCAGTATACTTCCTTCACAATATTTACTGGCATTTGTTAAAATACTGAAAAATACAGTTAAAATACTGGCAAAGGTATCAACTTGCACTCAGCTCCTTGTTTTACAGCTGCATCTTGGCGTATTTTTTTCCTAGCTGCAGTAAAATCAATGCATTGCAACTTGTTTGGTTTGAGATGTTGCCAGGTTTGTCTGTTAAATGTCTTTCATTTGGAAGCATGCTTTCATTGATCATTCTCATCGCCTCTGGATCAAACACGGTCATCGAAGTCTACAATCATCACATATTGCTCATTTATGGTCTCTCATCTAAGATTTGTTGGAGATTGTAAATGAACCTGTCCTCTACTCTTGTGGTTGTACATGAGGGGAGCACCAAAGGTTTCCAGCCTGACTCTCGAGGAAGAATTGGAACCCGATGGCACTTCGTTTCTAAGTAGTACACCTTTGGTGATGAATAATGAGGAATTATTGAATTTTATAGATGGTGACTGAATTTCCATAAGACCCTGCCAGTTTTATGAAATGGAACACATCAACTATTGAACCATGAAGAAATATTTGCATCTGGAGGGAATGGCAACCAAGGAAATTCATGCTGACATGCTGCAAATATTTTCTTAAGATGTACCCCTCATACAGCACAGTTAAGGAATGATCTGCTGAATTCAAGCATGACAGAAGGAGCACAGAAGATAAACCAAGATCACCTCCGGTTCCGGGTTTGGAACGTCAACAGGTCTCCTTCACGGCTCTGCTGACGATCTCAAAGTTAAGTTTCCGGTCGTTATCTGTCCCGTTTTAACTGTTTATTCTCTCACTTACATGTTACTGTGTGTTCCGAGTTTGGTTTCGTTTCAAAAATCATGCTATTTTGTGAGATTTTGTCGACTTTGTCATACCGGACGCTTGAGGCCCACATTGAGTTGAGGCTTGAGGCCGAACGGTATGATCGTGTTTTGTTTTTTCTCCCCATTACCTTCAATTTATCTTCCTCACTTTCTTAACGTCCCCCATCCCTTCCAATTAATCACTCTATTTCTTATCTTAAATCAAAAACAAAAACAAACAAACAAACAAAAAAAACGCGATCTTTCTCCTTCCTCACTCATGACTGTCGATTCTTCTTCTTCTCCTCGTCTTTTTCTTCCTCGATTTTTTTTTTTTTATACATCACTTCCATGCCCTAATCTGATGAAAACTCTCTCGAACATTAATAATAACTAGCCGAAACCCCGTCACAGACGGATTCCGTTCCATGAGCCCAATATGACAACCAGTGGCGGCTCTTGTAAGAGCCGGATCCCAGTCGATGTACTCCATGGCGTTACCTAATGAGGCCGACAAAACGTCCTTGTACATGACATTTTTGGTGTACACGACTCCTTGTGAAGAAGTCTCCTGATTTGTGCACGTGTCTACTTTGATATACAAACACTGTGTCAAAACTTCTCAGGTCACAGTACCGAGAAAAACGTGACGCGACCGCGAGGAGGAGCACAAAATTGGTCCTTCAGTGTTAATGTATAGATACAATGTTTCTTGTGACATTTTTTGTGTCAAATTCACATTCTGAGATAGTCAGCATGTGCAGAAGAGGGTTTTACATTGCAGACGCTATTTTCGAGGAGTGGAA
The DNA here is from genome assembly GCF_056783735.1 of Eptatretus burgeri. NCBI lineage: Eukaryota > Metazoa > Chordata > Myxini > Myxiniformes > Myxinidae > Eptatretus > Eptatretus burgeri. The sequence continues at coordinate 21,348,082 of NC_140962.1, read as the reverse complement.
TTACACCTCTCAGCGGTGACGGCCTGTCGACGACAGACGTAATGACGTCAACGAATGACTGATGATGTCATGACGTCCTTACGCCTGTCAGCGGTGACGTCAGACGTCGCCATGTAAACGAATGTAAAACGAAAAGTGTTTATTCTGCTTCAGAGTTGAAGTTTGACTATTGCCACTATGTGCGATGCACTCTTACAGGTACGAAGTCTCTTTCAGTCCAGGTCACAGTACCGAGAAAAACGTGAAGCGAACGCAAGGAGGAGCACAAAATTGGTCCTTCAGTATTAATATATCGATAATAAAAACGATATCTTATAATACTTCATTTTCCTCTTTCACACATGTGGTACTCTTTACTGTATCAAAATACACTACTCTTTTTCGATTTAAACAGACTGCTCTCAATTCGACCTTTCCTTCATTCCTTGCCTAAAAATCCAACTGTTACAGCGTTTCTTCTCTCCATTCCCTGAATTCGCCTTAATTACATCCATCAAGAATTGTGCGAAATCGCATCTCTGACCTAAAACTTTAAAAAAACCCCAGTTTGCTATGAATGTCGCTTTCCATCAACCATTCTTTTTTTCCAACTTCAGTGACCCTTCAGCCAACTCACCCCTCACTCTCAAAGCAACCATCCCACTCTTCTCCCTCCAAGCCTCCCTCTCACCTCTCTCAAAAGCTCCCCCCTCACCTTTCTCCCTCCATTCATCCCCTCACTCATCCTTCTCAAAGTTGCCCCCCCTCTTATCCACAAAGCTGCCTCCTTCCACTGCCCTCTCACCTCCTTCTCTTCACTCCACCTCCTCAAATCCTCAACTGCCTTCTTCCCCCTCTCTTGTCCCCCATTTCCCCCAGCACCACAGAGCCTTTTCTCCTCCTCATCCAGCTCCCTCCATGAGCTGTTCTGCAATCCCCCACACTCTTTCAACAACCCTCCTTACCTACCCCCTCATCCCTTGTCCTATCCTCCCCTCAAACCCACAGGAATACCTCTGGCTACGGCTTCCCCTCCACTCCCACCTCATGTTTAGATGTGTACTGTACCATCCACCTCACAGTGATGACTCCATCTACACCTCCATCTACACCATCTCACTCAATAACCACAGGTTGGTCGGTGGTCTTTCTGTCTTCTACCATCTCCTCTCCAGCCTCACCCCCCCCAGCTCTCTCTGCTATTTGTCCCCACCACATTTCCACAGGGCGCTCAAGGTCCACCAACAACTCTCTTCTGGTAAAACTACCAAAATCACGAATCACTGCTCACCTTCACTCTTTCATTCCTCTTTTTTCCTGCCTTTGGAATAAACTCCCTCACTCTATTCAATCCCATTCTTCCCTCCAGGCCTTCAAAACAGCTGTTCACCACCACCTCTTATTTTCCCCCATCCAAATCCTCTATCTTTTGTACTCCCGATAATCCACCCAACCCCACCTCCTTCAAATTCCCTGCTTTCCTTCCTGAAAGTCCCTGTTATGTCCATCTTCTATTCCCCATGTTCCCTGTCCCATCCCTCTCCCTTCCACAGATCTCCTAATGTCTCTGTTCCCCACTGTTTTGTCCTTCCCACTCCTTCCTCTCTTGTCTCATGTTCCCCCATGATGTGCGTTGTGTGT